>NC_072380.2:106221666-106534861 GCF_028885625.2 Pongo pygmaeus | reverse complement strand
GAGAGAGGGCATCCCTGTCTTGTGCCAGTTTTCAAAGGGAATGCTTCCAGTTTTTGCCCATTCAGTATGATATTGGCTGTGGGTTTGTCATAAATAGCTCTTATTATTTTGAGATACGTCCCATCAATACCTAATTTATTGAGAGTTTTTAGCATGAAGGTTGTTGAATTTTGTCAAAGGCCTTTTCTGCATCTATTGAGATAATCATGTGGTTTTTGTCTTTGGTTCTGTTTATATGCTGGATTACATTTATTGATTTGCGTATGTTGAACCAGCCTTGCATCCCAGGGATGAAGCCCACTTGATCATGGTGGATAAGCTTTTTGATGTGCTGCTGGATTCTGTTTGCCAGTATTTTATTGAGGATTTTTGCATCAATGTTCATCAAGGATATTGGTCTAAAATTCTCTTTTTTTGTTGTGTCTCTGCCAGGCTTTGGTATCAGGATGATGCTGGCCTCATAAAATGAGTTAGGGAGGATTCCCTCTTTTTCTATTGATTGGAATAGTTTCAGAAGGAATGGTACCAGCTCCTCCTTGTACCTCTGGTAGAATTCGGCTGTGAACCCATCTGGTCCTGGACTTTTTTTGGTTGGTAAGCTATTGATTATTGCCACAATTTCAGCTCCTGTTATTGGTCTATTCGGAGATTCACCTTCTTCCTGGTTTAGTCTTGGGAGGGTGTATGTGTTGAGGAATTTATCCATTTCTTCTAGATTTTCTAGTTTATTTGCATAGAGGTGTTTGTAATATTCTCTGATGGTAGTTTGTATTTCTGTGGGATCGGTGGTGATATCCCCTTTATCATTTTTTATTGCATCTATTTGATTCTTCTCTCTTTTTTTCTTTATTAATCTTGCTAGTGGTCTATCAATTTTGTTGATCCTTTCAAAAAACCAGCTCCTGGATTCATTTATTTTTTGAAGGTTTTTTTGTATCTCTATTTCCTTCAGTTCTGCTCTGATTTTACTTATTTCTTGCCTTCTGCTAGCTTTTGAATGTGTTTGCTCTTGCTTTTCTAGTTCTTTTAATTGTGATGTTAGGGTGTCAATTTTAGATCTTTCCTGCTTTCTCTTGTGGGCATTTAGTGCTATAAATTTCCCTCTACACACTGCTTTGAATGCATCCCAGAGATTCTGGTATGTTGTGTCTTGGTTCTCGTTGGTTTCAAAGAACATCTTTATTTCTGCCTTCATTTCGTTATGTACCCAGTAGTCATTCAGGAGCAGGTTGTTCAGTTTCCATGTAGTTGAGCAGTTTTGAGTGAGATTCTTAATCCTGAGTTCTAGCTTGATTGCACTGTGATCTGAGAGATAGTTTGTTATAATTTCTGTTCTTTTACATTTATTGAGGAGAGCTTTACTTCCAAGTATATGGTCAGTTTTGGAATAGGTGTGGTGTGGTGCTGAAAAAAATGTATATTCTGTTGATTTGGGGTGGAGAGTTCTGTAGATGTCTATTAGGTCCACTTGGTGCAGAGCTGAGTTCAATTCCTGGGTATCCTTGTTGACTTTCTGTCTCGTTGATCTGTCTAATGTTGATAGTGGGGTGTTAAAGTCTCCCATTATTAATGTGTGGGAGTCTAAGTCTCTTTGTAGGTCACTCAGGACTTGCTTTATGAATCTGGGTGCTCCTGTATTGGGTGCATATATATTTAGGATAGTTAGCTCTTCTTGTTGAATTAATCCCTTTACCATTATGTAATGGCCTTCTTTGTCTCTTTTGATCTTTGTTGGTTTAAAGTCTGTTTTATCAGAGACTAGGATTGCAACCCCTGCCTTTTTTTGTTTTCCATTCGCTTGGTAGATCTTCCTCCATCCTTTTATTCTGAGCCTATGTGTGTCTCTGCATGTGAGATGGGTTTCCTGAATACAGCACACTGATAGGTCTTGAGTCTTTATCCAATTTGCCAGTCTGTGTCTTTTAATTGGAGCATTTAGTCCATTTACATTTAAAGTTAATATTATTATGTGTGAATCTGATCCTGTCATTATGATGTTAGCTGGTTATTTTGCTCGTTAGTTGATGCAGTCTCTTCCTAGTCTCGATGGTCTTTACATTTCGGTATGATTTTGCAGTGGCTGGTACTTGTTGTGCCTTTCCATGTTTAGCGCTTCCTTCAGGAGCTCTTTTAGGGCAGGCCTGGTGGTGACAAAATCTCTCAGCATTTGCTTGTCTGTAAAGTATTTTATTTCTCCTTCACTTATGAAGCTTAGTTTGGCAGGATATGAAATTCTGGGTTGAAAATTCTTTTCTTTAAGAATGTTGAATATTGGCCCCCACTCTCTTCTGGCTTGTAGGGTTTCTGCCGAGAGATCCGCTGTTAGTCTGATGGGCTTCCCTTTGATGGTAACCCGACCTTTCTCTCTGGCTGCCCTTAACATTTCTTCCTTCATTTCAACTTTGGTGAATCTGACAATTATGTGTCTTGGAGTTGCTCTTCTCGAGGAGTATCTTTGTGGCGTTCTCTGTATTTCCTGAATCTGAATGTTGGCCTGCCTTGCTAGATTGGGGAAGTTCTCCTGGATAATAACCTGCAGAGTGTTTTCCAACTTGTTTCCATTCTCCCCGTCACTTTCAGGTACACCAATCAGACGTAGATTTGGTCTTTTCACATAGTCCCACATTTCTTGGAGGCTTTGCTCATTTCTTTTTATTCTTTTTTCTCTGAACTTCCCTTCTCGCTTCATTTCATTCATTTCATCTTCCAGGGCTGATACCCTTTCTTCCATTTGACCGCATCGGCTCCTGAGGCTTCTGCATTCTTCACGTAGTTCTCGAGCCTTGGTTTTCTGCTCCATCAGCTCCTTTAAGCAGTTCTCTGTATTGGTTATTCTAGTTATACATTCTTCTAAATTTTTTTCAAAGTTTTCAACTTCTTTGCCTTTGGTTTGAATATCCTCTCGTAGCTCGGAGTAATTTGATCGTCTGAAGCCTTCTTCTCTCAGCTCGTCAAAGTCATTCTCCGTCCAGCTTTGTTCCGTTGCTGGTGAGGAACTGCATTCCTTCGGAGGAGGAGAGGTACTCTGCTTTTTAGAGTTTCCAGTTTTTCTGCTCTGTTTTTTCCCCATCTTTGTGGTTTTATCTACTTTTGGTCTTTGATGATGGTGATGTGCAGATGGGTTTTTTGGTGTGGATGTCCTTTCTGTTAGTTTTCCTTCTAACAGACCGGACCCTCAGCTGCAGGTCTGTTGGAGTACCTGGCCGGCCGTGTGAGGTGTCAGTCTGCCCCTGCTGGGGGGTGCCTCCCAGTTAGGCTGCTCAGGGGTCAGGGGTCAGGGACCCACTTGAGGAGGCAGTCAGCCCGTTCTCAGATCTCCAGCTGCGTGCTGGGAGAACCACTGCTCTCCTCAAAGCTGTCAGACAGGGACATTTAAGTCTGCAGAGGTTACTGCTGTCTTTTTGTTTGTCTGTGCCCTGCCCCCAGAGGTGGAGCCTACAGAGGCAGGCAGGCCTCCTTGAGCTGTGGTGGGCTCCACCCAGTTCAAGCTTCCAGGCTGCTTTGTTTACCTAAGCGAGCCTGGGCAATGGCGGGCGCCCCTCCCCCAGCCTAGCTGCCGACTTGCTGTTTGATCTCAGACTGCTGTGCTAGCAATCAGTGAGACTCCGTGGGCGTAGGACCCTCTGAGCCAGGTGTGGGCTATACTCTCCTGGGGCACCGTTTCCTAAGCCCATGGGAAAAGCACAGTATTCGGGTGGGAGTGGCCCGATTTTCCAGGTGCCGTCTGTCACCCCTGGAAAAGGAACTCCCTGACCCCTTGCGCTTCCCGAGTGAGGCAATGCCTCGCCCCTGCTTCGGCTGGCGCACGGTGCACTCACCCACTGACCTGCGCCCACTGTCTGGCACTCCCTAGTGAGATGAACACAGTACCTCAGATGGAAATGCAGAAATCACCCGTCTTCTGCGTCGCTCGCGCTGGGAGCTGTAGACCGGAGCTGTTCCTATTCGGCCATCTTGGCTCCTCCCTCTTCCCTTTTGATTTCTTCTTTGACCTTTGGTTTTTAGAGTATACTGTTATTTTACATATTAGTGATTTTCCCAAATTTCCTTATATTGTTTTTAATTGTATTCAATTGTCAAATACTTTGTATAACTTCAATCCCTTTAAATTTATTGAGACTTGCTTATGGTCTAACATATAACCTCTCCTGGAGAATGTTCCATGTGATTGGCTTTTGTTGGATGGAGTGTTGGGTGTTTGTTAGCTTCTAATTGGTTTATGGTACTGTTCAAGTCTTCTGTTTCCTTATTGATTTTCTATTCTATGATTTAAAGTAAAGTCTTGAAATCTTCAATTATTACTGTTGAATTATTTAATTTCCTTTCCATTCTGTCAGCTTTTCTTTCATGTGTTTTGAGGTCCATTGTTAGGTGCATATATGTTTATAATTGCTATGGTTTCTTGATGGATTGACCCTTATTCATTATAGAATATCCCTTTTTTTCTCTGAAAATTTTGTTTTAAAGTCTGTTTTGTCTGTTAGTAGTATAGGTTAATTTTATCCTCGTTTTGAAGGATAGTTTTGTTGGATTTACAGTTCTTACTTGGCCACTCTTTTTCTTTCAGTACTTTTTTGTTTGTTTGTTTGCTTGCTTTTGTTCGAGACGGAGTCTCACTCTGGAAGTCTCACTCTGTCCTCCAGGCTGGAGTGCAGTGGCACAATCTCGGCTCACTGCAAGCTCCGCCTCCTGGGTTCACGCTATTCTCCTGCCTCAGCCTCCCAAGTAGCTGGGACTACAGATGCCCACTACCACGCCCCGCTAATTTTTTGTATTTTTAGTAGAGATGGGGTTTCACCATGTTAGCCAGGATGGTCTCGATCTCCTGACCTCGTGACTGTCCACCTCAGCCTCCCAAAGTGCTGGGATTTACAGGCGTGAGCCACTGCTCCCGGCCTCTTTTAGCACTTTGAATGTGTCATTCCACTGCCTTCTGATCTCCATGGAAAATCAGCTGTTAATTTTATTGAGGATCCTTTACATGTGATGAGTCTATGCACTTTTAAGATTCTCTATCTTTCAAATGTTTATGATGTGACTAGGTTTGGATTTCTTTGAGTTTATTCTATTTGGAGTTCATAGTGATTGTTGGATATATAGATTCATGTTTTTCTTAAATTTGTGAAGTTTTGGGTCATTCTGTCTTCAAATAATCTTTTTTCCCCCTTTTTCCTTTCCTTCTGGAACTTTTATTATGTATGTGTTTGTCTGCTTGATGGTGTTTCACTGGTCTCTGGGAATCTATTCATTTTTGTTCATTTTTTTCTTTCAGTAATCTCTATTAATCTATTTTCAAGTTCACAAATTCTTTCTACTGCTAGCTCAAATCTGCTTTTGAACACCTTCTTATGAATTTTTCCTTTCAGTTATCGTCCTTGTCAACTGTAGAATTTCTATTTTAAAAATTTCTATTTTTAATCAATATTCTATATCTGATGAGACATAATTCTTTAGAGATGATTTCCTTTAGTTTTTGAATCTATCTAAAATAGATTTTTAAAAATCTTTAGTAAATCCAACATCTGGGCTTCCTCAGGGACAGTTTCTATTGACTTTTTAATATTTTTGTACATTTCATAATTTGTTGAAAACCGAACATTTTAAATAATGTGATGTGGCAACTCTAGAAATCATATATCTTTCTTTTCCTGGAGTTGGTTGTTGATATTGTTTGTTTGCTTAGTGACTTTCTGCAATGAATTCTGTAAAGTCTGTGTTCTTTGTCATGTCTGGCCACTGAAGTCTCTGCTCAGTTAGCTTAGTGGTCAGCTAATGACTAGATAGAGATTTCCTTAAATACCTTAAGCCAGTAAGTCTCCTGGTGTTTACCAAGGGACTCTGTGTGCATGTTGGGACACAACCTTCAACTATGTGGCAGGCAGTTTACAACTCTGCCTTTGCCTTCACTTTCTGCTTATGCAGAGCCTCCAAGTCAGCCAGAGGTGAGGGATTAGGGCCTTCTCAGGTCTTTCCCAGGCATGCACACAGCCCTGCTCATGAGAGTGGCCTTGTAGATTGCCAGGAATATATTAGAGATTTTCAAAGCCCCTTATGGACATCTCATTTCCCAGCTTTCCCTTTTAAGTGTTTTGGTCAGCTGCTTCTTTGCTTCAACTCTTATCACAGCCTCAGGCAGCTGCAATGTTGAACAATTGCTAATGGTTGTTTTCAACAAATGCCCCAGGGGAAAAATTGTGTGTAGTGTGTGAATTCTGAGTCAGGTCAAATGAAGATAAGCGTTGTAAGTAGATGTTCCCAGGGAAATGCCAACAGGATAGATAACGATAGTTCTCTGGTGATGGAGCTTTTGGGAAGCTACAAACGCTTCTCACCCTCTCCGTGGTACTGTGGTGTGAGGCTGTTGGTGCCTCACACACTGTGGTGTGAAGTAGCTTTCAAGGCTACTGCAGATCTTAGGGAAAGGACCATGGGATTAGGGTGCATTAAAACACCACAAATCTTAGTTATGTTGTTTTTTTTTTAATAAACATTCCTTGGATTTTGCAAGCATCTGGTTAATTTCCCCTATTCTGAAAAAGATGATATTTACAATTTTTGCCAGTGTTCTCATTGCTTTTATGGAGGAGCAGTTTTCTGCAGGCCCTTACTCCACCTTTCTCACTGATGTCCAGGTCTTTTTCTTAAAACACAAAATAGCAACATGTTCATTTATTATATAAACACTATAATATCAACAAGCAAACATGCACAAAAACTTTTTAACTTATAA
Organism: Pongo pygmaeus; assembly: GCF_028885625.2. Lineage (NCBI taxonomy): Eukaryota > Metazoa > Chordata > Mammalia > Primates > Hominidae > Pongo > Pongo pygmaeus. The sequence goes on along the minus strand of NC_072380.2, from coordinate 106,528,131 downwards.
TCTTACCCATTTAACACATCAACTGTTCTTATATTTTAAATTCCATTTCTTACCTACTGACATGAATTCTTTTGGTACTGTAACAGTCTAGATTTACTCTCAAATTTACTTCTGTTACTTTACATCGTTGTTTCTTATGTTTCTTCATAATTTGTAGAATGAACATTTTAATGATTAATATTCTGTCAAGTTCATGTGCCATAATAATTTCACTGTCCCTTTTTTTGACCATTTAGGAGTTTTCAACCTTACTGGTATTATAAATAAAGTTACTTTCACTACAAGCATGTACTTGTTTGAAAAAATATTTCCTTAGGGTAAATTCTGTATAGTAGTGTTTGCTATCAAAGGGTACAAACATTTTATGTCTCAATTTATTTCCAAAAGGATTATAGGAATTTATATTTCCGTCAACAATGTTTCTTTATATCCACCCTAACTTTGATATTGCTTTTAATTTAATAAAAATATATAAAAGTATACTAAAACTTAAGGTTGAACAACTTTTATGTTTTCTTAGTTTTATGTGAATTTTCTGTTGTTGTGGTCTTAAAAGTGATATAGCCATATCGATGAATATGGTGGTCGGTATTTTCTTCACTTCTGAAAAAGTAATAGATTATCATATAGCATTTGCATTAAGTTAAAGCCACTTATAAATTGTTTTCCTTAACATTAACATGTCTATTAATCTTTGTCACAATTTTTAGAAGTGCTAAATGACATATTTTATCCTAGCGAGAAAGCTACCCTTTTAATGCTTCTTAGAAGCTAGTAATATCATAGATTTCAGATATTACCAAAAAGTCTCTTGTAACCCCAGCTATAATTTAAAGCATCAATGACTTTTGTTGATGTATTGAATAATAGTATACAGTTTCTTGAGGAAAATGTATGTTAAATGTTACACAGCTATTGTGCAAACAAACTTTTAGAAGGTACCACTTTAAAAGTTGAGGATTTCTTATTTAGTAATTGAACGAATGAAAATTTTACCTGAAATTGGTGACTTTCTACAAATTCCACAACATTGTTTTTTCCCTTACAACCTAATCTGTTTTTTGCTTTTTCCCCAGTTTAAGGCCAATCCTCCTGCTGTGACTTTTGAACTAACTGGGGAGACAGACAACATATTTATGATAGGACGGGAGGGACTTCTGTATCACACCAGAGCCTTGGACAGGGAAACAAGATCTACTCACAATCTCCAGGTAAATTGATACCAGGTGAAGGGATCTAACTCCAACCTCTCTGAGCACCCTTTGTTCTGGAAGTATGGCTGGCACCTTCCTTCCTTGCATAGAATCCAGTTACAGCTTTCCTTACATTAATGGCATGATTTGCAATCCTCATATGTCCATTTCTTACCAACTACAGAGGGGTGTGGCAAACATATCCTTTTCCTTAGGCTTTTTAACCAGAGTAACCCCACTTACATTGCCAGGACCCTCTGATGGCATTACTTATCCAAGTAAGACCATGCTTAGGTACTTGGATCAAAAGTCAGCACATCTCTGATACTTCAATGGTATCTGCCTGTGGCTGTTGCATTGGCTTGGGACCCATGAAGAAGGCTGCATCAGTGCTGGGATGGAGCTCCTTTGGGAGCTGGAAGAAGCAAAGGGAACCAGTAGCCAGAAGCTGACTAAAAAGACCCTTCTCCCTCTCTTTCTCCTTTAGTTTTCACCGTTGGTATCTGAATACCTAGGAAAGGCAGAGAGCTTACTATGGAAAAAAGAGTGAGGTAAAAGTTTTCTGTCTGGTACTTCTGCTGCAGGCCTTGCAGGCTGACCGCCATAATGGCTCTGGAAGAGAACACAACACTTTCACATTCTCAGGGGTCACAGTGCTCTTGTTTCATGGACTCCAGCCATCCAGAACAGACGCATGTTCAGTGTCCAGAACACCCTGCTGATAGAAAGTCACCATCATGATTAGCCAGGCTTAACTGATATAACCCCTATTTTAGCATTTCCCAATTTGGGCTTTTGTGAGTTCTTTCTCTCCTACAGTCACCAGGCCATTGGTTCTTTGAGTTCTAATTTCCTTCAAGTGATTTTTGGGCATGTGACATGAAGTTCAGTCTCACCAACGTGGTTTCCTTTTCCTCAACATCAGGTTGCAGCCCTGGATGCTAATGGAATTATAGTGGAGGGTCCAGTCCCCATCACCATAGAAGTGAAGGACATCAACGACAATCGACCCATGTTTCTCCAGTCAAAGTATGAAGGCTCAGTAAGGCAGAACTCTCGCCCAGGTAACAAGCAGGGGCCAGAGATATTTATGGAAAGATGGAAGGGTGTCAGGTGGAAGGGGCAGACTTGTGTGGCTAATAGCTGCAGCTGTCACTCAATAAGCACTATCTTACCTACACTTCACACTGATTTGGGAGTTGTTTCACTATCTGTATTGCTCCAGAGCATGGTCTGTCAACGCAGCACTACAGATTGACATCTTGGGTCTGATAATTCTTTTTTTGGTCAGAGGCTATTCTGTGCCTTGTAGGATGATTGGCAGCATCCCCCTGACTTCTATCCACTATGTGTCCCCCTGCCAAGTTGTGACAATAAAAATATCTCCAGGCATTGCCAAATATCCTCTGGTGGGTGGAGGGCACAAAATCCCAGCACTTGGGGAGGCTGAGGTGGGAGGATCACTTGAGCCAGGAGTTTGAGATCAGCCTGGGCAACAAAGTGAGATCCTGTCTCTACAAAAAATAATAAAGTTTGCTAGGCATGGTGGTGCATGCCTGTAGCCCTAGCTACTTGGGAGGCTGAGGTGGTACAATCACTTGATCCCAGGAGATTGAGGCTGCAGTAAGTCATGATCACACTATTGCACTCAGTCTGGGCAACAGAGTGAGATTCTGTCTCAAAAATTACCCCCAGTTGAAAAACACTTTTCTAGGGTGATCTTGAAGATATCTCAAAGCTCTAGAACACTCTAGAAAGGTGAGCTTACTCCCCTGTATCTTCTCAGGAACCTCCATTGATATTGTCGCTGGTGGTTTCCAGCTCTTTTCTTCTCTTACATCCCATCTATGGCTCAGCCCTTCTCTATGCTGCATTGACCTTCTACCTTTCACTTCCACAAAAGCCCTTCATTAAGGCCTTCATTAAGGCATGAGTGTGTCCAGCAGGCACCTAGGAAGGAGCGTCACCTCCTAAAAGTTGCACACAACATAAATGAATATTAGACTTCAGAATTCTCAGAAATATGGTTATATCTATCAACATTTACTGTATTAGAAATTTTAAAGATATTCATTTAAAATAATACTAATCAAGACTTGGGGCCATTTGCATCATCCCACCATCAAGCTTCTTCCTTCTCTTTCTTCAGTGCCTGCCTCCGAGAATTCCAGGAAAAAATTCACTTCACTTTATTATGCGGAGTGATGCCCCTGTCCCTGAAGCTGCATACCAAAGACTCACACAGACTCTGCTAAATGTGTAGCCTGCAGGCCGTACCTTTTCTCTCTTCACTAATAGAATCTGCTAGAGAAATGGCTCTCAAACTTTTTGGTTTCAGGACTTGTATATTCTCTTAAAATTTACTGAGGACTCCAGAGTACTTTTAGACACGTGGGTTATATCCAGTGGTGTCCTGGTAAAGGCTTAACAGCTATTTTTCTAGGGGAACAAAGCTCTGATTTGTAGAATTTTCCAATTTTCATGTTACAAATACTCCTACCATGGCCTATTTCAAGTGACCATTGGTATTAATAATTGACACCCAAAATTTCTGAAAATTCAACAACTGAGTCTCATGAGCTGTCTCTAGTACATCACTGGTTATATCTATCAACATTTTACTGTATTAGAAATTTTTAAAAATTATTAATTCATTTAAAATAACACTAATCAACATGTTTTAATGAAAAATAATTGATTTTAAAGACAAAAATAGTAAGAAAAATGGCATTGTGTTAATCTTTGCAAATCTCTTTAATGTCTGGATTAATAGAAAACGCTTGGATTCTCATGTCTGTTTCTACATTCATTTTCTTGCCATGTGCTAGTCTGGTTGAAGTATATGAAGGAAAATTAGCCTCACACAGATATGCAGTTGGACAAGAGAGGAATATTTTAATAGTATTTTCAGATAACTGGACATTCTTTAGTACTATACCCAAACTCAATAAATTGTGGTTTCTTAAAGGTTAGTTGCAAAGTGAAATCAATATTAATGCCATATTTTCCATTCTTTTACACTAAAATTCATTAAATTATCTTGTACTTTAAATGGGTCTTTTACACATACATGACCTTTAGCTTTACAGACCACTTGAACAGTTTCAGGGACCCTTAGAGGTTCTTGGACCAGACCTTGAGAAACCTTATTTTAGGGAAGGGGGGGAGTGGGATAAATATTTATTTCCCCACTGGTGTGAATTGTCATACCTTTCCCTATTATATCTCCACTTTTTAGATGGAAAAAGTAGCTATGGTTGGTTTGGGTTTCAATTAATATCTTTTTTATTTTTTTTTTTCTGGGTACGTTTTGTTAAACAGGAAAGCCCTTCTTATACGTCAACGCCACAGACCTGGATGATCCGGCCACTCCCAATGGCCAGCTTTATTACCAGATCGTCATCCAGCTTCCCATGATCAACAATGTCATGTACTTTCAGATCAACAACAAAACGGGAGCCATCTCTCTTACCCGAGAAGGTATGTTCAGGGGTGCCCTGGTAGGACTGTCTCGGTCAGAAAAAGGGAGTTTGGTCTGTCTCTTCCAGAGACGCTTCCTATTCCCTTCTCCCCTACTTCTCACAGGATCTCAGGAATTGAATCCTGCTAAGAATCCTTCCTATAATCTGGTGATCTCAGTGAAGGACATGGGAGGCTGGAGTGAGAATTCCTTCAGTGATACCACATCTGTGGATATTATAGTGACAGAGAATATTTGGAAAGCACCAAAACCTGTGGAGATGGTGGAAAACTCAACTGATCCTCACCCCATCAAAATCACTCAGGTAGTACCCAAGCCCAAGTAACACTGAAAGCCAACTAGATAAATGGCTTCACTTTGTAGAGACCCACCCTCACGGTCTTCACTGATACACTTATTAGATACATTTTTGCATAGCATGATTATAAAGCAAATTATATAGCCTCTGGCCCCGAGTCGCTGGACTTGACCATGCATCATGGGCAGGAAACTTGGATGCAGATATTATGTTAGGCTGTTTTTGCATTGCTATAAAGAAATACCTGAGGTGGGTAATTCGTGAAGAAAAGTTTAATTGGCGCATGGTTTTGCAGGCTGTTCAAGCATGGCTCCAGCATCTGCTTCTGTTGAAGGCCTTGGGAAAATTACGATCATGGCAGAAGGCAAAGGGGGAGCAGGAGCATCATACGACGACAGTGGGAGCAAGAGTTAGGTGGGAGGTGCCACACACGTTTAAGCACCAGGTCTCATGTGAACTCAGAGTGAGAACTCACTTACCACCAAGGGCATGGCGCTAAGCCATTCATGAGGGATCTGCCCCCATGATCCCACCTCCCACTGGGCCTCACCTCCAATACCGGGGATTACATTTCAACATGAGATTTGGAGGGGACAAACATCCAAACTACATCAGATATATACTTTTGCTTTCAGAGAGAACTTCACTCACCCTCACCTTAAAAGTAGACAGCAGTGATGTTTGTTGTTCCGTGTTAGCAGTGTGGGATATGGCTGCCCTGCATTGGGTCATTTATGGTGCACTATGTATGGACATGGTTTGATTTGGGGGTTGCAAATAGTTTTGAAAGGCTGCTGCTTCTTATTGTGGAAAAAATCTTGACCCAATAGACTTGCCCCATCTTAGGCTGAGGGACAGAGATAGGACTGGCTAGGGGTAAAAGGATCATAGTAGGGAACCTTTCCACTTGGAAACTCCCTCACCCCTGGCATTCTGTCTCCTGTGTGTGCCTCTCCCCTCCGTTCAGATGCTCCTACTTCCCCACCTCCGTGGCATGTGCTCTTACCCTGGGCCCCCTCCTACCTTAGCTCCTAGAAATTCACTCTGGACTCCACCCAGATTTGATATTTTCTGGAAGCCCCAGAAATTCCTCCACATGAAAGCTGTGGGTTAGTGGGAGATCCCTGGATTTGGAAGCAGATGAACAAAATCATATTCCTGTTCCATCACTTGAATGACTGATCATAAACAAATCATTTAACTATTCTGAGCCCCAATGTCTCATCAATAAAATAGGGATAATACTTCAGTGTTTTGTGAAGATTAACTGAGACAGTATCTGTAAAAGTAGATAAAAATATTAGATATTAAAAGATATTATGAAGAAGTACTAGTCTGTAGTTCCCCTAATTTTTTTTTAATGCTACTATTGTTAAGGGGCCCTGGAGTGGCCTATCCCATCATATTTATTGGGATGGGCCCAGGGACATTTATTTATTGAATGTTGAATTAATGAACTTCAACTTCAGGAGGGAAAAAAAAGGAAGAACAGCAGGAAGAATTCTGATTTCCCAGTTAGAAAGAAAGCATGTCAGCACTCATTACCATCAGAATTTCTGATTGGGGGCCTAGACTAAATTCTTCATAGCTATTATTGAGGTTACTCCCATAGGGATTTGTAAATGCTGCAAAGAACTCATGCTTAGTTGCCTTGGGGCTGCCAAGGAAAAATTCTAGAGTGCCTACCCAATTTTCAGGCCTGGAAAAAATGCTCTGGGTGTTCTGAAACCCGAAAGGAGGGAGGGAGAAAGAGAGAGGGGGAGAGGGGGAGGGAGGAGGAGGAGAGGGGGAGGGGGGAGGGGGAGATGGGAAGACGGGAAGACGAACTCAGACTGAATTTTTAGAACACAAGAAGAGCCCACTTTAGAACCAAGAAGGTAGTCTGCATGGACAATGGGTGATGCTTAAATAATTAGCAAGGGACAAAGTTGCTGCTGTGATACCTTCCCAGGCTGCTCTGAGAATAGTTTATTGTGGAAATTTCAACTAGCAGTAGGACCTTGGGCAAATCGCTTAAATTTTTTGTGCCCTAGTTTCTTCATTATAAAATAGAGATAACAGTAGTCTATACTTCAGAGGACTGTTTGGAGATTAAATGAGATAACACATAAATATGTTTAGAATTCTGTCTGGCGTGTGGCAAACTCAGTAAACATTATTAATATATCAGACCAGGCTCTGTCTATATAGCAAGTAGACTGGTCTTACTTGTGTTATTTTTTATTTTTGCCAGGTTGTTTACAAACAACCCTAGGAGTTGGCAGTTATTCTCATCCCTGAAGTCTCTGAGGCTAAATATTTAGGAAAGGAATGTCGTTATTTTTGTATCATTTGTCTTACTTAATGGCATGGAGAAGACTTCAGAGTGGCTCCTATTGCCCCTGTTCGTCTTCATTAGTGAGTGTTAGATGCTCACCATACATTGTGGCTTAGTCCTCAGACACTGCCAGCTACAAAGTACATTTTGTTTCTTAAATGGATGGTTCGTGAATAGAAAGCTTTCACAGTCAGACTTCCAAAAGAAAGCAACCCAGAAACCCTGTAGAGGGTTTGTGAGGAATTGCTTTAGAGAGGAAACATTTCCTGGTGTGCTTTTTTCAAGCAATATAACTTGGTAGGGGGAAACAGGCTTATTTTAGGTTAAAAGTGAAAAACGTAATTCAGTTGTTACAAGAAACCAAAAACATACAAGGTTGTCAGAGATTTCAAATTGAGAATTAGAAAATTATTTCCTTTCCAGTTCTCTCAGTCCAAATGTAGCTTTCCTCACAACTGACTTTGGGCCCTGTAGGTGCAGTGGAATGATCCTGGTGCACAATATTCCTTAGTTGACAAAGAGAAGCTGCCAAGATTCCCATTTTCAATTGACCAGGAAGGAAATATTTACGTGACTCAGCCCTTGGACCGAGAAGAAAAGGATGCAGTGAGTAAAAGAGAAGAGTTTCACAGGCAACAAGACAAAGTCCTATGCCCATCTACAGTTGAGAGCAAAATGGATTTTACTTTAAAGAAAAAACACATTTCAGACTCCAGCATGTTATTGGTTTTCAAAGACATGATAATTTTCACATAATTCTGACCCATCTCATTTTTTTAAAATTTTCCAATTCTAAGTGAATTAAAAATAAGGGAGTAAATGACATAGAAATGAAACAGCGGTTTTCTCTGATTTTGGCAGAGGGTGGTGGGTGAGTCTTGTCTTAACTCTGACTTTCCTGTTGTAGTATGTTTTTTATGCAGTTGCAAAGGATGAGTATGGAAAACCACTTTCATATCCGCTGGAAATTCATGTAAAAGTTAAAGACATTAATGATAATCCACCTACATGTCCATCACCAGTAACCGTATTTGAGGTCCAGGAGAATGAACGACTGGGTAAGAAATGAGAGCTGCCTAATGCTGTGTAACTGCCCTCCATTTCTCTCCTCTGCTGGGTAAAAGGTGAGCAGGAGACCGTACTGGGAGTCAGTAATCCATGTCTTCCACAGTATAGAGGTTGACTGTACCTTGGGAGTCACTTAAGGACCGTATTTGGGATCAAACAGTATCTGGATAGTATTCTTAAACTGGGGCTTTTATAGCTACCATTACCGCTACTATCATTATCACTATTATTATCACCCTTACCACTATCATTAGTATCACAGCCACCTACACTAGTATCTTATATACATGTATATAGGGATATCTCATTTGCAGGATTTCCCCATATGTTATTTGACCTCTCATAATCTCATTAAAGAGATAATCTCATCACATTTGCCAAAGAATTTAAACATTTACACCCAAAGTCAGACACCCTGCAATAAGTAAGCAATACCAATGGAAGTTGACTTTTGACCCTTGGGCCCCCCTCTCTAAGAAGCTGATAATATAATTCAAGAGGCTGCTAGATGAAGTCAAATCCCATCTGTTTTTATCATTTTTGCTTCGTCTTACTATGTTTTCTTTTACTGTGTCCTGTGATAGCTTTTTAGTTTTTGTATAGGAACAGCTACTATAAGAACATTATAATTTCTGGGAGTTTTATGGCTTCTCTGGGTTTGGGACAATGCTTGTCTATTTCCCCCTTGGCAGTGAGCCCCTTGACTGAGCAGACTGGCATTTCTTGAACTGTTTTGTTCTGTTGTGCTATGTACGTTTCAGAGGCTTACAAGTGTAGCAGCCTCATGACTATCATTTCTAGAGCTTTGCTGCCCTTGTGGACAGATCCTCCTATGCTTTGTGGATGGGCTCACATTTTTTTTTTCGTCCCTCCATTCCTCACCAGACACACCTCTGACAGAGTGGGTGCCTTCCTGGAGGCTTGGTGGGTGCTGCTGGAGCGGCTTGCTCACACTGCTCATTATTTTTCTTCTTGCTATCAGGTGTCGTGTGGGCTGCCTTTTGTCAGTGTGTCCTGTGTCACTGTGTTCTGTGCAGGTCCTCTCTGTTTCATTTTTTTCAACTCTTGCCACAACAGGAAGAGTTAATGCCAGCTTGAAGGATTTCAGTTCATTATAAGGAAGAATCTTCTCACAGTCACAATTGTGTAACAATAGCCAACAAACACGTGTGCCATCACCTTCTTGGGAAATCTGGGATGGTCTGTGACACTGAATAAAGGTGGAAAATGTTTGACAACTTTCTTGACCTGGACATGACACTTCAAGCCTCTTTTACATTGGGCCAAACATATAGTCCATTTGTTACCTATTTCTGCAAAACAGATTGCCCTAAAGCTTGGCAGCTTAAAACAACAAGCATGTATTATGTCACAGTTTCTGTGAGTCGGGAATCTGGGTGAAGTTCAGCTGGGTACCTCTAATTCAGAGAGTTCTGAGACAGAGGGAAAGAGTATACGGCAAAGCAGGAAAGGACAGGCATCAGTCTTTCTATGACCTAATCTTGGAAGTGATACCATCACTTTTGCCATGAGAAACAAGTTGCTAGGCCCAGCCTGCACTCAACAGGATGGGGTTATGAAAAAGCGCAAATATCAGGAGATGGGGGTTGCTGGGAGCCCTTTTAGAGGCGCCTACCTCTTCTGGGAAGAGGGTAGTGCTGGTTTTCTGAGACCGAAGAAGTCATTGTTGGTAGAATAAATTTTGAAGGGGCTCAGCTTGCTATTTGCCTCTCTAAAGGTGAGAATTTATTTTGTAAAAATATTTCAGAGTCTTTAGTGGACCAAGAATTCTTATAAATCAGCTGAGCATATTCTATGTATGTAAACTGAAAGGGGTACAAGACAATGCTCCTGCCTTGTGGGGACTTACTGTCTAGCCCAGCTGATAGGACATGAGTAGGTGGAAATATTCACAAATAAAACCTTGATAAAATACTGAATTAGGCCAGGTGCAGTGGCTCATGCCTGTAATCCCACCCAGCACTTTGGGAGGCCAAGATGAGCAGATCACTTGAGGCCAGGAGTTCGAGACCAGCCTGGCCAACATGGCGAAACCCTGTCTCTACTGAAAAAAAAAAAAAAAAAAAAAAAAATTACAAAAATTACCCAGGTGTGGTGGTGCATGCCTGTAATCCCAACTACTTGAGAGGCTTAGGCATCAGAATTGCTTGGACCCGGGAGGTAGAGATTGCAGTGAGCCGAGATCATGACACTGTGCTCCATCCAGCCCAGACAACAGAGTGAGACTTCATCTCAAAAAAAAAAAAAAAAAAAAAATTCCCCAGTGTATTTACATTCTCCTGTTTTGTATCTTGTGGGACTCGTGTCCCCAAGTCTTAGTGTCCCCAAGTCTTAGCAACACTAACATTTATTCTTGAATCCCACTTGCCACCAAGTCTTATGTATTCATACAGAAAATTTAGACTCTCATAAAAGCCCCACCTCCCTAAGTATTTCTGCATATTTCCAAGAGATGCTACGTATACTCCTGTATCAGTTTGAGCTCCACTTGTTCCAGGCCTCAGTCACTCAGAGACATGGTTTTCCTTTCACTTCTGACTGATCCACAAGGTCCTCTGCTCCCAGCGAGGGGTGTCCTCTGATGCCAGCAGTCCTCATGGTGCCTCTGGCAGCATGGAGGTTTCCTGTGAGTGAGAGGAGGACAGTGTCCTCAGTTTCTTGCTCACTTGCTGAGGGGATAGGGCTATAGAGGGCTGCTGAGACACCAAAGGACCACAGAATTTAGTAAGACACTCTTTCATCCCAGCACACAGATACTTTTCTTGCAAGGGCATATGCATGCCATATGCACTAGAAACATATTCTCTTCTGCCCTATTCCTTCTGATGGTCCCTGCATGCAGCCCATGAGACACATCTGCATGTGTCCAGCTCTACTGTAGACATAACACAGGTACTTTCTTTTTCCTCCCCCAACCCAAAGCCAAAAAACCTCTAAATTTCCATATATGTCAGTGGATGCAAACTGTGTCAGCGGATGGGGGAGGGGGTGTAACTCCACAAATGGGATGAATTCAAGTTTGAGCTCCTACGTGGGATTCTTGCTACATATAAAGAGACCTACAATTCCCACCTCCCAGAGTAGGATGGTCTGGAACCTGTTAGAACTTGCCCAGAGCCGGGTGCAGAACTGAGTCATAGCCACTGGTTTGTAGAACTCCCTGGACTGAAACCCTCACAGGAATAACATATTTAGGACCACAAAGTACAGCAAGGTGGAGAGGATCCTGCCTGGTCCCTGCCCTGTGTTATCTTCGGAGTAGAGTCAGTTTCTGCAATTGTTCCATGAAGTTGCTTAGAGGCAATATAGGGTTGGCTTCTCTTTGTTTAGTGATACCATTTGCCATGTGTATTAGTGTCCTAGGGCTACAGCAACAAATCACCACCAATTTGGTGACTTAAAACAACAGAAATCTGCTCTCTCCTAGTCCTGGAGGCTGGAAGTCTGAAATCAAGGTGCTTGCAGGGCAGTGTTCCCTCCAGAGTCTCAAGGGGAGAATCTTTCCTTGCCTCTTTCGGCTTCTGTTGGCATCTGATGTTCCCTGGCTACTTGTGGCAGCCTATCTCCAACTTCTGCCTTCCTCCTCCAGATCATTTCCTCCTCTGTGTGCATCTCTGTGTTTCCCTTCTTATAGGTGCACCTGTCACTGAATTTAGGGCTGCCTCTAAATCCAGGATGATTTCATCTCCAGAGCCTTAACTAGTGACATCTGTGAAGGTCCTATTTGCAAATGAGTCCCATGCTCAGGTTCTGGTAGACATGAAGTTTTGGGAGGGAGCACTAGGTGTTACAGGCTGAATGTGTCCCCCGTGCCCCCCAAATTATATGTTGAGGTCATAACCCTCTGTTCTAGGCTACATCTTCCCCCTCCCCCAGATTCATAGGGTGAAGTTCTAACCCCTAGTACCTCAGAACGTGACTATATTTGGAGATAAGGTTTTTAAAGAGGTAATGAAAGTAAAATGTCCTTACAGTGGGCCCTAATCCAGTATGACTGGTATCCTTATAAGAGGAAATGTGGACATAGGGAGGTTTAGAAGGAAGGTGCTGTGAAGGCACCAGAAGGAAAAGACAGCCACTCACAAGCCCAGGAGAAGCCTCGGAAGAAACCAACCCCGGCAACACCTTGATCGCAGACTTCTGACCTCCAGAACTGTGAAAAAATTAAGTCTCTGTTGTTTAATCCATGATACTTAATGACAGCCCTGGCTGACAAATACACTATTCAACCCATTACATGATAGGATGAGAAGAACCAAAATAAATCTAAGAACGTTTGTCTGCTATCCAAAGTTATTCATGGTGTTTTCTAGGAATGTGATTATTTTAGTGACTATTTTAATAGATTACGTGGAGCCTGTAATGGTGGGTTTTCCTTCTTTCCTTCCTCATAGGTAACAGTATTGGGACCCTTACTGCACATGACAGGGATGAAGAAAATACTGCCAACAGTTTTTTAAACTACAGCATTGTGGAGCAAACTCCCAAACTTCCCATGGATGGACTCTTCCTAATCCAAACCTATGCTGGAATGTTACAGTTAGCTAAACAGTCCTTGAAGAAGCAAGATACTCCTCAGTACAACTTAACGATAGAGGTGTCTGACAAAGGTTAGTATCCCATCCACCGTCTTGAGTACAAATCATTGTTTTCCTTCTAGCTATGACTTATTTTCCTGCTCTAATGTCTGGTATGTTATAGAATGATGCCATTTAAACATTCTTTGCTTCCTTTGTGAAACACACCTAACACAGAGATAGCTGGTTGAACAGTGTAAAGGCCTGAGCTGCAGCTCAGGCACCATTGTTGTATTGGTCTGGGTCCTACGAGAAGCAGATGCCAAAAGGAGATTAAATGTACAAGGATTTTATTGGGGGGAGACTGTGAGAAAAAGTTATGGAAGGGCACAAAGAAGGCTGGGAAAGTCATCAGACTGAAATACAAGCCTGATGCCTGATGCTGAGTGAAGTGGAGATGGAGAAGGAAGGCTGGTGGGAATGTCCTAGACTAGAACATTCTGAGGAAAGCTTGGCACAGCTGTTGGGGAGTCTAAAGGGGGCTGTCAAAGGAATTCATTGTCTTTGAAAATGAGCTTTGCAATTGCTGCTTTTCTCAGTCACTGGCTGTGGACAGTCCAGGGGAGGTGAGGTCTCAGTGTGAATGTGGTAATAGATTCCAGAGCACAGCAGTGGGGCTGCCGTCAATTAACATCCCTGTTGTTGGAGGTCTGCCAGGCACATTCTGCAGACCATAATCACAAACAGGAAAATGAATTGTATTTCCCAATTCTTGCTTTCAGACTGAAAGGACTCTACTGTAGGAAAGTGGAGGAGAAGCACATCTTTCGGGAAGTTCTGTCTTACCCTAACAGCTTCTAGTTGGCCATTTGACAGTATCAGGAGACATTCTTCCCTATATAATTGCAGAGCAAGTGGTTCTTAATCTCTGTTGGGTCACAGGAAACTTTGAGAATCTGATAAAAACTATGCATTCTCAATCAACTGCACATATTGTTAAACAAATGTGCACAGACACACAAAATACCTGGATTCAAAGAGAGACTCATTTCAAGGGCACTCAGCCTCCTAGAAGGTCCTTTGAGTTAATGTGTACTAATCTTCGATTACCATATAATTCAGTAATTGTTCTGCTGGCAGGCACGGATGACACAGGTATGGAGAACAAACAAGAAACGTTTCACACTGTGCTTCATGTTTCTGTCCCTTACAGGGATATTGAGATACTAGGCAGAAGCCAGGTTTAGTAGGGCCCTAATGCGGAATGTTTGAAACCCAGTAATTTGACAAATATTAAGGCCCTAATATTTGTCTAGCATTATTGTAAGAGACAGAACAGATGTAAGTATAATAAGTCTTCCCTATCCATGATGAGCTAACAATTTCACACTATCAGCAGTCCATTCTTTCAGCAGTTATTCTGCATTTACCTATTTGAGGCACCATGCAAGGTACTGGGGAGACATAGATGATTCTGCCCTCAGGGAGCACTCATTCTGGTAGAGGAGATGGACACGTGAGTCAGTAAATTGCAAGGAACCGCACAAGGTAGCCCATGAAGGAAATAAGTGACTCTGGAGGGACAGAATAGGTACAGCTTTCTGGAAGAGGTGTTTCTGAACTGGGCTGTGAAGGATGAATATGACAAGTTACAAAATCATGTAGGGCTTATGGAAGAGTGGGAATCCATGTGGAAATACATGAGGACCTGGAGCAATTTGAAGATAGAGTTTAAAGTGGGAATCAGATTACAAATTGTTTATTTGCATGAGTACGTCTATAGAAAATATGGACCAGATTATAAAATATATTAAAATACACATGTGTGTTGATATAACTAAAAATTCAACTGTGCGCTACAGAAAACTAGAGACTAGGCTATAATTAACACAGTTTTACATAAAACCAGGGAAGGCCTTTTACCCAGAAAGGCCCAGTGCTGGCCAAACGAGGTATGTGCAGAGCAGTGAGCCAGTGGGTTCTGGGTCTGGGACCACTCCAGTCTTCAGCCATTCTTGTTGTCTACAAACGTTCTGAGGACCAGCCTTAACTTCAATCAATATCCGCTTGGTTGTAATTGGATTGTTAATAGATTCCGTCCTTGGGATCATGTCCAGTGCATTGAGCACCAGCTCTAGGGTTAAACTACCTGGGAATATTAGTCAGGATCCCAGCAGGAAGTGGAGGCTCCCCTCAAAGAGTTTAAAGAAGGGATTGTTTGCAAAGGTTGTGGGCAGGGTTAAGGGAAACCAACAGGAGGTGTGAAGCACAGTGAGCAGGATTTTCTGCCCTAAAACCCGAAGGAGCCAGGGAGGGGAGCATCCCCCAAAGGAGCAAGGCTGAGCCTGTCACTAGAAGAGGGCTGTTGGCAATGGGGGCGTGACACCCCCAGTTACACTCTTCCTGTCCTCCCTCCAGTCTCTTCCCAGGCCTCCCAGTGGCAGAACCCAACTGTTACCCTCAGGGTGAGGATGTACATTGATGCAGTTCATAAGGTCAGCCCCTTGGGCTGCAGAGCACAGACAGAGGAATGGATGGTTGCTGCAGATAGCAAAGGGAGCCTCTTGGTTTGAATCCTGGCTCCATCACTAGTTAGTTGTGTGACCCTGGTCAGGTTACCTGAACTTCTCTATTCCCTGGCTTCCTCATCTGTTAATTAAGTGGGAATGACAGTAGCACCTACATCATGAAGTTATCATGAAGACGAATGAGTAACTTGGGTAAACAATACAGTTGCTGGTATATAGAGGTCGCTAACAATTGTATTATGATGAAAACATCTGTTCTGTTATTCACATTTTACAGATAAATTGAGTGAGGCACCCAAGCTCTCACATACATGCTAAGTGGCAGAGCCAGAGTCCAAACAGTGAATTCCAAGCCCAGAGTCTTAACCGTTATACAGTGCAGTGCACCATGGTTAGAACAACAGCAACCCAACAAAGAACCTGTCATTTTATTTCTTGTTCTCTCTCCCCCAGGCATCCTGTCCCCACCTGCACTCCACACACATCTGGAATCTAGCTGAAGCTGCTGTGTGCCTAGGTCTTGGAATTGTGAAACCCATCCCTGAAAGCCTGGGTGATTTCTCCAGGGTTCCAGGAGCTACCTCTGTCCCCACCTTGCTTCCTGAAGGCTGGGTAGCCAGACTCTTGTGAACAGGCCAATGGTGCCAGTTCCTCCCTTATTTAGAGAGAAGAGAGCAGGCCCTTGAACCTCCCCATCATAGTAGTCAGAGCAGATGTAGTTTGGATGTGTTCAGAGAAGGAGAGACGGCCACTGGGATGCTCACAGAAGGCTTTCTGGAAGGATAGTTTTGCTCTGGACTTTGAAGATTACATAAGTTTCACTAGTCAGAAAAACACTGCTTCACAAAAGGAAGCCATCCTGCTCAGGAACAAACCTTACCTAACTTTACTTAGGAGGACAGCAGGTAGACAGCAATGAAAAACCTAGAAAAATCTCTCTTAGATCTGTCTTTAGCCACCTTGCCCCACACTTGGTGACCACTTGGGTACAGGTGGGAAGTAGAGAACCCACTCTCTGCACAAATTGCATGTCAATTGCAAAATTGTGGCTATGGCTGTCACTTCACTTCCAAGTATTTTCTTGCAGATTTCTGATATTAATGCATGGTTTTCAGTGAAAATTTCTATGACATATGACTTTGGTTTTCAGATTTCAAGACCTTTTGTTTTGTGCAAATCAACGTTATTGATATCAATGATCAGATCCCCATCTTTGAAAAATCAGATGTGAGTAGTTGTCATTATTTGTTTTTTCTTTACTTTGTTCATTTTACTTGACCCTTTCTTCTGGGATAAAGACACAGACAGTAGCTAGGAAAAGTGCCAGACTTAACAGGTAACCTTGGTCAGTGCACCAATAACCCAGATGCCATCTTCAGTGGAAATCTTTGGGGAACAGTAACATTTACTATTATAGGTGTCTGGGAACATTCATTTATAAACTCCTGCCAATAGCTCATTTATTCCAAGGGCTGCTTAAAAACAACAACCACAATCTTTGTCAAATTGAAAAAAGTTGAATGGCGGCTTTGTCATTATACATATTTTTTTGTGTTAGGACAATAAATAGATTTACTGCTAGGTCTCAAGCATTTTTAGCCAAAAATTTAATATTTGGAATATTGGCAATTTAATTTGTAATAATTGGGTAAGAGAAAGGGAGAAGAAAAAATAAATCTCTGACTTAAGCCAAAGAAAAATGTGCCCAAGACATTTGAGAGAATTAGAACTGGACAGAAAGAAAAAAGTCAATTTAGAACCTCAAGAAAAATGCAAATTACTATTTTCTTGTCATTGATAGGGCGTTCAGACTTGGTGATGACTTTATCATTGTTTCCCTAAGGAGGGAAGTCTCTATTTATTTTGAAGGAGCAAGAAGCCTATTTGACTAGACTGTTATTTTTGAAGTCAGTTATGAGGCAGCCCAGAGCCCTGTGATGATGTTCATAAATCAAAATAGGGACAAGGCTGTAACAAAGAAGGGAATTGATTTATGAGGGGGCTAGGAGTGGGAAGAGGTGTGAGTGGATATGTCTTGTATAACAGGCACTGAGGTTTGGCAGGCATCAAATAACCTATTTCTTCTCAGCCTCCATTCTCTTGGGCTTTTGATCCTTCCCTAACTTTGTGACCTCCTTGCCTTTTACCGAGACAGTGTTTTTTAGATTGAGGGTAAGAATCCTGCACTTGAGGTCTCAGAGCTTAAATACTTCTCTGGCTACAGAGAGTGAACCTGCTTCTTTCAATGCTGTGGTCCTCTCTTCTGAGACCTACTTATAACCTTCTTTAGGATCCTAATGCCAAGAGAGATAATCTGGGGGATTTTCAGTGGAGTGGGAGATGGTCTAGGCCAGTGTTCAAGAGCACAGGCTTTGGAGTTGCACAGACATGGCTTTGAATCCCAATCCTTTTGACCCACTAGCTGTGTGACCCTTGGTGGGTTTTACTTCTCCAAGCCTTTGCTCCTCGTAAGTGGAGATGGTAACATAACTACTCCGTAAGGTGTTTTGTTGCTTTATTGAGCACTTACTATGTGCCAAGAATTTAGGAGCTTTACATGCATTGTCTCCCTTAATGCCCACAGCAAACATGAAGTAGGTTCTATTACTATTGTCTCCATTGGACAGATGATGAAACTGACACTTAAAGAAGTGAAGTAACTTGCTTCAAGCCACTCAACTAATAAGAAGCAAGCCTACGATTCATATTCAGTCTGTTTAACTCTAAAGTTCAAGCTTTTAATCAACCTCTATTCATTGGTTGATTTAAGAATTAATTAAATAATGTATATAAAGTGCCTACCATCTGATAGATACTCAATACATGGTGGCTATTTGTATCATTACTACTACAATAATTAAGTTATTAAACAAATTGGATATGGGAGGGGGAATTTGTTTTAGAATCCTACCAGTAGCTCTCTGAGATATTGCGTTCTTTGGTACAATGGATATCAGCTCATGAGTATGACTGATGTTAAAATCAACTGCAATATATTCATCAATAGGAAAAAACATGCTGCATGAAGATTGATGAAAACTATGACTTGTGTCTATTCTGAAACCAGAGAGATAAGTTTGTCCTTTGGCTTTGATGACAGCAGACCTTCTCATTGTTTCGTTCTCCATTTTCTCCTTAGTATGGAAACCTGACTCTTGCTGAAGACACAAACGTTGGGTCCACCATCTTAACCATCCAGGCCACTGATGCTGATGAGCCATTTACTGGGAGTTCTAAAATTCTGTATCATGTCACAAAGGGAGACAGTGAGGGACGCCTGGGGGTTGACACAGATCCCCACACCAACACCGGATATGTCATAATTAAAAAGGTAAATAGCCCATTTATTTAATATAATTTGTCTTTGTTTGTGGGTTAATTTACTAATGACAGTGTGAGGATCTATAAGCAGAGGTGATGTATTAGCAGCCATCTCTCAGGCATGGTGATGGGATCCTGGATTTCTGGATTCTTCTCAGTCGTTCCTGTCTTCCTGACGGACGGAAAATCAGGATTCTAGACCTGGCTCTGCCGCTAGCTAGCCAAGTAACTTTTGCAGGGAGGTAATGTCACATAAAATATATAAAAATGCAGGATGAACAACTTTTTAGTGTAAGTGTGTTCCATGCAATATTTGGGATTCACTTACACTAAAAACTTGTTTGTTATTTATCTGAACCTCAAATCGAACTTGGTGTTCTATGTTTTTATTTGCTATTTGCTAAATCTAGCAACGCTGTTAGGGTCCGAGAGTGGCACTCAGGGCCTCGCTTTCACTTCCCCCTTTGCAAATGTGAGGAGTTGGGTTGGATGACCCCATGAGCCTTTTAGGCTGTAAAGCCTTTATTCTAATGTGCCAGGCAGAGATACCTCTTGAATAATGAAACTGCTGGGTCTCCTTCCAAGGTTTAATAGACAAGTTTCTTTTAAATCCCCCTCCCCGCTGCTTTACTTTCACCTTTTACTGTCTTGCTAAGCCCACGGGCTCTCATTCTGTCTCTCCCTCTGTAAGGACTGGATAATCTGGAGTCAGAGTCTTAATTACCTTGGTTCCTGTCACTTTGTACAGGATTCTCCCAACCCTCCCTCAATCTACTCCTGTCCCCTGCCATGTATACCTGAATCTTGACTCTTTTCTCTGTGGCTGCCTCATCTGTGTTTAGAGCATGTCATGGGTTTACCAGATGACTCAATTGGAAGCAGCACTCAATGCCATCCAATGTACTTACAGTTAAGATACTTTCCTAGGAAAGAGAGTGAAACCTCCCTGTTAAAAAGGGCCAGAGAGAATCTGCAAGGGTGGCTAATTGTTTAAGGTTTGCAGTGCAGTGTGCTGGCAGCTGCAAAAGAAAGCTCTGGAGTACAGTTTTGAGCCAGAATAAAAGAAAACTGAAAGAGGCTAAAAATGAAGACAAAGTAGAATAATTTCACAGAAAATGGACAGAAGCACAGAAAAAAAAGCACTAGTGCTGAAGCAAGCCCTGGGACAGAGCCTTGGAATTCTGATCCCATTGTTACCAAACATTCCGGCTTGAACCAAGGGCCCTGCTGCATTTCAGCAGAGAGGTTGCTGTGGACCAGCTCAAAGCCTTAGCCTTGTGTGTGAGTCGGACATTTGGAAAAGGTACCATGACAACCTCCCCTTGTGCTCACAGCAGTCTACATGGAGAGAGAAAACCACAGAAAGAAAGGATAAATGAAAGGGCAGTTTTCAGAGCTTGCAGTGGGTTGGTGTGTTCCTTTGCAGGTGATGGGGGCAGCTTTCTTTTATCCTTTTGCAGGACCAGAGCTCTCTAGAAATCTAAGGGAAGATAGAGGCCTATCCATCCCAGTATGAACAAGGCCCATATGTCGTCTTTTTTTGAACAGCAGTTTAACTTGGCCATTTGTGGTTAATGGGCCCTTTTAGGGAGATATTGGCACCTATCTCAATGATTAGCTGTGGGTGAGAGCTATAAGTATCCTCCCTCACAACCTGACACGAGAGGTATGCTACAGTAGAATAAGCCTCTGACCAAACTCTTTGTCACATCCTTACTTTATATGTGGTTCTATTTCAAGTGTCTATTATGTCTCCTGGCATATATTAGAGGTTCAATAAATATTGCTTGACTTAATGAATAAATGAATTCTGTCCCATATACAATTATGAACAAGCAGACACATAAGTGATCATCCAACCTGTGCTTTAGGCCTATGACATCCCAGCTCTCTGTCCCTTGGGCACTGTGATAACTATCCTTGAGCAAGTGGATTTGTTCAACCATCCAGAGGCAGGCGATAACTGGCAGAACAGAACTGAGCCCTGGAACTCTGCAGGGTATAATCTGCTGGCCAGGCCAGATATCTATACTCCTGTTCACAATGACTAAGGGATACACTATACTTGTAACCAAACAGCACATCTTTTTTTTGAGACAGATGCAGTGCCGCAGTCATAGCTCATTGCAGCCTCAACCTCCTGGGCTTGAGCAATCCTCCCACCCCAGCCTCCTAAGTAGCTGGGACCACAGGCGTGTGCCACCACACCCAGCTAATTTTTTATTTTTGTAGAGATGGGGTTCTCCTTATGTTGCCCAGGCTGGTCTTGAACTCCTGGGCTCAAGTGATCCACCTGACTCAGCCTCCCAAATTGCTGGGATTACCGGTGTTTGAGCCACTGTGCGTGGCCCAAAGTGCATATCTTGGACACCACTCATATCACCAAGAAAATTTATTTGTAAGATCACTTTGCTAATTAACAAACCTTCTAGTTCTGATTGAGATAGTGTTGGCTGAAGGACTATCATAGCTACCTCTGGGATATAGATCTCGGATTAGGTTCTTTCAGATGCTAAGCAACAACCAACCCTGGGCTGTGGATTCTTGATTAGGATACACCAAATGTTAGCCAATTCCCCACTAGGATAGAGAATAAAAATATAACAAATGTATGTAGCCATACTATTTGTTATTGAAGTGTTTTATAGACTATATAATTTAGTTTTTTATGTATGGCTTTGTCTTCTAAGTCCTTGCCTATTAAGCCATCAAGGGACTACCGCTGTTTTGAACCACTGTGTTAATAATTTTTAAAAGTTTAAGTTTGTTAATCACAATTATATCATTAACAGTTCATCTGAATTACAAATGTGCTAATCACAGGTAAAATTCACCGAGGGACTCATATGTGGCAACTATAGTTTGTTTGCATAAACTCTCTTGCTTCTCCCACTGATTCTGAGGGAGGCAGAAATTCAGGCCCACAGCAAGGTACAGTCAGGCCTTCTGGTGATGGCAGAGCCGAGAACTTGACTCCAGGCCTCCAGCTCCTCTCAGGAAATAATTTCTGTGAGTCCTGGTGTTGTCTCTTACTAGCTTGTGGCCTTGACCAAATGATGTAACCTCTCAGGCCCCAGTTTTCCAATCTGTAAAAATGGGTAAAATGGTAGCACCTTTCTAGTAAGGATGTTGAAGAATTAAATGCAAAAGTATGTATATAGTTCCTAACACAGCATCCAGCAGGTTGCAAACTTAAACATGTGGCATCACTTGATTCTAATTAATTAGAGCTAGGATTCTACCTGTGGACAGGTATGCTTTCCCCTGTTGCCTAAGGGGGCCAAACTTGCCTAATTCAAGAGTCAAATGGTGCATACTGAGGACTGCGGCCTCAGCCTCTCAAGGGGAAAGCCTGGAAATGAGTAATTTTGGCAAGTGCCCAAAGCAATCCTTCAGATTAAACAACTATCAGAAATGCTCCCTGCTCTGTATTTACTGCTGCCCAAGCTCCAGCCTCTCGTGTGGTTGGTTATCATGCTTTTGGGGCCAAACGTGTGTCATGAGCAGGAAAGCTATTTCTTTGAGCCCTGCCTGGCTCAACAATAACTCTCCTGAGATCCTGTTTCTTGAAATTCAGGGTTCTGCCTTATTTTAACTTGCAAATTTTGTCACTTCTCTACTATGGCTGATCCTTTTGAATTCTCAGTTCACTAGCTATTTTTAACCAGACCAAATGTCATCTGGAAAACTAATGTGCACACTTTGATATCATCAGTGATCGCTAGTGAAAATGGTAAATATCCCAGTCTCAATCCCTCTCCTTCAGCATTTTCTTTGCCTCCAGGGTGAATCTAAATCACTAGGTTTGACCTTTCAGGCAGTTGTGTGCACAAAAGGAATCGTGGTATGAGCAGGTTTTTTCAGTTAACTTGAATATGTCTTGCCAGATGGGACTGAGGCCGTTCCAAGAGGCAGTGATGGGTCTCTTGACTTGGCCTTACGGTCATATCCCCAGGTCATGAAACACAATGCACATGGCTGGACAAGGCTTGTTCTTGGCTCAGCTCTGCTGATTACCATTTGCTAATTTAGCATCTTCCATTTATAATGATTTCTCCAGAAGATTTGGTTTGATGTTTTTCCAGGTGTGGAAGTTATGTGGATAGAGTCCTCAATGGCAGGCTGCTGCTTTTCATTGTTCTTCCATCCAGTGTTTAGGGTACACTGACACTGCCTTCTAGCTAGTCTTCCTGCCCCAATGTGGATCACCTCGAATCCATCCCCCAGGCAGCTGCTCCTGGAGTTATCTTTCTAAGACACAGGTCTGACCTTGTTAGTCAAGGATGAAGTTCCAACTCCTCAGCTCATCGTACAGTCTTCTCTTTCCGCTGTCAGCCTTGCATGTTCTCTTCTGGTAATACAGGCTGCTTCTCAGTTGCACACACAGTGTCTCATTTCTTTAAACCATTGCCTCTTGGGCCACAGTGATGGGATGAGGAAAAGCCAGGGAGGGTGCTTAGGACCTGCTTGGTGGTGAGGATGGATGCACGTGCTCTGTCTGAGCGTATGGACAACTGTGCTGCCTGCCTGGTCCCAGACTTTGCTGGACTGGATAGGAACAGAGAGCTGTGTCCTTTGTCCCCATCACAGGCTCATTTTGGGGGCTGCTGCCTTCCTGCTTGGTCTACTATGCTTTTATCTCAACTGGACAGTTCTGTCATCCCCTGAGACTGGGAGTGTGTCCTGTGAGTCAGAAACTCCGGCTTGTTCTCCCCACCTCTACTTCAGGGGGAGAAGCCCTAATTGAACCATGGACCATGTGACGTGTATTGGACCACGTCACGAGGTCGACGAGGGCCAGGCCCTGCAGACAGTGGGTGCTTATCACTATGAACAACCTCTTTTTTTCACACGTAGCTGGCTTACATGATTTTATCTCTTATGTATTTGAACAAATTTCAGTTGATTCTTCTATCTCAACCCCGAGTCTTCACACACAGTTCCCACCCTTCTGTGTGAAAAATTGTCCCACAGCACTTATGAACTAGAGAGTGAGTCGTGATGGTGTATGTTGGTGCATGCATGGGGGAAAGGGGGTTCTGGAAGGTGGGGATGTTCTCCAGAATCTCCTTTCCATGGAGGCCCTCAAGGACCAGGCCTTCCTGGTCTTTGTAGTTCCTGACCAGCCCACTGTGGGCACTATGTGTCAGGGAAGAGATGAGAAGCAAAGATGAATATGATGCAGTTCTTCCTCTCATGGAGCTTAGGGTCAATGAAGATTTAAAATACATCAACACTTAGATCTATTAGCTGCTATGAGACTGCAGAGGATGTGCAGCTTGTCAGTTTGAGGATGGAATGTAGGGATCAGGAAGCTGACACGGAGAAGACAGCAGTAAGCCCATTCCTGAAGAGGGAGAGTACTCTTGAGTAGCCCTGTTAAATTCTGCCTCATGTGAAACCACAATTGGTTTCTTGATGTTCATTCCTGGTTCCATCTGGCATGTCCTCAGCAGATCATCTGTCATCTCTGTTTCTCTCTCCCATCCTCCATGAGTTTAAAATCTTTGATTTGGGGGCTTGAGTTTTGAGGCCCTTGGAAAATCATTTCCCATAAAAAATGGAAATCTCTATGTAAGCATTTCCAAAGCTGTCACCTGAGAATATCTTGGGAGAATCAATACATTTCTGTTGAATAAATGAAATGTCCCACAGTTAAATAAATTTGAGGAGTTCCATGTTCCAGTTCCTCTTCTAAGACATATTAGTGTAGTGCAAGCTCTGGTAAGACCTGCAGAAAAGACTCTTTCATGGCTCTGTAATCATTCTGAGAAGGTTTTTGCTGACACTCGATTGAGAACCACTGCTATGAAAGTTTGTCTTGTTTATAATTGACAAAAATTGTATAGGAGGACATGTTTTGAAATATGCATACATTGTAGAATGACTAATTAGAGCTAAGTAGCATCTGCATTACCTCACATACTTATCATTTTTTGTGATGAAAACACTTAAGATCTACTCTCTGTGATTTTAAAATATACACTATATTGTTGTTAAATATAATACCACGTTGTACAATAGATCTTTTAAACTCATTCCTCCTAACCGAAATTTTGCATGTTTTACCAGCACCTCCCCAATCTCCTCATGCCCCAGCTCCTGGTAACCAACATTCTACTCTCTAAGTTCAACACCTTTAGATTCCACATACAAGTGAGAACATGTGGTATTTGTCTTTTCATTCCTGGCTTATTTCACTTACCATAATATCTTCTAGGATCATCCATGTTATCACAAATGATGGAACTTCCTTCCTTTTTAAAGCTGAACAGTATTTCATTGTGTGTGTGTATATATGTGTGTGTGTGTATATATATATACACATATATATATACATATATACATATATACACATATATACATATATACATATATACACATATATATACATATATATACATATATATACATATATATATACACACACACACATATATATATACCACATTTTGTTTATCCAGTTGTTTGTTGTTTGACACTTAGGCTGATTCCATGTCTTGGCTATTGTGAATGATGCTGCAGTGAACATAGGAGTGCAGATATCTCTTTGACATACTGACTTTATATACCCAGTAGTGGGATTTCTGGATTGTATGGTAGTTCTATTTTTAATTGTTCGAGTTTCCTCCTTACTGTTTTCCACAATGGCTATTGTAATTTACATTCTTACCAACAGTGTACAGGGTTCCCTTTTCTCCACATCCTCACCAATGTTTGTTTTTTGTCTTTTTGATAAGTCATTCTAACAGGTATGAGGTGATAGCTCATTGGGGTTTTAATTTGCATTTCTCTGATGATTAGTAATGAGCATTTTTTTCCATATACCTGTTGGCTATTTGTATGTCTTCTTTTGAGAAATGACTATTCAGGTCCTTTGCCTATGTTTTAAACAGGTTGTTTTCTTGCTACTGAGTTGTTTGAGTTCCTTACAAATTTTTTATATTAATCCTTTTTCTAATGTGTATTTGCAAATATTTTCTCCTGATCTGTAAGTTGCTGCTTCACTGTTTCCTTTGCTATGTGGAAGCTTCTTAGTTTGATGCAATCCCATTTGTCTATTTTTACTTTTGTAGTCTGTGCTTTTGGGGTCACACCTAAAAGATCATTGCTAGGCTGGGCATAGTGGCTCACGCCTATAATCTCAGCATTTTGGGAGGCTGAGGTGGGCGGGTCACTTGAGGTCAGGAATTTGAGACCAGCCTGGACAACATGGCAAAACCCCCATTCTACTAAAAATAAAAGGGTAAGTTTCCTCTCTCTATCTCGTGAGATGGTTTGCCCTTCTGTCATAGGATAACACAGCACAAAGTCCTCAACAGATGCTGGTGCCATGTTCTTAGGCTTTCCAGCCTCTAGAACTGAGAGTCAGATAAACTTCTATTCCAGCCAGGCATGGTGGCTCATACCTGTAATCCCAGCCCTTTGGGAGGCCAAGGCAGGCAGATCACTTGAGGTAAGGAATTTGAGACCAGCCTGGCCAACATGGTGAAACCCTGTCTCTATTAAGAACAAAAATTAGCTGGGCGTGGTGGAGGGTGCCTGTAATCCCAGCCACTTGGGAGACTGAGGCAGGAGAATCACTTGAACAAACCTGGGAGGGGGAGCTTGCAGCGAGCCAAGATCGCGCCACTGCACTCAAGGCTCAAGGCTGGCTGACAGAGCATGAGGCTCCATCTCAAAAATAAAAATAATAGGAAAAGATCATTGCCAAGACCAATATCAGAGTTTTCTCCTATGTTTTCTTCTAGTGGTGTTGTAGTTTTAGGTCTTATGTTTTGTCTGTAATCTATTTTGAACTGATTTTCATATATGGTATGAGATAGTCTAATTTCATTCTCCTACATGTGGATATCCAGTTTTCCCAATATCATATATTGAATATATGAGAGTTTAAGAAGCATAGGGAATGAATCTTTTAAGGGAGCTAATCACCCCAAAATTAATTTTCTCCCTCTCTCTCCTACACAGCCTCTTGATTTTGAAACAGCAGCTGTTTCCAACATTGTGTTCAAAGCAGAAAATCCTGAGCCTCTAGTGTCTGGTGTGACATACAATGCAAGTTCTTCGGCCAAGTTCATGCTTATTGTGACAGATGTGAATGAAGCACCTCAATTTTCCCAACACATATTCCAAGCGAAAGTCAGTGAGGATGTAGCTATAGGCACTAAAGTGGGCAATGTGACTGCCAAGGATCCAGAAGGTCTGGACATAAGGTAAAGGGCAACAATGCTGGGCAGGCCTGGCTGCGTGGTCACCAAAACCAGTGCGGAGGAGGAGGAGGAGCTGGCCTGCACTGACTCCAGGGCTGACCCTCACAGCATACCCAGCAATGATGAACTTGGCCTTGGTTTAGGAAGGTGTCAACACCCTGGGTGCATTCCAAGGGATGGTGGTTCATCACTAACCATCTAGGCTCAGACAAGTGGAAGCAGCGTGAGGTTCCATTCCAGTCCATGAGCTTCAGGTTCCAGCTGAGAGCTGGATGGTTCAGGAGGTGAGGTTCACCTCTGAGACACTAGAAGAACCAGGCCCTGTGTCTAAGCCAGTTATCTAGGCTGGGGTTTAGGAAAGGGTTCCAGCCTTAAAGGTGTATTGGAGTTCTAGACAGAGAACAAAGCCCAATTGGACAGACCATGCCAACTTACAGGGCTGAGGGAATCTTCTGGATGTAGATACATAGGTTCCTTGGCTCCAAAGAGCTGATCTAGGGCACCCCTGGAGAAGCTGGGGCTCTGGCTGAGGTGGCTAAACAAAATGTGTAAATATTTCCATCTTAGCAATTCCTTTTTTTCAGTTCAATAAGACCCACACAGATTTGCCTTAAAAAGTACAATGATGATTAATTTGCTTAAGAAATATGTTTGTATATATCTGTATAATATCTATAAAATCTTTAAGATCATGTAGTTAATAAGACTTGAACTCAGATCTTTCACTGCTGTTGCACATTACACCTCCTGTCTATGGCATAAGAAATATTTCAGCATGACTTAAATCATGTGTGTGGCTATGAATGACAGACAGTTCCTTAAGTTTCTCTAAATATCTGGAGGGAGTCTTGCCTCCCATTGAGTTGTCTTTCAGGCACTTGGATTCACTTCTAAGACCTTTATCTGATCATTGAGAAGCAAAGTTACCACCTACAGTTTTACTCTAACTACTTCTGTAGTTTTATAGAGAAGAAAGAACAGTAGGGGATATACTCTATGGTTTAGTGTAGATACTACTGAGTCAAAAATTATGAGAAGACACAAAATGTTTTTAATCTTTATACCATTTATTTAACAAAAGTTCCTACCTTCATGAAAATGCTATAAAAAATCATTGGTCAAAGACGTGAATAAAAAGTTTATCAGTGGGAAAAATAAAGGCATGTAAGAAAATTACTGTGATGAAACAAGGAAAGGATACATATACCATTAAGTTGAGGTCAGGAAGAGGAGGTTAGCAAGGCAGACTGAGAAAGAGGTGTTCTGTAAGGTACAATTCCAGAAGACAAATGAAGAAAGTGTTTCAGGAGTAAGGAATAATCAGTAGTTCAGACATGAGTAATAAGTCTGTTAAGAATTAAGGATGACTCCAGTGTTGGTCTGAGTAATTTAATTCTCCAGCTCCACAAACTTAAAATCTATTAGCACCCAGTGGATTTGAATCCGATCCTCCAGCAAATATTATAGATTCTTTTATTGAAATATATTCAGAATCCACCTGCTTCTCCCTGCTTCCAGCCTGCTCCAAGGCACCACCATGTCTGTTCTGGATTCGTCCTTGCCCCTGCCATCCCCCACCCCACTGTGAATCTACTCACTGAATTGCAGTCAGTGACCTTTTAAAAAAGTAAATCATATCATCTGACTTCTCTTTCAAAACCCTCCAAAGCATTCTGTCTCTTTCAGGATGAAATCCCAAGTATAAAGGGTTTCATATTCGTTACCCATATATATAACCTAACACAGTGTTTTGCATATGGAATATACGAAAAAAATCATTGTGGGAAATTAACACATCATAATTTTTTAATGATTCTCTTATCCTTTGATATGTAGGTTGCTTCCAGTATTTTTTATTATAGAAAATGTTTTAAATAGATATATATGCATGTAATTCTTTTTAAACTTTGGTTAAATTGGGTTTTTTTAGGTAGCATTTCCAGGAGTGGAATTATTTGGTCTAAAGATATGAACATCCTCATGACTATGATGTGTTGCTTTTTAAAGGACTACCATTGGTTTTCCTTTGGTTCTAGTCTTGTCTGTCTCAACCTCATCTTCCAAACACCTACCAATGAGCTCCGTTGAAAACACAAATATGGCCAGGTCACCTTCTTTCTTAAATCGTTGGCTGGCTGCTCATTGCTTCTTATGTTCTGGCTCTTGAAATCTCTGTGGCTTCACCTTTTGCCACCTTCTGCTTCCCATGTATACCCCAGCGCTGCTGAAATGCCTGACCCCACACTCACTATGCTGTTCCTTGGACCTTGGTGCTTTATCTCACACTCTTCCTTCTGCTTGAAGCATCTTCTTCTTGCCTTTAACATCTACTACTTCAGAAAGACTTTGCTGATTCCTGTAAACTTCTCTTGGATTCCATAGGGCCCCCTCTGTTGTGTTTACCACATTTTACTGGAATCAACTGTTCATCTGTCTATCTCACTTGCCTAAGAGCACCTTTTTGAGACCTCCTCCCTTGGCCCACTGCCTGATCTTCCTCAGCACTCAATAGATGTTTGTTGGATGAGGAATTCACTGTGTTACCAGGGTCTATGAGTATCCACCCATCTTGCCCAACATTTCCACCACTGGGTGTTCAAATTTTCTAGATGGGGTGGTTTGCTAAGAGGTTTTAAAAGATACTTCCAGGTTACTTTAATTTGAATTCTTTGATTGCCAGAAAAGTTTAACTACTTTCCCCAGAAGTTGTGAACTATACCCTTCCTAATACAAGCACAAACACCACATTGTAAGGATGAACAAATCCTTCTGAAGACAGATGAAATGCAAATAAAGCATTAATAATAGGAGATAATAGATCCTTTAAATATGTTTTAAATAATATACAAATAATGCTGATAATGACAAATAAGGCTGATAATTATAATCTCAGCATTATCATTCGTATATTATTTACAACATATTTAAAGGATGCACAAACATATTTAGTTGATGAACGAACTAGCTTCACATTTTCATGCAAAGTAATGCAGGCTTTCTTTTGCTCTTTTCATTTGATGAAGCTATTCACTGAGGGGAGACACAAGAGGTTGGCTTAAAATTGACCACGTAACTGGTGAGATCTTTAGTGTGGCTCCATTGGACAGAGAAGCTGGAAGTCCATATCGGGTACAAGTGGTGGCCACAGAAGTAGGTAAGCAAAAAAAAAAAAAAAAAAAAAAAAAGATTATCAGAAGATACATGAGTTGAAATGGGAGGGAGGATAAGAAAACTGACAGGGCCAAAGCACCAGAATATCACAACCTTAAAGTGGAAGGGTGAGAAGGGTACAAAATATAAGAGAGTGCTCATATCTTCCTTTTTTTTTTTGAGATGGAGTCTCGCTCTGTTGCCCAAGCTGGAGTGCAGTGGTGCGATCTCCACTCACTGCAACCTCCACCTCCTGGGTTCAAGCAATTCTCCTGCCTCAGTCTTCCGAGTAGCTGGGATTATAGGCGCCTGCCACCATGCCTGGCTAATTTTTATATTTTTAGTAGAGACAGGGTTTCACCATGTTGGCCAGCCTGGTCTCAAACTTCCGAACTCAGGTGATCTGCCTCCCAAAGTGCTGGGATTACAGGCGTGAGCCACCACGCCCAGCCCCTTTGTGGTTTTGTTAAAGGTGAAAAACACCTGTGCCCCCAGCAGGGCTGCTGCTCACTCTGTGGTTTCCTGTAGGGGCTATGGCCTCTTCTAGAGAGTTCTGTGTCCCTGGCTGAACTACCTCCCTTCTTCCAATGTGGTTGTGGGTTTCTCCCAGGAGCTCTGAGTGGAATCAAACCACTTACCTGTTTACGTAGACCACCACTTGCTCCTTCAGCCTTAAATTGTAACTCTCATCCTTTTTGAAGCAGAAAATGTTTTATGAAATGTTCTCTACTTTGATGTGTGTCAGAATCCCCGGGGAGCTTGTTGAATATAGACACTAGGAGTCCACCCCTGGAGATTCTGATTCCATAGGTTTGGGTGAACCAGGGTATCTGTGTTTTGACGAAATCAGGTGAACTTTTGAAAGGAAAGACAGAAAAGCCCAGGATGTTTGAGCCATTCCTGTGTAATCTTTGTATCCTACTTATTTCAGTTGTGGTGATATATATTGCCTGCTGACTCCACGTGTGGAGTTTCAGAGAACTTTTTTTAAATAAAAATAAACTCATAGAAATAGTATATTTACCCAATAATAAGCCTGGCAACTAACAAAGAGTTTCTTTGCATTTTCAAGGAATTTTCAGACATACAAGTAGGAAATCTGTTGATCCAATGTTGATCAGTCTCTAATTAGCTAGTAAATGTATCTGGCAGGTTTACCAAAAAAGAGAATTAAACAAATTACTAAATAAATATGTTTTTAGATACCCCCACCACAGCCCAGAAAAAAAACTTTCAAAATGTGAGGCCCAGGGTTGAGAGCTGAAATGGAGAAGAGAGACAGGAATCATAAAAATGGCCCCTGCATGTGGAAAGATTAAGAAAAACAAAATTACTTCAGTCAAGTCAAACCAAAAAGGGTAGAATGCAAAACTGTGTGCCAGCTTGGGAAGGGTGTGTGTGAATGGACAGGCCCTCTGTTTCTGTCTCTTGCTTGAGTGAAGCACATTCCGCTATCACATTGTATACATTTAACTCTTGATTTAAAACCTCCTAGTGAAGCAGCAGGCAGGTTCTGGCTGAGCCTTTATGCTGTGCACACCCCTTTCTCATACCATGGGGATCAGAACTTCACTCTGGATGTGTCCCAAGAGTTTCTCACATTCTGGAAGTTTCAGAAATCAAAACCAGGGTCCAAAACCCTGTTCTGTTTTTAGTTTTTGGCACTGACATGATATAAATAGACACAATAACTTCAAGAACACAGTGGCCTTTTCTTCTTTGGTTAAGTATAGCCATAGACATAGACGATGTTGAGAAGAAAAGCAAGAAAACAGGGGTTACTGGAAATGAGCAAGAAAACATTACTGGAATCAAACAAGGTCAGAGTCAGAAGTTGTAGAAACAACGTCTGTGACTGGTGTTGAGGAGGACATGATAACAGTCAGTGTTTACATTGCACTGACAGCCCCATACTGAGCACTTAGTGTAATAACTTACTCCTCATACAACACTATAAGGTAGGTGCTATTATTGACCACATACTATGAACGAGGAAACCAAAGCACTGAGAAATTAAGTAACTTGCCCAAGATTACATAGCTACCAACCGGTTATGCTGCAGATCCAAGTTTCTTATGCCTATCATATAGTAAATAATGTCTGTGGATCCTTTTACTATTTTCCAGAACATTCACTCATATGTGGGATTCTCGCAAAGCCACACAGCTGAAGAAAATAAGCTTAGAAAACTCTACTAATGTGCCTAAGGCCTGCTAAAGAGCAAGTGAAGGTGTGAGTGCTAGAGTTAGACCTCTTGGATTGAAAACCTCTCTGCCTTGGGCAAGTTACACAACTTCTGAGCTCAGTTTTCACAATTATTTTGAAATAATATATGTAAAATATTAGCACATATATCTTAGTTATTATTATGATGGTCAGTAAGACTTTTTCACCAGTAATGAAACTAGGTCTTTGATTCTAAAAGCCTTTCATCTTTCTAGCATCTCAGTGTACCTAACTCCTCGAATTTTAAAGAAAGGGAAATCTTTCTTATTAAGAGGAAAATGAGTGAACTGATCCCATGTTTCAATCATTCAATTCCTTAGGGGGGTCTTCCTTGAGCTCTGTATCAGAGTTCCACCTGATCCTTACGGATGTGAATGACAACCTTCCCAGGCTGGCCAAGGACTACACGGGCTTGTTCTTCTGCCATCCCCTCAGTGCACCGGGAAGTCTCATTTTCGAGGCTACTGATGATGATCAGCACTTATTTCGGGGTCCCCATTTTACATTTTCCCTCGGCAATGGAAGCTTACAAAACGACTGGGAAGTTTCCAAAATCAATGGTGAGTTGTCAGAAATACATGGAAAAAAACACAGATGGATGATGAAAGTAGGTTTTATTTAACTTGGTGGGTTTGCAGTACTCAGCAAAGAGCTTTCTCTCACGCTCCAGGAGGGAAGTTCATGCCTTGGAAGCTTGCACAGGGAAGGACTCCAGAGGGGAAAAAGCCCCAGGCTTTCAAGGGAGGAAAGATTATGACCACACACCATTCCCTTGGTGTAGATGAATAGTTGGATGATCTAAGCATCATTTGCAAAATTTTCAATGACAGATGGAAAGCAGATTTTATAAAAATTTTTAAAACCTTGAGATATATATATTCAAAGTATACAATTTTATGAGAATTGATTACATGTAAATACCACTGAAGCCATCAGCACAATCAAGACAATGAACATTTCCACCACCTCCAGAAGATATTTCATGCCCTATTATAATCTCTGCTTCCCACACATCCCCTCTCCCCAGGCAACCATTGATGTGCTTTCCATTACTATAGTTTTCATTTTCAATAATTTCATCTAAATAGAATAGTATAGTATGCATACTTTTTTTGGTCTGGCTTCTTTCATCTCATTATTTTGAGATGTATCAGTGTTGTTACATGCATCAGTACTTCATTCCTGATTATTGAAGGGTAGTATTCCATTGAATGACTATACCTGTTCAGCTGTTGATTGTAACTCCAACTTTTGCTATTACAAAGCTGCTGTGAGGATTTGTGAACAAATATTTTGTAGGGACATACATTTGCAGTTTTCTTGGTTAAATACTGAGGAGTGGAATGGCTGGGTCATATGGGAGGTATATGATTAAGTTGTTAAGGAAAGGTTGAAATGCTTTCCAAATTGTTCTTAACATTTTACATTCCCACCAGTTTGTGAGAGGTCCAGTTGCTCAGCATTCTCCCAGCACTTGCTGTGCTCAGCCTCTTTAATTTTAGCCATTCCAGTGGGCGTGGAGTAGTATCTCATAATGGTTTTATTTATATTTCTCTAATGACTAGTGGTGTTGAGCATCTTTTCATATGCAATTTGCCATCCATCTTCACTGGTGAAGTGTCTTGTTAGATATTGTATTCATTTTTTAAAAATTAGGCTGTTTGGATTCTATTGCTGAGTTGCAAGCATTTTTAATATACATAGATGATGTGTTTTTTTAGATATATATCTTTTGTAAATATTTTCTCCCAGGCCATGGCTTGTCTTTTCATTTTGCAAGTCTTTTAAAGAGCAAATTTAAAAATTTTGGTATCTATTTTTTTCATGTTTTATTCATGATTTGTATGTTGTGATGCTTAAATTTTTGCCAAACTTAGGGTCCCTAAAGTTTTCTGTTTTTTTCATTTCCCAAATTTTATAGTTTTAGCTTTTCATTTAGCTCTATGCCTTTTTAAGGTAATTTTTGTATAGGCATACCTCGTCTTATTGCACTTTGCTTTATTGTGCCCAATGGATCTTCCATTTTTTTAATAAAATGAAGGTTTGTGGCAACAAAGTCTCTTGGTGCCATTTTTCCAACAGCATGTGCTCACTTTGTATCTCTGTCACATTTAGGTAATTCTTAAAGTTTTTCATTATTATATCTGTTATGCTGATCAGTGATCTTTGATGTTATTATTGTAATTATTTTGGGACACCAGGAGCCACACTCACATAAGACGACAAACTTAATCTGTCAATGCGACATCGACGTACGTTCTGATGCTTCACAGACTGGCTGTTTCCCTATGTCTCTCCCTGTCCTTGGGCCTCCCTATTGCCTGAGACACAATATTGAAATTAGGCCAATTAATAACCTTACAATGGCATGTAAGTGTTCAGGTGAAAGGAAGAGTCACACATCTCTCACTTTAAATCAAAAGTTAGACGTGATTTAGCTTAGTGAGGAAGTTATGTTGATAGCCAAGACTGGCCAAAAACTAGGCCTTGTGCATGAAATGCTTAGCCAAGTTGTGAAGGCAAAAGAAAAGTTATTGAGGGAAATTAAAAGTGAACCTACAGTGAACACAAATAATAAAAAAGCAAAATAGCCTTATTGCCATTAAGGGAGAAAGTTTGAGTGGTCTGGATAGAATATTAAAACAGCAACAATATTCCTTTAAACCAAAATCTAACCTAGAGCAAGGCCTTAACTCTCCAATTCTGTAAAGGCTGACAGAGGTGAGGAAACTGCAGAATAAGTTTGAAGCTAGCAGAGGTTGATTTATGATGTTTAAGGAAAGAAGCTATTTCCATAACAAAGCGCAAAGTGATGCAGCAAATTGACGCAGAAGCAAGTAATCCAGAAGATCTGAGATCCTTAATGAAAGTGGCTACACTAAACGAGCTTTTCAACGTAGATGAAACTGCCTTCTTTTGGAAGACAATGCCATCTTAGACATCCATAGCTAGAGAAGTAAATGCCTGGCTTCAAAGCCTCAAAGGACAGGCTGGCTCTTTTTACGGCTAATGCAGCTGGCGACTTTAAGTTAAAGCCAACCCTAATTTAGCATTCCTAAAATACTAGGGTCCTTAAGAATTATGCTAAATCTACTTTGTCTGTGCTCTGTCAGTGGAACAACAAAGCCCAGATGACAGCACATCTGTTTACAGCATAGTTTACTGAATATTTTAAGCCCACTGTTGAGACCTACTGTCCCCCAAAAAAGATTCCTCTCAACAGATTACTGCTCATTGACAATGCACCTGGTTACTCAAGAGCTCTGGTGGAGATGTACAAGGAAATGAATGTTGTTTTCATGCCTGCTGACACAGCATCCATTCTGCAGGCCCCAGATCAAGGAGTAATTCTGACTTTCAAATTATTTAAGATATACATTTCAAAACGTTATAGCTGCTATTAGATAGTAATTCCTCTGATGGATCTGGGCAAAGTAAATTGAAAACCTTCTGGAAGAGATTCATCAGTTTAGATGTCATCAAGAACATTTGTGATTCATGGGAGGAGGTTGAAATATACACATTAGTAGGAGTTTGGAAGAAATTGATTCCAACCCTTATGGGTGACTTTGAGGGGTTCAAGACTTCAGTGGAGGAATCACTGAAAATGTGGTGAAAATAACAATAGAGCTAGAATTAGAAGTGGAGCCTTGATGATGTAACTGAATTGCTGCAATCTCGTGATCAAACTGGAATGAATGAGAGTTGTTTCTTACAACTGAACAATGTGTTTTGTTTGTTTGTTTGTTTTTGAACAATGGAATCTGCTTCTGGTGAAGATGCCATGAACATTGTTGAAATAACAAGCAAGGATTTAGAATATTCCATAAACATAGTTGATAAAACAGTGGCAGTGTTTGAGAAGATTGACTCCAATTTTTGAGAGATGTTGTCTTGTGGGTAAAATGCCATCAACCAGCATCACATGCTATACAGAGGACTCTCTCATGAAAGGAAGAGTCAATAAGTGCAACAAACTTCATTGTTGTCTTATTTTCAGAAATTGCCACAGCCACCCCAGCCTTCAGCAACCACCAACACTGAGACAGGAAATGAGTCGCAGCAAAAAGATTATGACTCATTGAAGGGTCAGATAATCATTATCATTTTTTGGCAACAAAGTACTTTTAAATGAAGGCATGGACGTTTAGGGTTTTTTTTTTTTTTTTTTTTAAGGTATAATGCTATTAACAGTCTAGAGTATAGTATAAGCTGTTATTTCAGTAGAAAAACAAAAAATTTGTGTGACTTGCTTCACCGAGCTATTTGCTTTATTGCAGTGGTCTGGAACCAAACCCATATTGCTGAGATATGCTTGCATAGGGGGTGCGGTAAAGACCAAAGTTTATTGTTTTTAATATAGCTATCTAACTGTTCTGACACCATTTGTTTAAAACATCCTTTTTTACATTGAATTATCTTAACAACTTTGGCAAAAATCAAGTGACCACCTATACATAAATCTATTTCTGAATTTTTCTGTTTCATCAATCTGTTTCTATTTTTATACCAATAACACATTGTCTTGATTGCTGTAGCTGTATAAGGCTTGAAATCAGGTAGATTAATTTTTCCGACTTTGTTCTTTTTCAAAATTCCTTCATTCTATGTCTTTTTCATTTCTGTATAAATTTTAGAATGTAGCCTGTTCCTTTCTACCAAAAAAATCCTGTTGAGATTGTGTTGAATCTACTGGGGAATCTGGAGGAGAATTGATATATTAAGTCTTCCAATTCATGAACATGGTATATGTCTCCATTTATTTAGCTCTTTAATTTCTTTCAGCAATGTGTTTTAGTTTTCAGTGTATAGTTCTTACAGAATTTTCCCTAAGCATTTCATATTTTTGATATTTTAAATATTTCAATTTCTAAATATTTCTAGATATAGGAATATAATGATTTCTGTATGCTGATCTGTATTCTACAGGCTTGCTGACCTTATTTAGATTTCATAGATTTTCTACATAGACAATCATGTTGTCTGTGAATAATGACTTCTTCCTTTTCAGTCTGTATGCCTTTTGTTTATTACTGGCTGAAACCTTCAGTGAAATGTCAAATAGAGGTAGTAAGAGTGGAAATACTTGACTTGTTCATGATCTTAGGAAGAAAGCATTTAGCCTTTCACCATTAAGTATGATGTTAGCTGTAGGTTTTTTTTTTGTAGGTGATCTTTATTAGATTTAGGACTTTGACTTTTATTCCTATTTGTGAGGGTTTTTTTTTTTCTAAATTGGAAATGGATATTAAATTTTTCAAGTGCTTTTTCTCCATGTATTGACTATGTGGCTGATTTGATTTTTGGGGCCTATTAATTGATGCGTTATTATCAACTTTTGAATCTAAAAATCACCTTATTCCTGGGATAAAGCCTACTTAGTGATGAAATATTACCATGTTTATGTATCGTTGGATTTGCTAAAACTTAATTTTTGCATCTATATTCATGAGGGATGTTGGTCTCTCTATATATTTTGCCTTGTATAATGAGGAAGCATTCCACCTCTTTATCTTCAATTATCTGGACAAGTTTGCATAAAATTGGTAGTATTTCTTCTTAAGGTTTGAAAGAATTTGCCAGTAAAGCTATCTGGGCCTGGTATATTTTTTTTTTTAAAGAAGTTTTAAATACAAATTCAATTTTATAGATATAGAAAAATTCAATTTATATATTTCTTTTTGGTTGAGCTTGTACCTTTCAAATAACTCATCTATTTCATTAATGTAGTGGTATAGTTCATATTTTATTAATATCCATAGAATATGTAGTGATATCACCTCATTCTGATATTGGCAAATTATCTTTTTTTCCTGATAATCTGGCTAGAAGTTTTATTGATATTTTCAAAGAACCAGCTTTTGGTTTCATTGATTTTTTTTCTGTTTTTGTTTTATATTTCACTGGCCAGATCTTTATTATTTCCTTTATTCTTCCTACATTGTTTTTGTTCGTGTTCTGTTTTCATTAAGGTGGAAGCTGATGCCATTAATTTGAGATCTTTTTGTTAAACAGGCATTTAGTGCTATAAATTTATCTTAGGTGTCACATTAGCTGCATTTTTTTTTTTTTTTTTTTAATAGACAGGGCCTCAGTCACCCAGGCTGCAGTGCAGTGGTGTTATCATGGCTCGCTACAGCCTTGAATTCCTGGGCTCAGACGATCCTCCTGCTTCAGCCTCCCAAGTAGCTGGGACTACAAGTATGAGCCACCACACTTGGCTAATTTTTTATTTTTAAATTTTTCGTAGAGATGGGGGTCACACTATGTTGCTCTGGCTTGTCTTAAACTCCTGGGTTCAAGTGAGACTTCCCACCTCAGCCTCCCAAAATGCTGGGATTACAGGTGTGAACCACCATGCCAGGCCCACAAAATTTGATACATTGTGTTTTCCCTTTAGATTTCTTTTGTGATTATGTGTTATTTAGAAGTGTGTTATTTAGTTTCCAAATATTCTGGGAATATTTCCTATACCTTATACCTTTCTAACTTCTAATTTAATTACATCATAACCAGAAAACATGACTAGAACATTTTTAAATTTATTTAGACATTTTTTCTTTCAGTACTTCAAAGGCATTTCACCACCTTTTTTTTTTTTTTTTTTTTTTTGAGACAGTCTTACTCTGTCGCCCAGGCTGGAGTGCAGTGGCACAATCTCAGCCTACCAGGTTCAAGTGATTCTCTTGCCTCAGTCTCCCTAGTAGCTGGGATTACAGGTGCACACCATGATGGCCCAGCTACTTTTTGTATTTTTAGTAGAGACAGGGTTTTTCCATGTTGGCCAGACTGGTCTCAAACTCCTGGCTTCAAGTAATCCGCCTGCCTTGGCCTCCCAAAGTGCTGGGATTATAGGCGTGAGCCACCGGGGGTGCCCTGCCCACTATGGGTCTTCCTTGTTCCATTGAATGTTTGTATTCTTTTTTCTCTGGGTGCTTTTAAGATATTCTCTTATTACTTTTAAGTAATTTGATGTTCATATTGCCTTGGTGGTGTTTTATTCATTTTTCTTGTCCCTGAAGTTTGATGATCATCTTGGATCTGAGGATTTGGAGTTTTCATCTAACATGGAAAAAATATTAGCCATTGTCTTATCAAAAATGTTTTTCTCTCCACTATCTTTCTTGGCTTTCAGGAATTCGATTACACATGTATTAGGCCACTTGAAGTTGTCTCAAAGCTTACTTTTTTTTCTATTTCTTTTTGGATAGCTTTATTTCTATATCTTCAAGTTTACTGTTTTTTTCTGCTATATTCAATGGCTATATTATAGCCATTAATCCAACCTAGTCTATTTTTATATCGAACTTTGTAGTTTTCCTCTATAAATTAGCTTGGGTTTTTAAAATGTTCTGTATCTATCTACGCTTCTCAGTCTTGTAGCTTCTTGAACATATAGAATATAATTATAACTGTTTTCATGTCTTTTCCCACTATTTATGTAATATGTATAATTTCTGGGTAGGCTTCAATTGATCTTTTCTCTCATAGGTCGTATTTTTCTCTTTTATTGAATGTCTGGAAATTTTTTATTAAATGCCAGCATTTAGATGCTGAATATTTTGTATTCCCATAAATATTCTTGAACTTTATTGTGAAATACAGTTAGATTATTTGGAAAAAGTTTGATGCTTTCATGTGTTGCTTTTAAGTTTTCTTAGATACGGCCAGGGCAGCATTTATTCTAGGGCTAATGTTTTCAAACTTGTGAGGTGAAGCCTTCTATGTATTCTACCCGGTAGCACATGAACTATGAGATTTTTAGCTCTAGGAACCAGGAATGATTCCTGGCTCTTTGTGAGCTCTGTGTTCTCTAATCTTTTTAGGTGGTTCTTTCCCCAGCCTTGAGTAGTTCCTTCATATACATACACTGATCAGTACTCAGCTAAAGCCTTAAGAGACCCCTCTATAAATCTCTTTAGTGCATATTCTCTTTGCAGCTCTCTCTGGGACTCTGCTCTGTAAATTCTAGTTTCCTTGACTTCCTCTTACTCCTGTGCTCCATCACCTCAACTCAGGGACATCACTGGGCTCTGTCTGAGCTCCTGCTCCCTGCAACTGATACCTGGATATTTGCTTTGGGTGGTAAGGTGAGGCAATTATAAAATTTATCTCATTTGCTGTCCTTCTTTCAGAAATCACTGTCCATTGTCTAATATATAAATCTTTAAACCCATGGTTTCACATATTTTT
Source organism: Pongo pygmaeus (assembly GCF_028885625.2). Taxonomy (NCBI): domain Eukaryota; kingdom Metazoa; phylum Chordata; class Mammalia; order Primates; family Hominidae; genus Pongo; species Pongo pygmaeus. Next base: position 106,487,605 of record NC_072380.2, on the reverse strand, counting down.
TGTTCTTTTACTTGTTTTTGGTGGAACGGTAAATCTGGTCCCTGTTACTATATCTTGTCTAGGTGGGCCATGATAATTTTTAAATATGCATATTTAAATCTTCCCAAATTTGGGAAAATTTCTTGGCAGATATTTGGCAGATATGAATGGGGAGGGCATAAGTGTGAATTGTAGCAAAATCAAATTTTTTTTTTAGAAATTTGAAGTTTAGTGTTTTTGTACTCTCAATTTTCTATTTTAAAAAAGGTGGTAAATACCGTGAAAACCAGGTATAATAGCATGCATACCCTTATTTCTGGACTCAGAGGGATTTTGAGGCCTGTAAATGTTATGACTTACCCAATTACATAGCTAACAAGCAGCAGATTTGAAACCCAGAATCAGGTCTACAGATACTCAGTCCCAGGTACTCTCCAATCTTCTGACACATACAGTCAATCCCCATTATCTGCAGATTCTGTTTATAAAATAATCTATGTGATAAAATTTGTAACCCAAAAGTCAGTACTCACAGGAGCTTTCGCTTTTGCTTTCATGGACACTGGCAGAGTGGTGAAAAATTTGAGTTACTGGACACACATATTCCCAGCTCTCATACTGTTAAGTTAGTTAGGTTTTTTTTTTTCTTTTTGCAGTTTATGTAGTGCCCTGTTTTTCACGTCTCTGTGCTTTCTATTGGTGATTTCATTGTTTAAAATGTCTCTGAACTGGGTGGGGTGTCACCTCACCCAGGAAGCACAAGGGTGAGGGGATTTCCCTTTCTTAGTCAAGGGAAGCCATGACAGACTGTACCTGGAAAAACGGGACACTGTCGCCCAAATACTGCACTTTTTCCAAGGTCTTAGCAACTGGCAGAGAAGGAGATTCTCTCCCGTACCTGGCTCGGCAGGTGCCATGCCCACAGAGCCTTGTTCACTGCTAGCGCAGCAGTCTGAGATCAAATTAACAAGGTGGCAGCCTGGCTAGGAGAGGGGCGTCCACCACTGCTGAGGCTTCAGTAGGTAAAGTGGCTGGGAAGCTCAAATGGGGTGGAGGCCACCGCAACTCAACAAGGCCTACTGCCTCTATAGACTCCATTTCTATGGACAGGGCATAGCTGAACAAAAGGTAGCAGATAACTTCTGCAGACTTAAACATCCCTGTCTGACAGCTCTGAAGACAGCAGTGGTTCTCCCAGCATGGCATTTCAGCTCTGAGAACAGACAGACTGCCTCCTCAAGTGGGTCCCAAACCCCCATGTAGCCTAACTGGGAGACACCTCCCAGTAGGGGTCAACTGATACTTCATATAGGTGGGTACCACTCTGGGACAAAGCTCCCAGAGGAAGGATCAGGCAGCAATATTTGCTCTTCTGCAATATTTGCTGTTCTGCAGCCTCCACTGGTGATACCCAGGCAAACAGGGTCTGCAGTGGACTTCCAGCAAACTCCAACAGACCTGCAGCTGAGGGACCTGTTAGAAGGAAAACTAACTGAAGGAGATAGAGACACAAAAAAAACCCTTCAAAAAAACAATGAATCCAGGAGCTGGTTCTTTGAAAAGATCAACAAAATTGATAGACCACTAGCAAGACTAATAAAGAAGAAAAGAGAGCAGAATCAAATAGACACAATAAAAAATGATAAAGGGAATATCACCACTGATCCCACAGAAATACAAACTACCATCGGAGAATACTATAAACACCTCTACACAGATAAACTAGAAAATCTAGAAGAAATGGATAAATTCCTGGACACGTACACCCTCCCAAGACTGAACCAGGAAGAAGTTGAATCTCTGAATAGACCAAGAACAGGCTCTGAAATTGAGGCAATAATTAATAGCCTACCAACCAAAAAAAGTCCAGGATCAGATGGATTCACAGCTGAATTCTACCAGAGGTACAAGAAGAGCTGGTATCATTCCTTCTGAAACTATTTCAATCAATAGAAAAAGGGGGAATCCTCCCTGATTTTATGAGGCCAGCATCATCCTGATACCAAAGTCTGGCAGAGACACAACAAAAACAGAGAATTTTAGACCAATATCCTTGATGAACATTGATGTGAAAATCCTCAATAAAATACTGGCAAACTGAATCCAGCAGCACATCAAAAAGCTTATCCAACACAATCAAGTTGGCTTCATCCCTGGGATGCAAGGCTGGTTCAACATACGCAAATCAATAAATGTAATCCATCACATAAACAAAACCAATGACAAAAATCACATGATTATCTCAATAGATGCAGAAAAGGCCTTTGACAAAATTCAGCCCTTCATGCTAAAAACTCTCAATAAACTAGGTGTTGATGGAACATATCTCAAAATAATAAGAGCTATTTATGATAAACCCACAGCCAATATCATACTGAATGGGCAAAAACTGGAAGTATTCTCTTTGAAAACCAGCAGAAGACAAGGATGCCCTCTCTCACCACTCCTATTCAACATAGTATTGGAAGTTCTGGCCAGGGCAATCAGGCAAGAGAAAGAAATAAAGGGTATTCGAATATGAAGAGAGGAAGTCAAATTGTCCCTGTTTGTACATGACATGATTGTATATTTAGAAAACCCCATTGTCTCAGCCCCAAATCTCCTTAAGCTGATAAGCAACTTCAGCAAAGTCTCAGGATACAAAATCAATGTGCAAAAATTACAAGCATTCCTATACACCAAAACAGAAAGAGAGCCAAAACATGAGTGAAGTCCCATTCACAATTGCTACAAAGAGAATAAAACACCTAGGAATCCAACTTACAAGGGATGTGAAGGACCTCTTCAAGGAGAAGTACAAACCACTGCTCAACAAAATAAAGGAGGACACAAATAAATGGAAGAACATTCCATGCTCATGGACAGGAAGAATCAATATCATGAAAATGGCCATACTGCCCAAGGTAATTCATAGATTCAATGCCATCCCCTTCAAGTTACCAATGACTTTCTTCACAGAATTAGAAAAACTGTAAAGTTCATATGGAACCAAAAAAGAGCCTGCATTGCCAAGACAATCCTAAGCAAAAAGAACAATGCTGGAGGTGTCACACTACCTGACTTCAAACTATAATACAAGTCTACAGTAACCAAAACAGCATGGTACTGGTACCAAAACAGATATATAGACCAATGGAACAGAACAGAGGCCTCAGAAATAACACCACACATCTACAATCATCTGATCTTTGACAAACCTGACAAAAACAAGCAATGGGAAAGGATTCTCTACTCAATAAATGATGCTGGGAAAACTGGCTAGGCATATGTAGAAAGCTGAAACTGGATCCCTTCCTTACACCTTATACAAAAATTAATTCAAGATGGATTAAAGACTTAAATGTTAGACCTAAAACCATAAAATCCCTAGAGGAAAACCTAGGCAATACCATTCAGAACATAGGCATGGACAAGGACTTCATGATTAAAACACCAAAAGCAATGGCAACAAAAGCCAAACTTGACAAATGGGATCTAATTAAACTAAAGAGCTTCTGCACAGCAAAGGACAGGCAACACACAGAATGGAAGAACATTTCTGAAATCTACCCATCTGACAAAGGGCTAATATCCAGAATCTACAAAGAACTCAAACAAATTTACAAGAAAAAAACAACCCCATCAAAAAGTGGGCAAAAGATATGAACAGACACTTCTCAAAAGACATTTATGCAGCCAACAGACACATCAACATGATCATCACTGGTCATCAGAGAAATGCAAGATGGTCATCAGAGAAATGCAAATCAAAACCACAATGAGATACTATCTCACACCAGTTAGAATGGTGATCATTAAAAAGTCAGGAAACAACAGTTGCAGGAGAGGATGTGGAGAAATAGGAACAATTTTACACTGTTGGTGGGAGTGTAAATTAGTTCAACCATTGTGGAAGACAGTGTGGTGATTCCTCAAGGATACAGAACCTGAAAGACCATTTGACCCAGCAATTCCATTACTGGGTATATACCCGAAGGATTATAAACCATGTTACTATAAAGACACATGCACACGTCTGTTTATTGTGGCACTATTCACAATAGCAAAGACTTGGAACCAACCAAAATGTCCATCAATGATAGACTGGATTAAGAAAATGTGGCACATATACACCATGGAATATTATGCAGCCATAAAAAAGGATGAGTCCATGTCCTTTGCAGGGACATGGATGAAGCAGGAAACCATCATTCTCAGCAAACTATCACAAGGACAGAAAACCAAACACTGCATGTTCTCACTCATAGGTGGGAATTGAACAATGAGAACACTTGGTCGCAGGGTGGGGAACATCACACACCAGAGCCTGTCAGAGGGTGGGGGGCTGGGGGAGGATAGCATTAGGAGAAATACCTAATGTAAATGAGTTGATGAGTACAGCAAAACAACATGACACATGTATACCTGTGTATCAAACCTGCACATTAAGTTCTAGGGTACATGTGCACAAAGTATTAAAAAAAAACCACACAGGGTCAAACCTAAAAGATGACCCATGATAAAAAAAAAAATGGCTTTGAACTATAGTGCTGAGGTGCTATCTAGAGTTCATAAGCACAAGAAGGCTGTGATGTGTGCCTTACAGAGAAAAATTGTGGTTTGGGACACAAATTAAAAGTAATGTCCAAAACTGCAATAATTTTCCACCAACCTAAATATGTGTGTTTGATAAGCTTTGTTAAGGAAGTTCTAGTGCTGTTAGATGTGAGTTAAATGTTAGAATGAACAATACATGTTAAATAAGATATCTTTAAACAGCAACACACAAAAAGCAAGGTTATGTATTGATCAGTTAGGGAAAATATGACTAGAAGCTCACAGAAACCTAACCCTGTCTTTCCTCTAGGAGCAATGGTTCAGCATTCATTAATTCAGTGTTTGGGGCAACTTTATAGAGCATAAGTGCTACAAATGATAATTGACTGTATTTAGTATAAATTTCTATAGAGAAATAATGAATTAAGAACTTAAAGGATGCTTTAGCCCTTTCTTACCTTATGGGAAGATACATTTGGAATGATGTGGATGATACTTTGGGCAGTTTAACTCATATCCAGCCATGTTCCAGTTAACCTTAGTATGTGATACAAAATGAGCTTTATTCCTGCTAATCCAGGGTCTGAAGTTGTATTTTCATTTTTTTTTTTTTCCTGTCCTGGCAGGTACTCATGCCCGACTGTCTACCAGGCACACAGACTTTGAGGAGAGGGAGTATGTCGTCTTGATCCACATCAATGATGGGGGTCGGCCACCCTTGGAAGGCATTGTTTCTTTACCAGGTAGATATTCTGCTATAGGCAACTCAGGCTAGTATCTGTCACCATGGGCTGTTTGAGGAGATTCTTGTCCTTGATATGGGATTCTGCAACTATTCACTTGAGAATTTATCCTACCAAATACTTTCCTGCTTTTTCAGTTACGTTCTGCAGTTGTGTGGAAGGAAGTTGTTTCCGGCCAGCAGGTCACCAGACTGGGATACCCACTGTGGGCATGGCAGTTGGTATACTGCTGACCACCCTTCTTGTGATTGGTGAGTGTAATTTCTTAATTCAAAGAGTCTTATCCTGGGCCTCAGAAATGTGAGCTCATCTCAGGGCCTGTCTTCCTGGACTGGTCTGGTGGCTGCTTAAATGGCAACCCAGGCAATAGCCCAGAAGGTAGATCACCAGCAAATTACATCAGACTTTCTTGGTTGGAGTTACAGCTGTAGTACCACCCTCTGTCTCTATTGCCTTATTAGTTTAGAAATATAAGGGGCTTTGTGGTCATCAATTGTTATATATTATGCCTAGTTACAAAGCTTTTGTGATAAAGAGGGAAGAAATGCAGTAGCTGTGCCGTGTGTCAGGCACTGTGCTTGATGTGGGGGAAACAGCGATAAACACAGATCCTAGACCAGAGTTTATGGTCTCACTTGCCATTGTTGTTACAGGCAGAAGTTAGCCTTCCAGTGGCGATGCTGAGATACCTGAAATGTATAGCGCAGAACTTCCCTATGCATAGAACCCTGATTCTTTATTACCCAGAATAAGCCATTGCATCATGACCACAGCCTCTGCCATAGCCCCTGGCTTGGCTAGAGAGTACAGTCCCCTGATCTAGCTATCTGTCTTTTTCTTTTTTTGCAAACAACTCAGTGCCTATTCCAAGTGCTTCCTTACCCAAAATGCTTGAGAGCAGAAGTGTTTCAGATTTTGGATTTTTTCCAGATTTTTGAACATTTGCAAATACACGATAAGATATCTTGGGGATGAGACCCAAGTCTCAACACAAAATTCACATGATTCATAAACATTTTATACACATAGTCTGAAGGTATTTCATACAATATTTTAAATAATATTGTGTATGAAACAAACTTTTGCCTGCAACCTGTCACATGAGGTCAGGTGTAGAATTTTCTGCTTGTGGCATCAAGTTGGTACCCCAAAAGTTTCAGATTTGAGATTTTCAGATTAGGGATACTCAACCTATATAGTAATTGCCTTCTTTCGACTGTTGTCCCCACCACAAGTTAAACATTAGAAATAGATACTTCATTATTTCATGTGTACCTGAGTGAAGGGGTTTATGGTTTCATATCCTTTTTCTTTAAAAGAAGGACTAGGATTATTCTAAGTATTACTGATTGTTCCCTCAGCATCTGATCTTTTCTCCCATGATCGTGTGTCACACTGGACTCTGATTCATGCATCTAAAGGGGGGTCTCACTTCTTTATACCCTTCAGTCCAGACTCCCTATGGAATGGGAGGGCCTTCATGTCATGGCCACTGCCCATCCTAAAGTGTGCATGGTGATCATCATTCCTCCCTGAGAACCACTATCTACTGCACACTTTTCATGGTAATTGAGCTGTCTTTTTGAGGTCCCACTCACTTACATAGGTCCCTTCTGCCTCTGTGCCTTTTCTTATTCTATTTGCCCTCCCACCTTGAAAGGATTTTTGAATTTACAAATCAGATAGCAATTTTCTTAACATATCAATTTAATTCCATAATCTTACCACAAGTTAAAGACTGCTTGAGTTTGGGAACATCCAGAAATATAAGTAATAGGATTTTATAGTTTCATGACCTTATTTTCAAGATAGGGTTGGAATTATAAGTTTCTGAGCATCCAGTCTTTTCTGCCATGATTCCTCCTATAAACTTACTAGCAGGTTAATTTCCTTAAAACAACTCCCTTCTTCATAGTGGACTCTGACAGTACACAATCAGTGCTGAGCTGCACAGTGTAATTTTGATGTATCAGGTGGGAGAAACCAAGAAGGTTAAGTAGTCTACCCAGGGTCCCACAACAACGTAGGCAGGATCCAAGAGGAAGGCACCCAAGGAAATGCGATAGTTGGTATGGACACGATGAAAATCAGCTTCAGGGAGGTGAGCAGGTCAGAGAACAGCTTTCTGGTTGTGCTAATTGGATTGTTTTCTCTAGGAAAGGGGAAGAATATAATCAATATTAAGTATATATAAAGTTCAGGAACTTTGTCAGGTGCTTATACACTCCATAGTGTGGGACATATACACTCCATAGTGTGGGACATTAGGTCCTATATTCTTACGGCGAGATCCAGTGAGAGCCACCAAGTCAGCTATGATTTGGGACTTGATACATACATACAACAGGATAAATGATAAGCTCATTTCTCCAAGAAGGCCAATGACTAGAGTCCCTTATTCACTAGGACAGTGAAACTTTGTTGAACCACGTACAAAAATGAAGTTGAGTCATTTTTTTCCTACCACAATACTACTTTATAACTGAATGTGACAGCACATTTTAAAAGATCCCATTTATTTGACCCTGGGTTTTTTCTTTTAGGTATAATTTTAGCAGTTGTGTTTATCCGCATAAAGAAGGATAAAGGCAAAGATAATGTTGAAAGTGCTCAAGCATCTGAAGTCAAACCTCTGAGAAGCTGAATTTGAAAAGGAATGTTTGAATTTATACAGCAAGTGCTATTCCAGCAACAACCATCTCATCCTATTACTTTTCATCTAACATGTGCATTATAATTTTTTAAACAGATATTCCCTCTTGTCCTTTAATATTTGCTAAATATTTCTTTTTTGAGATGGAGTCTTGCTTTGTCGCCCAGGCTGGAGTACAGTGGTGCAATCCCAGCTCACTGCAACCTCCGCCTCCTGGGTTCAGGTGATTCTCCTGCCTCAGCTTCCTAAGTAGCTGGGCTTACAGGCACCCACCACCATGCCTAGCTAATTTTTGTATTTTTAGTAGAGATGGGGTTTCACCATTTGGCCAGGCTGGTCTTGAACTTCTGACCTCGAGTGAGCTGCCTGCCTTGGTCTCCCAATACAGGCATGAACCACTGCACCCGCCTACTTAGATATTTCATGTGCTATAGACATTAGAGGTATTTTTCATTTTCCCATGACATTTTTCCTCTCTGCAAATGGCTTAGCTATTTGTGTTTTTCCCTTTTGGGGCAAGACAGACTCATTAAATATTCTGTGCGTTTTTTCTTTATCAAGGAGATATATCAGTTGTCTCTCATAGAACTGCCTGGATTCCATTTAGTTTTTTTTATTCCATCCTGTGTCCCCTTCATCCTTGACTCCTTTGGTATTTCACTGAATTTCAAACATTTGTCAGAGAAGAAAAAAGTGAGGACTCAGGATAAATAAATAAATAAAAGAACAGCCTTTTCCCTTAGTATTAACAGAAATGCTTCTGTGTCATTAACCATCTTTAACCAATGTGACATGTTGCTCTTTGGCTGAAATTCTTCAACTTGGAAATGACACAGACCCACAGAAGGTGTTCAAACACAACCTACTCTGCAAACCTTGGTGCAGGAACCAGTCAGCTGGCCAGATTTCCTCACTACCTGCCATGCATACATGCTGCGCATGTTTTATTTGTATGTTAGTAAAGTTTTGGTTATTAGATATTTAACATGTGGAAGAAAACAAGACATGAAAAGAGTGGTGACAAATCAAGAATAAACACTGGTTGTGGTTAGTTTTGTTTGTTGATCCGCTCTGCCTCTGTTTTCTTTTTATTTGTGGAGGGGAAGGACAGAATAACAATAGTTATTTTTCATGTATAAAAACTGCCTCCCCAGCAGCCCCAGTCAGGGGCTTATAGATAAAACTCCCGTCTCCCTGGACAGAGCACTTGGGGGAAGGGGCGGCTGTGGGCGCAGCTTCAGCAGACTTAAATGTTCCTGCTTGCTGGCTCCGAAGAGAGCAGCTAATCCTGACAAGGAGGATTCTCCCAGCACAGCACTCGAGCTCTGCTAAGGGACAGATTGCCTACTCAAGTAGGTCCCTGACCCCAGCGCCTCCAGCCTGGGAGATGCCTCATACAGGAGAGCTCCGGCTGGCATCAGGCCAGTGCCCTGCTGGGACAAAGCTTCCAGAGAAAGGAGCTGCAGCAATCTCTGCTGTTCTGCAGCCTCTGCTGGTGGTACCCAGGCAAACAGGGTCTGGAGTGGACCTCCAGCAAAGTCCAGCAGACCTGCAAAAGATAGGCCTGACTGTTAGAAGAAAAACTAAAAAATAGAAAGCAATAACATCAACAAAAAGGACCCCCACATAAAAACACCATCCAAAGGTCATCAGCCTCAAAGACCAAAGGTAGATAAATCTATGAAGATGAGGAAAAGCCAGCACAAAAATGCTGAAAATTCCAAAAACCAGAATGCCTCTTCTCCTCCAAATGATCACAACTCCTCTTCAGCAAGGGAACAAAACTGGATGGAGAATGAGTTTCACAAATTGACAGAAGTCAGCTTCAGAAGGTGGGTAATAACTCCTGTGACCTAAAGGAACATGTTCTAACCCAATGCAGAGAAGCTAAGAACCTTAATAAAAGGTTACGGAAACTGCTAACTAGAATAACCAGTTTAGAGAAGAACATAAATGACCTGATGCAGCTGAAAAACACAGCACAAAAACTTTGTGAAGCATACACAAGTATCAATAGCCGAATCAATCAAGTGGAAGAAAGGGTATCAGAGATTGAAGATCAACTTACTGAAAATAAGGTGAGAAGACAAGATTACAGAAAAATGAATGAAAAGGAACAAAGCCTCCAAGACATATGGGACAATGTGAAAAGACTAAACCTATGATTGATTGGTGTACCTGAAAGTGACAGGGAGAATTGAACCAAGTTAGAAAACACACTTCAGGATATTATCACGAGAACTTCCCCAACCTAGCAAGACCTATCTGAAAGACAACATTCAAATTCAGGAAATACAGGTAACACTACTAAGATACTACTCAAGAAGAGCAATCTCAAGACACATAATCGTCAGATTCTCCAAGGTTGAAACAAAGGAAAAAATGTTAAGGGCAGCCAGGGAGAAAGGTCAGGTTACCTACAAAGGGAAGCCCATCAGACTAACAGTGGATCTCTCTGCAGAAACCCTACAAGCTAGAAGAAAGTGGGACCAATAGTCAACATTCTTAAAGAATTTTCAATCCAGAATTTCATATCCAGCCAAACCAAGCTTCATAAGCGAAGGAAAAATAAAATCCTTTACAGACAAGCAAATGCTTAGGGATTTTGTTACCACCAGGCTTGCCTTACAAGAGCTCCTGAAAGAAGCACTAAATATGGGAAGGAAAAACTGACACCAGCCACTGCAAAAACACACCAAAAATATAAAGACCAATGACACTATGAAGAAACTGCATCAACTAATGTGCAAAATAACCAGCTAGCATCATGGTGACAGGATCAAATTCACACATAACAACATTAAGCTTAAATGTAAATGGGCTAAATGCTCCATTAAAAGACACAGGCTGGCAAATTGGATAGAGTCAAGACTTATCAGTTTACTGTATTCAGGAGACCCATCTCACATGCAAAGACACGAATAGGCTCAAAAAAAAAAAAAAAAAAAAAAAAAAGGGATAGAGGAATATTTACCAAGCAAATGGAAAGAAAAAAAAAAGCAGGGGTTGCAATCCTAGTCTCTGCTAAAACAGACTTTAACAAAGATCAAAAAAGACAAAGAAGGGCATTAATGGTAAAGGGATTAATGCAATGAGAAGAGCTAACTATCCTAAATATATATACACCCAATACAGGAGCACCAGATTCATAAAACAAGTTCTTAGAGACCTACAAAGAGACAGTGGGAGACTTTAACACCTCACTGTCAATATTAGATCAATGAGACAGAAAATTAACAAGGATATTCAAGACTTGAACTCAGCTCTGGACTAGGAGGACCTAATAGACATCTACGGAACTCTCCACCTCAAATCAACTTTAACTTAACCCCACATCAATATTAGACAGATCAACGAGACAGAAAATTAACAAGGATATTCAAGACTTGAACTCAGTTCTGGAACAAGCAGACATAAGAGACAACTACAGAACTCTCCACAACTACAGAACTCTCCACCCCAAATCAACAGAATACACATTCTTCTCAGCACCACATAGCACTTATTCTAAAATTGACCACAAAATTGGAAGTAAAACACTCCTCAGCAAAGGCAAAAGAATGGAAATCACAACAAACTGTCTCTGAGACCACGATGCAATCAAATTAGAACTCAGGATTAAGAAACTCACTCAAAACGTCACAACTACATGGAAACTGAACAATCTGCTCCTGAATGACTGACTACTGGGTAAACAACGAAATGAAGGCAGAAATAAAGATGTTCTTTGAAACCAATGAGAACAAAGACAAAACGTACCAGAATCTCTGGGACACATTTAAAGCAGTGTGTAGAGGGAAATTTATAGCACTAAATGCCTGCATGAGAAAGCAGGAAAGATCTAAAACTGACACCCTAACATCACGATTAAAAGAACTAGAGAAGCAAGAGCAAACAAATTCAAAAGCTAGGAGAAGACAAGAAATAACTAAGATCAGAGCAGAACTGAAGGAGACAGAGACATGAAAAACCCTTCAAAAAAAAAAAAAAAATCAATGAATCCAGGAGCTGGTTTTTTGAAAGGATTAACAAAATAGACTGCTAGCAGACTAATAAAGAAGAAAAGAAGAATCAAATAGACACAATAAAAAATGATAAAGGGGATATCACCACTGATCCCACAGATATACAAACTACCATCAGAGAATACTATAAACACCTCTACACAAATAAACTAGAAAATCTAGAAGAAATGGATAAATTCCTGGACACATAACACCTCCCATGACTAAACCAGGAAGAAGTTGAATCCCTGAATAGACCAATAACAAGTTCTGAAATTGAGGCGGTAGTTAATAGCCTACCAACCAAAAAAAGCCCAGGATCAGACTGATTCACAGCCGAATTCTACCAGAGGTACAAAGAGGAGCTGGTACCATTCCTTCTGAAACTATTCCAAACAACAGAAAAGGACGGAATCCTCCCTAACTCATTTTATGAGGCAAGCATCATGCTGCTACCAAAACCTGGCAGAGACACAACAAAAGAAAATTTCAGGCCAATATCCCTGATGAACTTTGATGTGAAAATCCTCAATAAAATACTGGCAAACCAAATCCAGCAGCACATCAAAGAGCTTATCCATCACAATCAAGTCGGCTTCATCCGTGGAATGCAAGTCTGATTCAACATACATAAATCAATAAACATAATCCATCACATAAGCAAAACCAATGACAAAAACCACATGATTATCTCAATAGACGCAGAAAAGGCCTTCGATAAAATTCAACATCCCTTCATGCTAAAAACTCTCAATAAACTAGGGATTGGTGAAACATCTCAAAATAATAAGAACTATTTATTGATAAACCCATAGCCAATATTATACTGAATAGGCAAAAACTGAAAGCATTCCCTTTGAAAACTGGCACAAGACAAGGCTGCCCTCTCTCACCACTCCAATTCAACATAGTATTGGAAGTTCTCTGGCCAGGGCAATCAGGCGAGAGAAAGAAATAAAGGGCATTCAAATAGGAAGACAGGAAGTCAAATTGTCTCTGTTTACATATGATATGATCGTGTATTTAGAAAACCCATCGTCTCAGCCCAAAAACTCCTTAAGCTGATAAGCAACTTCAGCAAAGTCTCAGGATACAACATCAGTGGGCAAAAATCACAAGCATTCCTATACACCAATTATAGACAAGCAGAGAGCCAAAACATGAGTGAAGTCGCATTCACAATTGCTACAAAGAATAAAATACCTAGGCATACAACTTACAAGGGACATGAAGGACCGCTTCAAGGAGAACTACAAACCACTGCTCAAGGAAATAAGAGGACACAAACAAATGGAAAAATATTCCATGCTCACGGATAGGAAGAATCAATATCGTGAAAATGGCCATACTGCCCAAGGTAATTTACAGATTCAATGCTATTCCCATCAAGCTACCATTGACTTTCTTCACAGAATTAGAAAAAACTATTTTAAATTTCATATGGAACCAAAAAAGAGCCCGTATAGCCAAGACAATCCTAACCAAAAAGAACAAAGCTGGAGGCCTCATGCTATCTGACTTCAAACTGTACTACAAGGCTACAGTAGCCAAAACAGCATGGTACTGATACCAAAACAGATATATAGACCAATGGAACAGAACAGAGCCCTCAGAAATAACACCACACATCTATAACCATCTGATCTTTGACAAACCTGACAAAAACAAGCCATGGGGAAAGGATTCCCTATTTAATAAATGGTGCTGGGAAAACTAGCCATATGCAGAAAACAGAAACTGGACCGCTTCCTTACACCTTATACAAAAATTAACTCAAGGTGGATTAGAGACTTAAATGTATAACCTAAAACCATAAAATCTCTAGAAGAAAACTTACGCAATACCATTTAGGACATAGGCATGGGCAAAGACCTCATGACTAAAACACCAAAAGCAATTGCAACAAAAGCCAAAATTGACAAATGGGATCTAATTAAACTAAAGAGCTTCTGCACAGAAAAAACAAAAACAAAAAAACCCAACAAAAACAACAACGAAAACTGTCAGAGTAAGCAGGCAATCTACAGAATGGGAGAAAATTTTTGCAAGCTACCCATCTGACAAAGGTCTAATATCCAGAATCTACAAGGAACTTACATTTACAAGAAAAAACCAACTCCATCAAAAAGTGGGCAAAGGATATGAACAGACACTTCTCAAAAGAAGACATTTATGCAGCCAACAAACATATGAAAAAAAGCTCAACATTACTGGTCATTAGAGAAATGCAAATCAAAACCACAACGAGATACCATCTAACAGCAGTTAGAATGGCAATCATTAAAAAGTCAGGAAACAACAGATGCTGGAGAGGATGTGGAGAAATAGGAACACTTTTATACTGTTGGTGGGAATGTAAATTAGTTCAACCATTATGGAAGACTGTGTGGCGATTCCTCAAGGATCTAGAACCAGAAATACCATTTGACCCAGCCATCCCATTACTGGGTATATACCCAAAGGATTATAAATCATTCTACTACAAAGACACGTACACACGTATATTTATTGCAGCACTATTTACAATAGCAAATACTTGGAAGCAACCCAAATGCCCATCAATGATAGACTGGATAAAGAAAATGTGGCACATACACACCATGGAATACTATGCAGCCATAAAAAAGAATGAGTTCACGTCCTTTGCAGGGACATAGATGAAGCTGGAAGACATCATTCTCAGCAAACTAGCACAGGAACAGGAAACCAAACACTGCATGTTCTCATAAGTGGGAGCTGAACAATGAGAACACATGGACAAGCAGGGGGAACATCACACACTGGGGACTGTTGGGGTGGGAGGCAAGGGGAGGGAAAGCATTAGGACCAATACCTAATGCATGTGGGGTTTAAAACCTAGATAACGGGTTGATGGGTGCAGCCAACCACGATGGCACATGTATGCCTATGTAACAAACCTGTACTTTCTGCATGTGTATCCCAGATCTTAAAGTAAAATAAAAAAATTAATTTAAAAATTGCCTCCCATGGAGAATTAGCCCAAGAGAAGGAGTCTATGAAAAAATAAATTCACCCCTCACATGATCATGGATTGAACTGTTTCAGGTAGGTATATCAGGAATTTTTAAATTTTAAATAAGAAGCTTGGTGATTTGAAAGCATTTCTAGGCATGGAACTGTTGTCTGGCTCCTGATTTGAGCCTTGGGAGCATTCAACATCACATGACCTCTCAAATTTTAACCAGGAAGAACTCAACTGTGGAAGGTTGCTCATAGAATGTCTGTTGAAGCAGGCCATGGGGTTGGGTTTTTCATACATAATCTTTGTGATCATCTATTGTATTTTTTAAAAGCAAAAAGACAAAATACCCAAACTGTTTTTAAGACCTCAGTATTGCTTTCTTGTATAAGATCACAGGATCCTTAGGGTGTCGCTTCACCAGCCGGAAACCTCTGTGGCTGGCGGCACCTCTGCTTGGGTTTTACTTGCACCTTTGGGCTTGTTCCACCCACTCGGCCCAGCAGGCTGCGCTTGGCTTGTGCTATGGGCCCAGATCCCACACCTGCCAAGAACGAGCCAGGCAGAGAGAGGCGAGGGGTGTGTGAGTGAGCGATCGTGGGGTCTGGTCACTGTGCCCGGCCAGGCACACCGGCATAGACATCAGCTCTATGCAAGGCTGCAGCTGGACCAGATGTACCACAAGTGGCTTCTGCTGTGGACATCAGCGTCTGGACAAGGGGAATGTGATCTTGCCTGAAAGCTTGGAGATGCCAGGAACTGCAGAGCCCCAAAGAGGGTGTTACTGTGCGCCACAGCCCTGGCTCAGCCCGGAAGTCTGGCCTCCCAGAAGGGCCGCAGCTCTTCTCTCCTCGTCGTCACCCACAAAGTGGCCAACAGGGGGCGTGTTTCAGCCCTGTTTGTGTTACAGCTTTTTCAGTCCTGCCATTTGGTAGGTCCCAAGTTCTTGTCCTGCAACCAGGAAGAATGAGGTATGCAGACAACTAGAGGCTGAGCAAGGCAAGAGAGGAGCTTCACTGAGTGACAGAACAGCTCTCAGGAGACCTGAAGTGCGTAGCTACCTTCTGCAGCAGGTCTTCCCGGTGAGGGTGTGAGTCTGACTGAGTGTGGGGATTTTCATGTACGCAGAATGGAAGAAGTGCATGCTGATTGGTCCATGGGTAGCCATGGGCGGGCCTGGAAAAAGCACCATCCGATTGGTCGAATCGTCATCAATGAAGCTCTCACTCCAGGCGGTGGACTTCACCTGGAACTGACAGCCCGCCCCCCCAGGCTTCAGGCTGTCCCCTACCTGAAGGTAGGGGCTTCACTGAGGACCTGCCCTACCTTGCCTAGGAACCCCTCTGCCTTTAACATGTCCATTCGCCTAAGCTGTCTGCACTGAGAGGCGCCTGCTGGCCTGTGCCAAGGCGTCCTCAGCACCCTCCCCATTCGGCAGCCTCCTTCTGGCGCTTGTTGGTTCCCCAAGTCCGGAGGGGGCCAAGGCAGCACGGGGCTGGTATGTCAGCACTCCCCTGAGCGCATGCACACCCGGCTGGGTTGCAACAGTGCCCAGGCTTGGCCACAACTTTTCTCCACCCTGGGGCAGGCATTGGGAATGGAGAGAGGTCAGGGAGCAGGAGCAGGCACTTTCAAGCCTGTGGAGGCAGAGGGCTTTTTGGGCCCCCAGGAACGTGCAGGGACCACAGCAGCTGTGCCCAGGAGCTAAGGGTTCCCACCCAGCCAACTCCCTGCACAGGGACTCCCGCCTGTGCAGCCCTGGCTGTGCCTCCCCAACTGCAGCTGGCCTCCCTGCAGCGGCTGCTCCAGAAGGGCCGCCACCGCCGTCAATATTATACTGTGTCTCAAACGATTTGACCTCTTTCCACCTGGAAATGGGTAAGGTTCTCTCCTGACCTCAAAAGACAAAACCAAACCAAAACAAAACAAAAAACACAAGAGCACCAAAAGCAAATTCACTTCACAAATTATACTCCAAGCACTGAGGAATAGTACAACTTTTTAAGCAGCTCTGTAGGTATTTTACTTGTAAGTTTTTAGCTGATGAATGATGTGATGTTCAGGTCACTTAAAATTGCATTATTGCTTGCCCTGCTTATTTTCAGGAAATCATATCATTACTAAAAGATACCATTACTCTCCCGCTTCAACACCATATTATTCTCTGGACCAACTGGTGTCATGCAATAATAGACTGATCACACAGAACTTTTTCATCAAATCATTGATTAGTATTCATATTGCTTGTGCTATTTCTTTCCTGGGTGGGTCCTTTTCCTCAACCCTCTCATCCTTCCATGACCAGCTGCTACCCATTCTTAAAGACCAGTTTAAATACTGGTCCCTCTGGGAAGCCTTCTGACTTCTTACAGGACACCAGGCCACATCTAAACTTCCACATTGTAGTGAGGCCAGTGGTTTCCCTGGCCTGGCTCTATTCCCTCTTCTAGTAAGAATAGTTGGATCTCACAATGGGAAATGGCTCCCCCAGTTCCCATCCAGTCTATATCATTTGAATAGAGCCAACTCCCCATTTTTCTCAATCCCCTCAGCTCTAGAGTTGGGAACTTTATCTCAGCAAGATTCACTTAGAGAATTTTAGTTGGAACTCTTAGAAGATTAAAATATTCCAGTTACCATAAGAGGTGAGTCTTCCCCAGAATGAGGACTACAGAAAATCAAGAAAGGAGAAAATCTTGAAGCTGTTGAATACCTGGATCCATCTGTGTCTAAAGCACGGCCTTGCCCTAGACGTTTCCAACTCATGAGCAAAACATTCCTATTTTTTTTTTTAAACACAATTTTTTTGCCCCTTGCAACCAAAAAGGTGGAGATTTACACTTTGCATATGGCCCTTCTCATAGTCTACCATTAGTGCCTGTTTGCTTTCCCCACATAGGCTGGGACTTCTTAGAATCTCTCTCAATGCCACTGTGTGAGCCCAAGTCCTGGCTCATAGTGCTTCATAATTTTTTGAAGAAGGAATAAATGAAATAGCTGATGCGCTTTGGCCACTTAAATGACAACAGCTTAAGTGCCACCCATTTGACAAAGTCTGAACTAAAGAAAACAACTGTCATCCTTTGTGTTCACCTACAGTATGCTCAAAGACCCCTTCATCCTCCACCTCACCACACTCCTTTTCTCTACCTGCAAACCCTGATGCTCCACTCAAATATCCTTAGAGGAGGCCGTAGCAGTGAATGAGGCCTGTGAATGACAAAGCTCTTGATAATTTCTAGATGGTTAAGCAATGACTGTGAGACCGAGAGGGTCTCAGGGGTAGGTGGGGATAAAGTTGGAGCGTCTTGTGAGCAGTTATGTAGAAAGTTTGGGGGCTTCTATGGAGCAGTAAATTTAAGAGTGGAGATATCAAAGTATTGATCCATGGTATAGCTAATTCACAAGCAGAAAGCAGAGATTACCTCAAGTATCTCAGGCACACAGGGACTGATTCACTTCCAGGATTCTCTACAATGCCATATTCATCATGAGAGCTTGGTAAACATAGAAAAAATACAATAGCTTACAGTATCACTTTAAAAACCACTGTAACCATTTCAAGTGTACAGTTGAGTGGCATTAAGTACATTCACAGTGTTATGCAACCATCACCACTATCCGGCTCCAGAACTTCTTCATCCTTCCAAATAAAACTCTGTACCCATTAAACAATAACTCCACCCAGTAACACTATTGTAACTTTCTGTCTCTATAAATTTGACTATTCTAAGTATCTCACATAAATGGAATATTTGTCCACAATGGCAACATTTGAAAACAAGTTTTAAAATAGTAATCAAGAGAGAAAGAGAAAGTAGCATTCAAACCTAGAAAAAGTTGCCTCATGAGACTGTCTCAAGATTAATGCTATTTTTTATTTTTTTATGCATTCATATGTGTCAGACATATTATATACACATAAATGCACATTTTGTACCTGTGAAGATATATCCACATAATATAGACACAATACACTTGTCCTCCCCAAACACCACACACACACTCAGTGCTCCCAGGTTTCTCCTTACAGAAGTCTGTCTTGTTCTGGCTGAGCCCCAAGGAGCAGTCAGCTGTTGGGTGACCAGTTGTCTAGTACAGGGGTTCTTGATGAATGTATGTTAGAATCTCCTGAAGGAGCTTTTAAAAAATATGCATTCCAGGGCTGCACCCTCAAATCAACATCTCCAGGCATGGGGCCTTAGCCTTAGTATTTCTTAAAACTCCCCTGGTAGTTGCACTATGCAACCATGGCTGAGAACCCTTGTTCCAGACAGTTCTTGGAGGACCAAGTTAGTACCAGGCTGGTGTGGAATATGATTCTTTTTAGTGTCTAAGGACTGAATTATGTCCCCTGCAAAATTCATATGTTGAAACCCTAACCTCCAACGTGACTATATTTGGAAATAGGGCTTTAGGAGGTAAGGTTAAATGAGGTCTTCAGAGTGGGGCCCTAATCTGAGAGGACTTGTGTCCTTAGAAGTAGAGACAGGCCAGGTGCAGTGGTTCACACCTCTAATCCTAGCATTTTGGGAGGCTAAGGTAGGCAGATTGGTTAGTTCGAGACCAGGCTGGGCGACATGGCAAAACCCCATCTCTACAAAAAAATACAAAAATTAGCTGGGATGGGGGTGCATGCCTGTGGTCCCAGCTACTTGGGAGGCTGAGGTGGGAGGATCACCTGAGCCTAGGAAGTTGAGGCTGCAGTGAGCTGTGATCTCGCCACTGCACTCCAGCCTGGGCAACAGAGTTAGACCCTGCCTCAAAAAAAAAGTAGATCGACATGAGAGCTTACTCGCTCTCCTTCCACACACGCACAGAGCAGCAGCCACACAGGTACACAGTGAAGAAACCATCTGCAAGCCAGGAAGAGAGGCCTTCCAGAAAGGCCTTTTCAGATCAAGGCCTGATGGACCTTGATCTAGGACTTCTAGCCTTAGAATTCAGATAATTAAACATCTTGTTTAAGCCGCCCAGTCTATGGTATTTTGTTATGGTGGCCTGAGCTGACTGATACAGAATCTGAATCAGGATCCTCCTTCAGAACAACATCGGCTTCCCAATGCCTTCAACCTCTTGGGCACTTTTAACCCTAACCAGTCCTGCCCAGGCCTTTCTGATGCCCATGCGGACTGTGACCTGGAACTCAGGGAAGATTCCTCAGCCCATAGAGATCCTTCAACTAAGAGAAGCCTGGGTCACTCTGTCACCATGGCAGAACCTTGCGAACCCCAACTCTGAAGCATGAAGAAGCTGGTTCTTGCCTGCAGGAGAGCTGCCTTCCTTTGCAGACCAGAGCTGAGCAATGAGCAGCAATGCTTCACTTTCACCACAGATGTAGCTCTCAAAAATACACATGTGTCAAGTGATTCTTTTGAGTATGTGCTTGGAAAGATGATTTAGATAACATTGACAATGAAAAAACAATATTTTTATAATACAATTAACTCTAATTTTATTGACTTTTTTCTTTTTTTTTGGTCTGCCTTGAATGTCAACCATTTTACTGACTTTCCATGTTTGTATGTTTACTTACCAGCATGATGCAAGCTCCATTCAACATCTCAAAATGATTTCCTGTATCTTCTATGTATGAATCATTTACAAGCCATCTGGGCCCATAAAACAAGGAGGATGGGCTACTGAGATGGTGGGCTACTGAGATGGTAGGCAATTCTAAAGGGCAAGGGGCTGCCCTGGAATCCAGGGATAATTATATTGACAGCAAAAGCAAAGTCATGCTTGAGGCTTCCATGTGTGGTCTCCAAATCGTCCTTGGTTTCTTTGGACAGAAATCAAAGCATCTTTTTTCACACGTTCCTCATCCTGGGCAGGGAGGCAGGAAGGTTGAAGAAAGGAGGAGTGGGTTACAGAAGCAAAAGTTCATCTGACTGAGGGAAAGCACATCCATTTTTTCCATTGCAACATTTGGGCAGATGTGCAAGTCTGGGATTTGAAGGCTACATTAGGAAGAGGAGGAGGGTGTGCACGTGGGAGGTGGGAATAAAAATAGCATGTGTTTATCCAGCAATTCTAGTTCCTCTTTTGAATTAAACACAGGACTGAAAGGAAATAGAATATATTTTTGGTAGCAGAAGACAAATTGGACCTCTCTCTGGCTCCTGGCCAAGGAAAAATCCCAAAGGCAGAATTTCCCAGGGCTCTGTTCAGTCACGACCAAAGTCAGTCATGGCCTTGGATCATGGAATACACAAAACTAGGGAAAGGGTCTTGACATGGAAAGGTCAGCTGTGGGGCATGGGGGGAAAGGCCCCAGCTGAGGGTTTCCCACTGAGGCCTCTCTCAGTGGGATCTCAGGCAGCCTTCCTGGGGCCTACGAGGAGGGGGGCAAGGATTTCTTTATTGATAATATTATCTATTATCAATAATAATAGATAATATGCAGCATTAACAATGCACCAGGCACTATTCTAAATGCTTTACAATGTATTTTGTCACCAAATCCTTGCAACAACTATGAGACAATTGTTGTGTCTATTGTTCACATGAGAAGCTGCCACAGAGAAAGGTTATGTAACTTGCTCAAGGCCACATGCCAAATAAGTGACCCCAGAAATCTGACTCCAAAGCCCATGCCCAAAGTTAATGGCATTTCACCTAACCTAAGGTGTCATCTATTGTAAGATGTATCGTTACTTTATGCGATACCAGGACAAAAAAGAACACTGTCAATTAACTTCAACATGCCATTATTGGTAAGACCATCCTCAATTTCAGAGAGACTAAAATGTAAAAAAAAAAAAAAAAAAAAGTGAATTGATAGTTATTACAAAAATGTACCATGCCTGTTCTCAAAGACTTGGCAGCTGAGTAGGAGAGACAGGCCTATTGCATTGCCATGTTATGTGGTAAGCATCAAGTGTCTCCCAAGAGAAGTGTACAAATTGCTGCAGGGGCAGAGAGAGGAGCAAATCACTGCTGCCTGAGGTTACCTGGGAACCCTCAAGGAGGAAGTGGCACCCAGCTGAGCCTTACAGTTCCTCCAAAGAGAGAAGGGAGGGGTGGAATCGGGACATTTTGAGTATCTTAGGGGCCTTGGTTGATTATGCTAATGTTAATAATATAACAGTAGCTAACAACTTATTGAGTGTTAACCACATGCTGGGCACTGTGTTAAGGGGCTTTTTGTGTATCAGCCCATTTAATCCTCATAGAAACCCTGAGAAGACCCCCACATGAGATCCATTTTACAGGAGAGAGGCTTGAGGCTCAGAAGATTAGCTGATTTACCCCAGCACACAGCTGGTGGATAATGGAGCCAGGATGAGAATCTCCAGTGGCATGGCTCTCCAGTCTCAGTTGTCAACCATGTGGCTGGGCCACCTCTCAGAAGGGAGGTTGGGGACAAGTCATGCTCTCCAAAGTCATTCTTGTCCACTGAGCACTTTGTTTTCTGGGAGAAGGCTGAGAGAGGGTATATATGGCCAAACACAAGGATTGAGAGAGAGCTTTGGGAGTCCCAACTCATGCTGAAGTCAGATTGGGGAGGACTGATGGGCAGGGAGGTTCTGGAAGTGTTGGTGCAAGACTGGGGCCTCTGAGTCATTTCACCTGCCAAGTATTTGCTGAAAATTCACTCTGAGCGAAGGTCCATGCTGGGCACCAAGGGGGCTATTGATGGAAGTTGTGCACTAGGCACAAAGTGCTGAATGAAGTATAACACTGGCAGGCCTGATGGATCTGGCCCCCTCTCTTCCTGCTGGGCCTCATCTCCTGCCTCCTCCCCTGACAAGCTCTTGGCCTGGCCATCTGCTGCTTCCTTGAGAAGGTCAACCTCCTTCCACTTCTGTTCCTTTACCTGTGCCTCTGCTTGGAATGTTCTCCTACCCTCAGCTCCTTTTTCATGGCTGGCTTCTTCTCTTGCTTTGGGTCTCAGTGTAACTGTTGCCTCCTCTGAGAAGTTCTGCCTGTTATTTTCCATCATAGCACCACGTTCATTTCCTCCCTAGAACTTTTCATAATGTGTAGTTATGTGTTTTATTGGTTTGCATCTTCAGGGCAGGGACTTTGAAGATGCACCCTGACAGTGGGATTGCTACATCCCAGCAGTGAGCATGCTGCCTGCCATGTCATAGGTGCTTCAATTTGAATGAACAAACAGCTTTGCTTAGAATTAATGAGTCAAGATGCACATCTGACGCAGAAAATAATCAACTACTGAACTGCTGAAAGAATGGAGAGGTTGATGTGTGCTGAAACTGTCAAACAGATGTAAGAGTTGAACAGGGCAGGTGGAAATCACAGTTAGGGGTGGCCAGAGAGTAAAAAAAACAGCTGGGGGAGAAAAAGTAGTCTGTGTGGGGACAAAAAGTTTTCTATTGGCTGCAGGTTTGAAGCACCTTCATTGTTCAGTGTCTGGAATGACCTCAGCTTTCTTCCCTCCTGGGTCCCTCCTCCTACTTATTGAAACATGAGGCTGAGACCACCAGGAACATTTGTCCAGCTTCTCCTCAGTGTGTTTTGGTGGGCTCCCTCGGGAGACCCAACATGACATTGAGACTGAACTCTCGTAAGGCTCCTCAGTCTAGGAATGAGGCTATTTGGGGAAAAATCACGATGAATGCTGTCTTCATTTTTAGATCATGGACAGAATGACCCCCAGTAACCAGAAAGGCTCTCAGATGGCTGTATTTTAGAATCCCTTCAAGGTTTTTAGAAGTGGAGCGAGATGGGTACAATGTGTGTTATTTAGGTGATGGATAACCTAAAAGCCCCAACTTCACCACTACACAATATATCCATGTAACAAGATTACACTTGTACCTCATAAATTTATGCAAATTGTAAGAAGTACAGCTAGACCTCACCAATTACAGTGTGTTCTATCAGCTATTCCTGTTTTGTTTCTCACATAGGGAGATAATAGAACACAACATTTAATCACTGAATTACGTACTTGTATTGCTCTCAACTCATGGATTTCCATACATTTTGAAAGTAACCAAAGGTCAAGACTTGTTACCATTTTATACATGTCCTGATTGATGTTCAATAGGCATTTTAAAAAATCTTGTCTAGAGACACATCTGTTTACAGAGTATCAAGTCTTATTTTTGTTCTGTATTCATGAGTTTTCCTCCCCCTACCCCACCTCCTGCAAGAACACACTCTGAGCTCATTGAGGCAGGAGATCATGCCTTAATATTGAACTCCAATGTCTGCAAAGAATCTTCAATAAAACAGCTGCTTGGTAAATATTGAATTAAACTGAAGTGTTCCAAGACCTTCTAGAAGTTCATTTCTCTGCTCATGTTAGTAGAGCAAGTTGTCTCAATTCATCTGAGCCGAAAGTTGTTGCCTGTTAACCATATAGATCACATTCTGTATCCTATGTGTTAGAAACTATTAAAAAGCAGGAATCTCATTTTAGCTTTAACTGATCTGTGACTTAATTTGGAAAGTCTCTCCTTACCCCAAATTATACATGACTGAATAAGAGTAAGAACAAACTAAAAATAACTTTTTGCTATATAGTGAAACCACAATTTAAAAATTTAAACAAAATCCTTTGCTGCAAACCCAAATCTTTTAGGAAACTTCTAGCTATTTCAGAGTTTGAAGAGAATATTAATCACCACATTTCAGCCAAGGACAACATCATGTGATGGAGGAAGAAATGAAGTCATCTGGGTACGTGTTTTCTGGAATCCTGCCCTAAATGGCTTTCTCCTTGACATATGTCCAGCTCTTTCACACAGCTTAACATTAGTAATGCTTATAACTTTATTTATAAAACCACGTTTGAAATATAAAGGAAGCATGGAAAAATGCTCAGGGTGAAGGAAAGGAGAGAGAAAAGAAAGGAAGAAAGCATTCATTGAGGGCAAGTGAGCATTCACCATGGTAGTGAATGTGAAGCTTGCTCTGTCAATCAGAGCCTTGTCCAAAGAGTCATCTCAATGCTTGGCATGATACTTGCTCCCTGAATTAGTGTTCTCTGAATTTAGCTAAGCATCATCATCTTCAGATTCAGGCACTATTCACTTATTATAACTTTCTACTTATTACTTTTTTAATTCCTAAAAGGCAGACAGAAAGTAATAGCAGCAGTCACTACAGTCTTTGTTCTTGTAGTTTCCTACCCATTAATTTTCTTGCTCAACAGAACCGTATCAAGTCTTGGCTAGGTGTGGCGGCTGACGCCTGTATTCCCAGAATTTTGGGAGGCTGAGGTGGGTGGATCACTTGAGGTCAGGAATTTGAGACCAGCCTGGCCAACATGATGAAACTTCCGTCTCTACTAAAAATACAAAAATTAGCTGGATGTGGTGGCAGGTGCCTGTAGTCCCAACTACTGGGGAGGCTGAGGCAGAAGAATTGCTTAAACCCGGGAGGTGGAGGTTGCAGCTGAGATTGCACCATTGCCCTCTACCATGGGTGACAAAGTGAGACTCTGTCTCAAAAGACAAACAAAAAAAACCAGAACCCTATAACACTATCAGGTCTTCAGAAGGAATTTTCGATGTTCCTAGACTCCAGGCTCAAGGACTCTTCCACCAAATGATTAGTAAAGAAATGCTTACAGTAATGTTTGCCTACCTTCAGCCATTTTTGTCTCTGGTATTTTCCCACAATCAGAGCCTGATCCTAATATCAATGGGAAAATATTTAAAGGAAACAAAATGCATGAAAATCTCTCTCTGTGAGGCCAGATCTGTGGAGTTACAGAAGGACTCAGCAAAGACTCCCAAGCAGCTGGGAACAGTCAGAGTGCTGCAGAATTCCTAAACCATGCTAAGAGTTTTGGTGTCCTGGAAAAAGCTCCAAAATGTTCCCATCATTAAATTGCTCAACTTAAATCACTTTCAGATGAGCAAATTCAGGACAAACATTACCGACTTTTTAAACTACATCCTGTGTTCTAAAAGCAAAATGGGAAACAAAGCTGAATGGTGTGTTCTTTCCCCACTTGCCTTTGCAGGTGATTTCAAATTTAGTAGATGCAAAGTAGAGTCAAAAGAAGTTTTCAGCGTGTCTGTCCCAAGAGCGAATAATGTGAATGTATATAAACCTTGGACCACTGATTCAAAGGAAATTAATCTTTAAATAGTTCTGCCAATAAGAGTACTTAATGTCAGGGCAACTAATTCATATTAGATGCTCAGTAAATGTTCATTTAATTCATACTAAATACATGAATAAACAACATCTAATAAGCAGAATAAAGGTGAAGAATAAAGTACTTTGAAAGTTCTACTCTTAAATTTTGTCAGAGTATGATGGCCCCATGAAACAGAATAAAAACAGCGGTCAAAAAAACTAAGACCAAAACTTGCAGACTGAAGTGCTGACAAAAAATCAGAGAAGAAAATTATAAGAAGGAACAAGTGGTTGACAAGGTGCAATGCAGTAAGAGACCTCAAAATCAGGACCAATGGGCATCAAGTGGATTTCACAACAAAGTGGTAATCTGGGCGGCGATTTACATACATGATTAATTCAGTAGGCAGCCTCTAAGATTGCCCCCAACTCCTGGCATTCATGCAGTTCTGCAATCTCGTACCCTGAGTATGGACTGCATTTAGTGACATAATCCTAGTGAATAGAATCTGGCAGAAGTAATGGGATGTCGCTTTTGATATTAGGAAACAAAGATTGTCTCTCACTTGCTTGTTCTCGGGGAGGCCAGCTGCTATGTTGTGAGCTACGCTAAGAGAAGCTCACATTAAAAAAAAAAAAAAAAAAAAAAAAAAAAAAAAAAAAAAGCCCTGATGTTTTTGGTTAATAGCCAGTGAGGACCTGAGGCCTGCCAACAGCCACGTGTATCCAAGTACATTCCTGCAATCATTTACTGTGTTAGGAATCTGTATTAATAGACATGGATTCCTTTATCTCAAGAAGTATTGCTATGTTATTGCTAAAAAGCACATTGTAGCCATTATCTCACCTAATAGCAATGAGCTGCGGCTCTGTGGACTTAAGAATGAACACAGAAGACATCTTTGCCTAAATGACTAAGCTGAGAAGACAGATGTCTTCTCAGACTCAGTTTACTCTTTGGCCTGCTCATTCAGAGCTTTAACGTCTGCTTAGAAAATTCCAACCCAATTTGACTGAAGAGACAAAGTAGGCGACTAATGATCACCAAAACAAAATATTCCCCTAATTGCCATCTTTTAAAATGGGATTTGTCACTTTCTTTTTTAAAAAAGGAGAGATCTGAAGAAAAACATTTCAACAGGATTGACTTAACGCAAATGTTTGGATGTAACTATTTTGATTTAGGGAATATTTTGATGTAACTGCTTTAACCTCAGTGTTTTGATGCTTCATCAAAATGAAAAATTACTGCTTTTTTTAAATTGCGAAGTGACATAGCCAACAGATTTCTGGATCTCTCTATTCCTGATCCTCCCCCAGCCTAGAACACTCTGACCTTAACTTCCAGGTAGAAGTTGTCATGGGGTGAAATTTAGAAATGGAGTAAAGATGTTAACTTTGTAGGATTACAGAGTGATTTTTAAAATGTAAAATTCCAGTGGGGTAAATTTTTTTGCACATTAAGATAATCTGATTATCAACAGGGCCATTTCAAAATGTCAAGTACTTAGAGGCACATGTGCTAATATCTTTAGTCTTTTGGGATTTTTACTCAACATGAGCAGTATCTACTAACTTAACTCCATACAAATGTGGTTTTACAGCTTTGAATGTTGGTGGACTGCAGTTGTGTAATCTATGTGCCATTCAGTAGGCCCCTAGAATGTGTTATTGAAGTTAAAGCACAAGATCTGGTGTTAGCATGCCATCTACTAGCAGCATGACACAGGGCAAACTATCTAATATCTTTAAACCTTGGGTTTTCCTTTTATAAAATGGATCTAATAATAGTATTTGTGTAGATTAAATGAAATGCTATAAATGAAGTCCTTAGTAGACTGCCTGTACCATATATTATAAACTATTAGTATGTTAGTATTTAGCCAGGCACAGTGGCTCACGCCTGTAATCCCAGCACTTTGGGAGGCTGAGGCGGGCAGATCACTTGAGGTCAGGAGTTTGGGACCAGCCTGACCAACATGGTGAAAGCCCTTCTCTACTAAAAATACAAAAATTAGCTGGGTGTGGTTGTGCGTTCCTGTAATCTCAGCTACTCGGGAGGCTGAGGCAGGAGAATCACTTGAACCCAGGAGGCAGAGGCTGCAGTGAGCTGAGATCACACTGCTGCACTCTAGCCTGGGTGACAGAGTGAGACTCAGTCTGTTTATTTAAATTGGAAATGTTTATTTAAATTGGACTTGGGAAGATGATTTCATTAATAACATCATGCTGTTGATAAAATATAGATCAAACTAATGTCAATGTTGTTAATATCAGTGGTCCTCAAACATGATTGCATATCGAAAATTACGTGGAAAAACTTCACCGTTCTCTCATGGAGCAAGGAGGTTTAGACTTAATTTTCTACTATAAATCACTAGAAAACTATACAAAATATGAACAATTGTTTTCAGACATTGGACTATACACACCACATGACTGATTCTTGAAGGAAGATAAACAGACAAGGTGAGCCTTGTGAATGCCCCAGCTTGCTGCCCAGAGGAAATTTATGGAGCACTGACACAGGGAGAAGGAACCCAAACAGAGTGTGGCAGACTTGTATTAGTCTGTTCTCATGTAGCTGATAAAAGACATATCTGAAACTGGGCAATTTTCAAAAGAAAGAGGTTTAATTGGACTTACAGTTCCATGTGGCTGGGGAAGCCTCACAATCATGGCAGAAGGCAAGGAGGAGGAAGTCATGTCTTACATGGATGGGCAGCAGGCTAAGAGAGACCTTGTTCAGGGAGACTCCCGTTTTTCAAAACCATCAGATCTTGGGAGACTTACTCACTATTATGAGAACAGCATGGGAAAGACCTGCCCCCATGATTCAATTACCTCCCCCCGGTCCCTCCCATAACACGTGGAAATTCAAGATGAGATTTGGGTGGGGACATAGCCAAACCATATCACTTGTTGAGTTGAAGAGATGGACAGAAGTATTGAGGAGACTGAGGTGGCTGAAACCGTGAGACAGAGCTCCAGAAAGAGGAAGAAACACAAGAAAAAGAACTACAAAAATTTGGATAGGGCTTCCCTTGAGTCTTTGCTGAGTACAGTGCTGCATGTGCATAAAATGAGAAATTCCAAAAATCTGGGAACAGAACGACCACAGTTGTCAATTGAACAATTCCCAGTGCTCACACAGGGAGGAGAGAAGTTTCAGCTCTGATCAGTCATACTGATGAGTCCATCCTGATCACCCACATCATTCAGTGGAGAACCTAGAGGTGTCACATCACAGAAGATGTGAATGACCTTCTATGATGATCAGAGAAGATTATCTGATGAATGGCTGCACCATTCTTGGGGTAAAGAATACTCTAGACCCACTGGCTTCGAAAAGATAAAACAGATAAGCAAATAATTGGTTGCA
The DNA here is from genome assembly GCF_028885625.2 of Pongo pygmaeus. Classification (NCBI taxonomy): domain Eukaryota; kingdom Metazoa; phylum Chordata; class Mammalia; order Primates; family Hominidae; genus Pongo; species Pongo pygmaeus. Next base: position 106,458,267 of record NC_072380.2, on the reverse strand, counting down.
AAATAAAACGCAACACTCCTTAAAGGAATTCAATAAAATCCAGCCACTCAACAAGGTAACATTCACAATTTCCAACATCTAATCAAAAATCACTACGCATGGCAAGGTAGAGAAAAATGTGACACATAAATAGAAGTTGATAGAAACCATCCTGGAAATGACAGATATAAAGAAACTTGTGGACAAAGATGTTAAAACAGATATTATGATATTTAAGTAGAGAAAAAATATAGTAAGGAGAGCAAAAGAAGATGTAAATAAGAACTCAAACAGGAATTACAAAATGTAAAAAAAGATCTGAAATAAAAAATTCACTGGAAGTATTAATAGACAATTAGCCACCACAGAAGATTAATGAACTTGAAGACAGTGATAGAATATATCCAGACTGAAGCACTGAGAAAAAAGAATTTTAAAATTCAACAGTTCAAGTGAATGAGATGACAAGCCACAGTCTGGGAGAAAATATTTGCAAAAGACACTGCTGACAAAGCGCTGTAATCCAAAATATATGAAGAACTGTTAATAAGAAAACAAGTTGATTTTAAAAATGGACAAAAGACCTGAACAGATACCTTACCAAAGAAGATGGCAAATAAGCGTATGAAAAGATGCTTAGCATAGTATGCCATTAGGTTATTGCAAATTAAAACGAGATATCACTACACACACACCTATCAGAATGGCCAAAATCCAACCACTGACAACACCAAATGCTGGTGAGGATGTGGAGCAACAGGAACTCTCATTCATTGCTGGTGAGAATGAAAACTGGTACAGCCATTTTGGAAGATGGTTTGGCAATTTCTTATAGAACTAAACATGCTTGTACCATACAATTGAGCAATCACACTCTTTGATATTTACACAAATGGGTTGAAAACTTATATCCACAAAAAACCCTGCAAACAGATGTTTATAACATCTTTATTCATAATTGCCGAAACTTCAAAGCAACCAAGATGTCCCTCAATAGGTGAATGAATAAACAAACTGCAGTACATTGAGAGAATGAAATAGTGTTTGGTGCTAAAAAGAAATGAGCTCTAAAGCCATGAGAAGACATGGAGGAACCTTAAATGCATATTAATAAGTGAAAGATGCCAATCTGAAAAGGTTACATTCTGTGTGATCCCAACTGTATGGCATCTTAGAGAAGGCAAAACTATGGAGAGAGTAAAAACATCAGTGGTTGCTGGGGTTAAGGGGGAGGGAGGGAGGGATGAATAGGCAGAGCACCAAGGATTTTTAAGGCAGCGAAACTATTCTGGATGATACTATAATGGTAGATACATGTCATTATACATTTGTCAAAATTCTTAGAATGTACAATACCCAGAGTGAACTGTAATGTAAACTATGGATTTGGCAGTGGGGGAAGGGAGATGACTCAAAGTAGGTTCACCAGTTGTAACAATTGTATCATTATGGAGCATTATGTTGATAGCTGGGGAGGCTATGCTTGTGTCAGGCAGGAGGTACATGGTAACTGTACTTTTCTGCTCAGTTTTGCTGTGAACTTAAAACTGCTTAAAACTGCTCTGAAAAGTCCTTTTTAAAAATAACAGAGCCTCAATGACCCATGATACAATACCAAGCACTCTAATATTTGTGTAATTGGAGTCCTAGAAAAAGGGGTGAGGGAGAAAAAATATTTGAATAATGGCTGTGAATTTTCTGAAATTGATAAATACTATAAACTCCCCCAACCCTTCCCTCTGCCCAAAATACACCAAGGTACATTATAATCAGATTCCTGAAAACCAGTAATGAACCTAAATCTTATGAGCAGCCAGAGAAAAAAGGCACACCAAGTACAGAGAAACAAAGATAAGAGCCACTGCAGACTTGACAGTAGCAACCATACTGGCTAGAAAACAATGACATGACTTTTTAAGAATGCTGAAATAAAACCTATGAATCTAGAATTCTACATCCAGCAAAAATACAGATAAAATACAGAAAATATTTTGAAAATATTTTCAAAAATACAGATAAAATAAAACTTGCACACAAACAAAAGCCAAGGAAATTTGTCATCCGCAAATATGATCTACAAGAAATGTTAAAAGAGAATTCTTTGGGCAAGAAAAAAATGATACAAGATGGAAATTTGAATGTATGTAAATGAATGTTTTTGTGTTAAGTTGACTGGGCTAAGGGATGTTCAGAAATTCCGTAAAACATTGTTTCTGGGTATGTCTCTGACAGTATTCTGGAAGAAATTAGCATTTCAATCAGACTGAGTAAATTGCCCTCACCAATGTACAGGGACATCATCCAACCCACTGAGGGCCTGAATAAAACAGGCAGAAAAAAGGCAAATTTGCTCATTCTGCTTGAGCTGAAACAATCCATCTTCTCTTGCCCCCAGATATCAGTGTTCCTGGTTCTTGGGCCTTTGGACTTGGACTGGGACTAACACCATCGGCTCCCTTGGTTCCCTGGACTTTTTTGAACTAGAACTACACCACCAGCTTTCCGGGGCCTCCAGCTTGCAGATGGCAGATCACAGGACTTCTCAGCCTCCATAACTGTGTAAGCCAAAGTCTTATAGTAAATCTCTTTCTACAAATCTATATATATGTAAATATATATATGTGTGTGTGTGTATGTGTGTGTGTGTGTGTGTGTCTGTGTATATCTTATTTGTTCTGACTCTCTGGAGAACCCTAACATAACAAAAGAATAAAGACACTGGAAATGGTAAATATATGAGTAAATATTAGACACTTTTACATTTTTATTTGAAACATAGTTGACTGTTTAAAGTGAAAATAATGTATTTTGAAGTTTATAACATGTAGCAATAAAATGTGTGACAAAATAATACAAAGGAAGATATACAGAAAATGGAAATATACTGTTAGAGGATTTTATATTCCGCACAAAATGGTATATTATTTGAAGACAGGCTATAAGTTGAAAATACATATTATAAACCTTAAACTTTTAAATGCAACAAAGAGATCTATAGAATGTATAGTAGAGATAGAATAGAATGCAAAAAATAATCCCAGAAAGCCAAGAAAAGAGGAAAAGGGTAATAAAGTATAGATGAAACAAATAGAAGACATTTAGTAAAATGGTATATTTAAATTCAACTACATTGATAAAATAAGTTATCTTATTAAAGCACAATTAAAATATTATCAGGCTGGATTAAAATGTAAGACACAAATATATGCTGTCTACAAAAAATTTTTTTAAATGGTAAAAAGTAAAAGAATTAAAAACCATATATCATGCAAACACTAAATTTCAGAAAACTGAAGTAGATATATTAATATCAAACAAAGTAGAATTCAGAACAAGAAACATTACCAGAGAAAGAGGGACACTTAATTATAATAAGAGTCAATTTATCATATAGAAATAACAATCTTAAGTGTGTATACACCTAAAAGCTTCAAAATATGTAAAAGAAGAACACAAAAATAGAAAAAATGTTAATTATATTTGGAGATAAACATTCCTCTCTCAGTAATTTATAGAAGTAGACCAAAAAACAGTAAAGAAATAAAAGATTTGATCATCTTTAGCAACCAACTTGACCTAGTTGACACTTATAGAATGCTGTACTCAACAGTAGAATACACATTATTTTCAAGGGTGCGTGAAGCATTCACCAAGCTAGAACACATGCTGAGCTGTCAAACAAGACTCAACATTTTTAAAAGAATCAAAATAATGCAGAGTATGTTCTTTGACTGTAGGGAAATTAAGCTAGAAATCAGTAACAGAAAGATATATGGGAAATCGCTAAGTCAAACCACATACTTAACTATACAATGTTCTCAAAAAAAGGTAATGAGAAAATTAGAAAGTGTTTTGAACTAAATGAAAAACACAACATTAAAAACACACATTAAACACAACATTAAAATGTGTGTGATGCAGCTAAAGAAGTTGTTAAAGGGAATTGTATAACTCTACATGCTTATATCTTAAAAAGAGGAGGGCCTAAAATCAATGATCTAAGCTTTCATCTTAAGAAACCAGAAAAAGGAGTAAATTAAACCTAAAGTAAGTTGGAGAAAGGAAATAGGTGCAGTAAGTAATAAATTAGAAAATGAAAAAACAATTTCAAAAAATTATGGAAAAGCTGGCTCTTTGAAGGGCTCAATAAACCTTAAGTGAGACTAACGGAGGTGGGAGAGGAGAGAGAGGACACAAATTACCAATATCAGGAACAAAAGAAGAGCTATCACTAGATCCTACAAACATTAAATAAGAGAATATTATGGACAAATTTATGCCAACAAATTTGAAAACTTAGACAAAATGGAAAAATTCTTTGAAAGACTCAAATTACCAAAACTGACTCGAGAATACATAGGTGACTCTTATGAAGCTAATCTAGCACTGATTCACAGAATGCCACTGAAAACCATTGGTTTGGTTCAGATTTTATCTAAGCGTATCAGTGAACCAAAAGCATAGAAGATCTGAGTGGGATTAGACTGTCCAAATAGAGCCTAACAACCTACTGAACAATAAAATATACAATTACAGTTGATGGCTACATCACCAAGTAAATCTCTGAATATTTGTTCACTGACTTGACTGAAAATTTTAAGTCAGTTATTTAGGAGTTGTATAAACATAACCTTTAAGATTCAGATGTGAAGGCACTGTGAGTGGGCTTTCCCAACACCCATTCCCAATTCCCTTCTTCCTTGCTTACTTTCCGAGCCTCCTTTGCAGCCAGATAAGAGTGGCCATATGCCACCATTCTGGCAAATGAATATAAGCAGATGTTTGCTAAGGGTGGGGGAACATATCTTGATAAAAGGGGACAAATGTTCAGCAACCATCCTGCAAATGAGAAACTGAGACAATCCTGACATCACTGAGCTGCTGAATCAGTAGTGAAAATAATGGCCTCCCTCTTGATTTTTTTTATTGTTATATGAGAAAAATTCCCATTTCTTTAAATGCTTTTAAGTTGGGTTTTTATTTACTTGCAATCATACACAGTCTTAATAGAAGACTATGACATATTTATATTCCCACAGCTAAGGCAAAAAGGGAAACATCAGTTTAGTTCTTCCCTAGACTATACAAATCTTAGAAACCATCTCTTAGCATCAATGCACATGAGTTTTGTCATCAATAGATAATAATCATAATCATAATAACTATATAGTGAAGATGATGCTGAGGGACAGAACAAACCAGAGCCTTCAGAATCTCTTTCAGCCACTGGAAAGACAGAGAGTATGGCAATACGGGAAGTCCTTACATATCAGAATGTTGAAATCTAGGCTGTGATTCTCCTTGTAGCATAATAAAACATCAGTAAGCAGCAGTTTTAGCATGAGTATGAAGAGTCTTGAAATGTTTTGGAGGCACATACACTGATAGCCAACTCCCAAGAGGATCACGAAAAGTAAATTAAGCACGTTCAATGTTTTTCCAACAGACGCCCATGACGATATTTCATATGGAGGAATATTTGCCTCTGTGATTCATTTTGCAAATCCTATGACCCATGTTTCTTTTCACACGATAAAACACCAGGGTTCTGCAGAAGAACTCCCTGTTCAGCAGATATTTGTGGTCAAGGTTCCGAGAAGATTTTTGCCCATAAATGGCTCACACTCTATCCAGTTAGAAAGAAATGGGAGCTCACAGAATTTCACAGGACAGCTAATGCCCCAGCAAAACCATGCAAACCAGCCGGGCATGCAAATAAATGGAGCAAGATACAGTCACTTACCACTTCCAGCTGAAAAGGAGTGGCAATGAGATTGAATCCACACAACCATGGCATCTTACCTTTCTTTCTTGAAGCATGGAGCCCTGTTAGCTCACCATTCAAACTGATGTCTTGTGTAAGAAGAAAGGACCTAGCATCACCCAGCTCTGCCACGTACTAGCTGGCTATGATGACTTTAGGGAGGTAGTTTAAACATGCAACCTCCTCATATGTAAAATACAGATAATGATGACTGTGACCTCTTCCTATTAGAAATAAACATTTATTGAGAGCTTACTGAATACAGAACACTGTTTTAAGTATTTTAAATGTATTAAACTCATTTAGTCTTCACAATTCTGACATATTCTCTATCATTATTTTTATTGCATTTTAAATTGAAGAAATTGGAAGAAGAGTAAGAACTGTTCCTGAGGCTACACAACTGGTATGTGACAAAGATTGGATAGAGGGTCGCTGTCAGGATTGAAAAAGAAAATGCAGGTAAAACTCTTCCTGGCACATAGTAGGTATGTGTCATGATACATGCTAGTTATTGTCTCTCGGTTACCTTCTGCTTGTGATGTCACCTTAGAAACAGCTACAGAAAATCTATTGAGGGTTATGAGTGGGGAAAGTGGCACAGATTAAAGTACTGAAGCTTTCCATTGAAAATTGTTAGTGGGGTAGTGACATGCTGGGTAAAGCAGTTCTAGGTGTTTCTTAAGAACCCATTGAGGAAAAACAGCCAGCACAAGGCAGATACAGACCCAGTGTAAATGGAGAGCTAAAGTTAAGCTCAGGGGAGGAAAAAATGCTGAGTTCTCACCCGGATAGGGGGAGTTATAAATTAATGTAAAGGGGATAGCCCTGTAACAGACACTTTCCCAACCCTCCCTAAAATAATCTACAGTGGTCTAATCCTTTTGTTTTTCTTTGCCATAGCTTGAGAGTCATTGGCTATCTCTCTGCCCCACAGATAACCCCACTCTATTAATATGGACTCTTAGAACATTTTTTCCATTCCCCAAGATATACTTAATGCTAATCCTGTTCTTGATTTCATCTTCAGCCAAGCTGAATTTTATGTGTCTTTATTTGTATTGCCTCCAACCCTGTTTAAAACCTTTCACTGTTCTCATTTTCTTAAAGATGTTTCCTGCAATGAAAAAGATTTATTCTTTAAATAAACGTCCATGGAAATAGTTTTAAAGGCTTTCTTTTCAACAACTCTCCAGCATAGCTTTGTGATGTTTTTAGAAATGGGATCATTTGGGACTGTCTTGTGATTTGTAGCGTCCTTGGAGAATGACTCCTTTCTTTCCCAGAGCCCCCCCCGACCCCCCGCCCCAGCACCAAGTTTACCTGTGTCTTAGCTCCACTGTCTCTTTCTTCCCCCTTGATTCTGCTCTTCCTATTCTTTTCCTGCATCATCCATCTTCCCATCTTCTAGGTCATCTTTTCCCACAACCCTGCAGACTCTGTCTCTTCTCTTGCTAGTCCCTCCAGCTTCCTACCATTTTATTTCCTACAGTGGTCAATTCTCTCCAATAGTGCCCTCATTTGGAGTTTTAGCTTTGTCAAGACCTTAGTCCTATTGCCCTCTAAGAATCTCCTCTCTAGGGTGACCTAGGACCTCGTATTTGTCAAAGTCATAACCTTTCCCTGGTTTCATCCTCCTTGATCTGAGTAGCATTTGGTGCCATTGAGCTACCTCATCCTTCCTGAAATTCTTCTCCTCCTCCTGGAAGAGGTGCTTCCTCCAGGCAGCGATCCTTGATTTCCCGAAATGAGATGTGACCCCCTCCTCCCTGCAAATGCGTGTGTCTATGTTGTACCTCTCCTCATAGATTATAACCTCCTTGAGGGCAGGAGCCTAGTTTTATGCCTCTCCCCCACCACGCATACACAGCCTGGAGCTAACACAGTGCCAAGTTCACAGCAAGGATTCAGCAAATATGGTACCAGTACAGAAATAAACTTGGTCTCAGAATGTCAGGATGCAGCTGAACGTGGCCCAAAGATGACTTTCATTAGGACTGCCTAGTGATTTTTAAATATCTGAGTTAGTTATCAGCATTTAAAAACTGTGGTATTTTACATGAAAAATTCAGATTTCTTGGTTGTTTTCTTTGACGAATCTGATTTAATCTCATCTGGGTCCCTATTCCTGCATGGCCACAGAAGGCAGGATCTGAGCATCTGCTGTCCCCTTGGGTAAGACTCCTGTCCTGTTTTCTGTTTCACTCATGGACATTTCCTTCATGGCCCGTCTAGGCACTTTAGTCTTGTGAACACTTGAAAAATGAACCTGTGCAAAGGGTAAAGGCAGGATGCACTCATTGGTTCAGTTATCAGTGTTCCTGCCAGCTCTGTCCTCTAGCTACCTGTCAAGAGTTCAGAAGGAATGGGAAGTTGACTGTCATCTCTGAGCTCCCTGTCACTGGGCTGGACCTGGATAGAATGCTTCCTCAGGGAAGCTTTCCATGGCTGCTCCTCTTGGAAAACCTCTCCTTCTTTTATGCCCCTACAGCAGGGTGTACAGGTAATACAGGATCCCCCCCTGCTCAACAGGCATGCACATGCATGTGCACGTATACACATCAGCTCCTGCTGTATATATGGCTTGACTATGGCTGCCTGCTGCCAGTGTTACCCCTACATAACACTCAATGTACATTGGGGTTGTTTGCCTTTATTCATAGGTCTGAGAGTGTTTGGGTGGTGAGCAGTGGAGGAGGAAGAACCTAGATAGGGACATGGAGAAGAAGAAGAGGAAAAGCAGCAGTGATTTAGAAAGACAGCAGCAATGATTTTGTGTCTATTCTCTTAGGGATGGCCCTATGCATTGAGTGTGGCCTGTATTGAAGAGAGAAGACACAAAGCTGACACCAGTATCCAGAGGAGCTTTGAGTAGCACTGCTCTGATGGCCCAGAAGACACAGAGCAGCCAGAGGCCCAAGAGAGTCCTTTCTGGCCTTTGCAAAGAATGTCTGCACCTCCCTCCGCTCAAAGGCCTGGAGGGTTTGGATGAGGGGAGATGGCACGCTTGGCCTGGGTGGTGGGCTTCTTGTGATGAGCTGTCACTGTGAGGAGACTTGCCGTGCTGAAGGCAGTGTGGATGGCAGGGAGCAGAAGAGGAAGGACAGAGCAAATGTGCACGGTAGCAAGCTGGTTGGAAGCATTTGTGAAGCACCGTGGGGGGCTCCCAGGAGTAAACTGGGGCTCTCTGCTTAGGTCCCACCACTAGACAGATGGAAGCTACCATGTCATTAGACATTGATTTACAGGTATTTGTGTTCACATCTGTATTCATTGGGATATAAAGTTGGCTTCTTTAACAAAGAGACCTAAGTTAAAGTCATTTATATTAAAAGTTGCCTTCTCTCTCAGGCAGAAGTCCAGGGACATGGTCCATGCTTGCTATGGTTGCTTTATAATCATCAGAGCCCAGGTTCCCTCTATCTTGCTGCTCTGCCATCCTCAAAATGTGGCTTCTACCTCATGGTTCTTCAGGGCATCTCCAGCTCCTGCCATCATATCTGTTTCCAAGTAACAGGAAGGAAAAGAAGGGGAAAGCATGGGGATATCATTTCTTTTTAAGGCACAACTATATGTTATACAGATCACTTACATCCCACAATCCAGAACGTTGTTATAGGACCACCTCTAGCTGCAAGAGAGGCTGGAAGATAGTGTTTGGCTTGGTAATCATGCACCCAGTTAAAAATTCTATTACTTTAGAAGAACAGGAGAATAAATATATTAGATTTCAAATATAAGTTTCTTCCAGAGCATCTGTCTCCACTAGACTAGAAGTTCATTGAAAACCAGGGCTTTAGTCAACCCTGATTCCACCAAGCACTAGCATAATTGTACACGTAGTTGACAGACCATAAACCAGAACTGCCATGATGTCTCGTTCTTGCTACTCTGTCACTATGGGCTGGTCACAGTGGGTAGCACATGTACCTGCAATGAAAGCTGACCCTCGCAGAATTGATGCCTTCTCTGCCATTTACTTGCTGTGTGTGTCTGAGCAAGTTAGCCTGGACCTAAGTTTCTTTATCAATTCAGGGGGAATAATAATACCTGCCACTATAGCGTTGTGAAGATTAAGGGTATGTTTAGTGCCTGGTACTCAGTTGGCATTCAATAAGTGGTTTAAAAAAATTAGACCATCCCATGGCAATGTCAGGGAGAGGCCACATGCAGAATTTCAGTCTCTCTGGGCAGTGCATACAGCTGTTGTTGAGGACAACAGAATAGTTCCAGGTGGGTGTGTACTTGCTTGAGGCAATTATCTGTACAAATGACCAAGGAGAGAACTCAGCTAGTAACCTTAGGAAACCAATAGTCTGAATTTCTCCACCTTTTTGTGATAAGACTTTTTCTCAGCATGGCCTTTTTGCCAGGTACCAAGAGAGATAGGTACTGGGAATCCTCTTCCCTCATGGCCTAAGGGAACTGGGGGGAAGCAAAGAGCGGTTCAATTAAAGGTTTCTCTGTGCTGTGGAATTCCAATCCTGCAGGAGGTTTGGCCAAGAGGCTCATTGCATGAGGTTCTCCAGCCCACCCTAAAGGACTTCTCCCTGTTCCAGACAATAAGAATTCTTGGCTCAAGTGCTGCAGACACATAGTGTGGGAACTAACTCAAGGCAGTCAACTCCTTTCTTTCCCTCCAGAAGGGCGAGAATCTAGACCTCTCTCTAAATCACTTAGAGTCATAGTATTGACCATGCAAGCCACCTTTCCCAAGGTACTGATAAAAATAACTATGTGGCCTTGAACATGTCACCCGCAGGGACAAGAGTCACACTGACAGTGTGACATGGGAAAAGCATGGGACTGAGGCAGCCTTTGGATCAAGTGTCAGTTTCACCACTTAAATGGGAGATTTGGGGCAAGTCCTGTAGCCTTGCAGAGTCTCAGTTTTCTCATCTGTAAAGTGGAGGCTACTTCAGGCCTCAATAGGATTAAAAAAAATCAGAACTAAAGTCATGTATCAGAAAAGAATCTTGTACATGGAAAAGCTTTGAAAATGTTTTCAATATTGTAAACTTGGTCAAGCTCCCTTTAAAGACTTTAGTGCTTCTAAAGGGAACTACAGGGGCCTCTCCCATGCAGTACCACCCATCCTGGCTGCTTAGGGGGCCCTGCCTCAGATGTTTGTTCACCCCCACCTGATGAGCAACACTCAGAGAGGAATTAGATTGCTCCCTTCTGATGTCCCAGCCCCATGAGTATCTGGGCCATTGGCTCCATGGCTCTCCTCCCTGACATGAACAGACCATTTCCAGATTAGTTAGCAGGTTAGAAGTTGACATTAGAGTTGGAGAGACCTGGCTTTCTCACTCACTTGCTGGAGACTTTGAGTTATTTATCTGTCTGACTCTTAATTTCCAAGTGGGGAAAATAATAACAAAGTATTAATTAGAATACTTTAGGTTGCAAGTAGCAAAACAAACTCAAACTGGCTTAATCAGTAGGGATATCAATTATCTTACATAACAAGGTGTCTAGAATAATTCAGTTTTCAGGACTGTTTGATTCAGTGGCTCAACTGTGCCACTGAGTAAGCTGGTCTCCCTCTCCTGGCTCTGCCATTCTCATGCTGGGTCTGCCTAATCTATGGCTGCAGCCATCCCAGGCATCAAAGATTAAGGAAACTTCTAAGATCTTCCCCAGGAATGTTGTTCTCTCATCTAACTTTCCAGATGAGAGGTACCTGTGCCCATCCCTGAACCAATCACTGGGAAGGAGACAGGTTTAACCTGAGATGAATCAAGCCAATTGCTGGAGCAGGGGTGCATTTGGTTTTCCCAAGGCCACACTGGGGAAGAATGAAATGGATTTTATTAGAAGTGTTAAATTACATAAGCAGGAGGCTATGACCATGATGCAGTCTCCATACTCTGGGTTCCTGGGTAACAAACTGCAACCTAATTTAAAGAAACAGAAACCTCATTTCGGAGCATATTTTACAGCAAACAGCTGAACTTCGGCCATTAACAGACAGCCACCTGATCAGACCATGCTCAAATAAGGCAAATACTTAGCTGTAGCCTATCAGGTAACTTCTCTACTTTGCTTCTGCATTGGGTCCATAAAAGCTCCCTGTTCACATGGCTAGGTAGAGCTCTCTGAATCACCTTTGGTTTTGAGTGCTGCCTTATTCATGAATCATTCTTTCCTCAAGCTCTTAAATTTGTCTGAAGATTTTCTTTTAACAGAAGAAAGGGCAAAATGGATGCTGAGTGGGCAACCAAGAGTTTCCTCTGCCAGTGATCCATCAGGGTGGTGTGACAGTTCAAGGAAATGAGGTAGTGAGTGCTTGCTAAATGGCACCTATTAGTATTCTCTTTTTTCATTTTCCCATCAAATTCTATCCTGCCTCCTGCTGCCTCAAGACCCAGATGTGTGATCATGAGGATATTCCAACCATGTGGCAGTTCTTAGTATCAGAAAGAACTGAGGGGACAAGACAAAGAGCAGAGGGGACTAAAAACAAAAACAAAATACCTTCAAATCATAGCCATACAGAACTCTCCTTAGGACCATCATTGGTCCTGGATGTCCTCACAGCAGCCCCATCGGCCTCCTGCTACAGTTGCTGTGTCTGCAGAGGAGTGGGCCTGACACACATTCTCAGACGTTATACTGTAGCTGGGAGAATGTGGCCCATCAGCCAGCTCGCTCTGTCTTCATCACCACCCCTAGGGCCCTTGCTCCTTTTTATCAGTTAACTCTCTTCAGCACAGGAAGCCATATGCTTATTGACCTCAATATCCTCTTTGGCAGAGTTATCCCATGAAAAATTGTGAGTGCAACTGGAATATTTTGAAAATATTAATCTGATATAATTTGTTTGTCTTTAGTCTGTGAATTAGAAGTTGGAGCCTTAAGCTTATTACTCAGAAAGAGAGGGTGGTTGCTTCTAAAAATAGCAAAAATACTGTTTTTCCATAGCCCATTCTTGAATATTGGTTTCCACATTAGAACATTTCAAAGTATAGAATGTGTTATTTATTTATTTTTAAAGCAAGCCATCTGGCTAAAATGCCGATGCTTAAGAAGACACATCCTTCATGTTTCCTAGTTTCCTAGTAAAAGAAAACAGCGTCACAGAATAAGTGCCCTGCTGAGGGTCCTCTTCTCTACCCATACTAGATTCCTTCACTGTCTTCTCTGGTCTCATTGCTTTTGCTGTACTATTCTTCTGCCTATCTTTACTTTCTCTTTGCCTGTATTTTGTTTTATCCTTCTTTCAAGACCCAGCTCAAAATTCATCTTCAAGAAGCCTTTTGAATTTTTTTTTTTTTTTTTTTTTTGAGACAGAGTCTTGCACTGTTGCCAGGGCTAGAGTGCAGTGGTGCAATCTCGGCTCACCGCAACCTCTGCCTCCTGGGTTCAAGCAATTCTCCTGCCTCAGCCTCCTGAGTAGCTGGGATTACAGGCGCCTGCCACCATGCCCAGCTAATTTTTTGTATTTCTAGTAGAGATGGGGTTTCACCATTTTGGGCAGGCTGGTCTCGAACTCCTGACCTTATGATTTGCCTGCCTCTGCCTCCCAAAGTGCTAGGATTACAGGCATGAGGCACCGCCCCCAGCCTATTGAATAGCTTTTGATTGTACAGAGTCATTTTATATACCGCTTCAGATTTAGGAAGAAGTTTGAAAGATGTTCATTTTATAGTTGTCTGGTTCTGCTATATGCATCTACAGCTAGGACAAGAGTAATTGTACATGTGATAAAATAGAAAACAATATAGGTACAATCCAACCTTATTAATTGGACATTTCATTCTAATTAAATGGATGTTACCCTATTAGGTAGATAAATAAAGTGACTGAGACAGAGGTGGCCAAAAATTAATTGCTTCCTTTTGAAATATAGCAAAACATACCAGTTGTTAGAATAATTAACTGGGAGACAATTAGGCTGAGGTGTCTCCAGCACCTTGGGTTCTTATATAAGCAAACCAAACCCCAACTTAATGTAAACAGTAAAACAAAACTTAAGGTTAACCAATCAGAAACCACCAACTAACCTCTAACCAGAGGCTTTACTAATTAGAAGCTACCAAGTAACCTCTAACTAGGGACTCTCCACTTTAGCCAATCAAATAGTTTCATCATCTGGCTTTTACAAACACCTAATAAAATGTCCTCTTGTGCCCCCTTTGGTGGAGCACTGAGCTACTTGTGATCTGGCACTGCCCAATTCATGAATCACTGAATTCAAATAACTCATTAAAATTTTAATGTGCCTAAGTTTATCTTTTAACGCAATCAGCCAACAAACAAAAATTCCATCAAGATACATTGCTTCTAATGGTTCTGTGGGCAAGTCACTCTGACCCTTAGAGTTGATCAACATGGTGATAGCACATCTCTCATCAGTATTCTGAACTGGTATAACCCTGGCCAAGTAGCACTGGGCATAAAGGCAAGAATCCTCTCTCTTAGTCTAAGAGCAAAACCTCATGCCTGTAGGGGAAAAAGCAGCATATTGTAGGCAATGCAGCACTGAGAATACATTTTAGTTCTTGTCACATATTAGTTTCCTCTTGGGGTACCTATTTAGGCAAAGTTAATGAACAATTTATCACTCAATAAATCATCTATACTATATGTCTCCCAAGCATCCAGTTCTCTTGATCTTTTCAATATTTTCAAAACTATGCAAAGATTCCACAAAAATTAAGACATTACCCATTTCAAAAGCTAACACTAAAGACATTATTACATTATTTTGAGAAATTCATAGAATTTAGTCACCAAATTCAAAGGGGCAGAAGGCCATCCTAGAACAGCTGGTCTTGATCACATTGGGGCTCAGAACACGATACCCTAAAGTGTGGTGTTTTGGTGTGCTAAGTTCTTTGAACTGAAGAAAAATAGAAAAACTCCAGAAGTAAAGTCTTTCTGACTTTCTCCTATCCTTCTGTCTCCCGCCCCTCTTCCCCACCCCAATGCCACCCTTCTCAAAGCAAAGTAAGTCATAGAAACCAGAATTCCTCTTTCCCAAGGTGGGCTGTAGAAACTGGAACTCCCCTCTCGGAAAGCAAGCCCCCAAACCTAGAAAAGTCACTCTCTCCCTTCAAGACCCTCATTCCAGAGGGACCCTGCTCCTACAGGAGGAGGGGAATGCTACAGAGAGATGCCAAGAAGAATCTCAACAAATTTGCTGGGTTTCACCTGCCCTCCTCTCAGTCTACCACCATTAAACCTATGCTTTTGTCCAATCACATTTCTGCAGCGCTGTCCATACTTCACGGAAACTAACTCTATTAGTCTGTTTTCACGCTGCTGATAAAGACATACCTGAGACTAGGTAATTTACAAAGGAAAAAGGTTTAATGCACCCGCAGTTCCACATGGCTGAGGAGGCCCCACAATCATGTTGGAAGATGAAGGAAGAGCAAAGGGATATCCTACATGGCTACAGGCAAAGAGGGTTTGTGTAGGGGAACTCCCATTTATAAAACCATCAGATCCTGTGAGACTTAGTCACTATCATGAGAACAGCACAGGAAAGACGCTCCCCCATGATTCAATTACCTCCCATTGGGTCCCTCCCACTATGCATGGGAATTATGGGAGATACAATTCAAGATGAGATTTGGGTGGGGACACAGCCAAACCATATCACTAACCACAAAAATAGACAGGTTTCCCTGGGTCTTTTGGTCTTTATTTCTGAAGGCTTCTGTGTCACCTAAAACTTTGAATACATTTGTTATGCTTTTCTCCGTTAATCTGTCTGTTATAGGAATGTCAGCTGTGACCCTTGTGATAAGCGAAGAAAAACATTGCATTTTTCCCCTATAATTATGAGATACCGAAGTTCTCAGATAATTGACTTGTGACTGAGGTTTGATAGTGCTTCTATTCCAGACGTTAGTAACCAGACTAGCATTTTTGGATTGGGTTCCTTCTGTTAGAGAGACTTCATCTGTCACGCCTACAGGATTTTCCAAATCTTTGCTCATATGCTGGGACTTTCTGAGGTATTTTAAGTCTATTTTTCCTTTGGCCCAACCCTTTGTAGGAATAGTCCTTCTCAAGTTTTAGCATGTTTAGTTTCTTTTTTTGTACATCTTTTATAAGGGGGCACCCTTTTTATTTTTTAAATTTATTTTTAATCATTATGGACACATAATATGGGGTACACGTGATATTTTGATAAAAGCATACAATGTGTAATAATCAAATCGGGGTAATTGGGTTATCTATCACCTCAACCATTTATCATTTCTTTGTTAGGAACATTCTGATTCCATTCTTTTTGTTATTTTGAAATATGTAATAAATTATTGTTAACTATAGCCCATCTTGGGAAAGAGGAATTCTGGTTTCTATGACTTACTTTGCTTTGAGAGGAGTGGCATTGGGGTGGGGAAGACGGGCAGGAGACAGAAGGATAGGAGAAGTTCAGAAAGACTTTACTTCTGGAAAGTATATATAGAAAATAATTCGCCCCATCCAAATTATATCCCTGTTATCCTTTGTCAAAGCATGCTATTCTGTCAGTGCATTTAGAAGAATTCTAACGATGTGGTTGAGTCCTTATTTGTTATATTCATCTCTTTACCCACCAGGAAGCTCCAAGAGAACAGGAATCACATTATTATTTTTTGAGATATTGTTTACCCACATAAAAGTAATCTTAAGTATACAGGGCAATGAATTTCTATGTAGGCACCCATGTATGCATCACCTAGGTTAAGATGGAGACCATTTCTACTACTCCAGAAAGTCCTTTCATGTCACTTTCCAGTCAATATTCCCCATTCCAGAGGTAACCACTATTCTGACTTGTATCACTATAATTTTTCCTGTTCTTGAACTTCACGTAAATAGAAACAGTGTGTATATTCTTTTGTACTTGACTTTTTTACTCAACATAAATGTTTTTGAGGTTCGTTTTTTCTATGTCTCTAACGTTTTTTCCTACTGATTGCTAGTATCCTATTACATGAATACACCACAATGTGTTTACCCTTCTCTTGCTGATAAACATTTGAGTCACTAATACTTTTAACCATCATCAAGAAACCTGTTATGAACAGCCTTACAGAAGTCTACGATACACACCTTCATTTCTTTGGGTATATACCTAAGGTGAATTGCTGAGTCATAGGGTAGACATATATTTAACTTTAGTGTATAGTGCTAAGTAGATTTTTCCAAGAAAGTTGTACCCTTATACACTTCCTTCAGCTATGATCAAGAGTTCTAACTGCTCCACATTCTCATCAGCACTTGGCGTTGTCCATCTCTGTGGTTTTAGCCATTCCATTCAGCCTGTTGTGGTATCTCACAGGAGTTTCTATTTGTATTTCCCTTAAGAGTAATTTATGTAAATGAAAATCTCTCAGGACAATCCTTTTTCTCCCACAATCTGTAAGCAGAACTATTTGTTGACGGAGAAGTCAGCATGGTAAAATATAAAGGCAGGTATGGTAAAGTCTGTTTCCTATGTTCTGCTGGTTTAGTTTTTAAGAGCTGTTTGTTTACTCTAAAAGAAAAGCATACTGTGCACAGTGGCTCACGCCTGTAATCCCAGCACTTTGGGAGGCTGAGGGGGGAGGATTGCTTGAGCCCAGGAGATTGAGACCAATCTGGTTGACAGAAGGAGACCCTATCTCTACAAAAAAATTAAAACATTAGCTGGGCATAGCGATGTGCACCTGTAGTTCCAAGTACTTGGGAGGCTGAGGCAAGAGGATCACTGGAGCCCAGGAGTTTGAGGCTGCAGTGAGCTATGATCTTGCCACTGCTATCCAGCCTGGGCAATAGGGTGAGACCCTGTCTCAGAAAAAATAAGTAAAATAAAAGCAAAGCATTTCTATTAAAAGTTTTACCTTTAATTTCCCTGACATGTAGAGAAACAATTTCCTTGGGCCATTGTATTTGACAGTTTGGTTTCACAGAGATCTTCTGTTAGATGATACACTGTGTTGAGTACTATCCACCCCAAAATTAATGTCTACCTGGAGCTTCAGAATGTGACTTATTTGGAAATAGAGTATTTGCAGATATAATTAGCTAAGTTAAGATGAGGTCACACTGGATTAGGGTGGGCCCTAAATCCAATGATGGGTGTCCTTATAAGGTACCCATGTAAAGAAACAAAGACCCAGGGGAGACGAGGCCATGTGAAGATGGAGGCAGAGACTGGAGCAGGGCAGCTACGAGCCAAGGAACTCCAGGGATTTTTGGGAGACACCAGAAGCTAAGAAGAGGCAAAGAAAGTGTCTGTCCTAGAAACTTCAGAATATGACCCTGCCAACACCTTGATTTCAGACTTCTGGCCTCCAGAACTGAGACAGATTACATTTCTGGTGTCTTAGGTCACTAGGAAACTAAGAGATGGCTTTATGGAGAATGACACATTCAAGGAAACAGCACAGGGTTAGCTAAGAATTCTTCAAGTAGCACGTGGTTAAGGAGGCTGGGAGGTCTGGACTGGGCGCAGCAAAGCTGCTGTGGCCAGACTGCTTCTCTAGATTCCTCCTCACTGGGTAAGACATCTCTGAAGGAAATGTAGCAGCCCCAGTCAGGGGCTTACAGACAAAACCCCCATCTCCCTAGGACAGAGCACCTGGGGGAAGGGGTAGTGTGGGTGCAGCTTCAGCTGATTTAATCGTTCCTGCTTTCTGGCTCTGAAGACAGCAGCTGATCCTGACAAGAGGGATTCTCCCAGCACGGGGCACCGGCTCTGCTAAGGGACACTACCTCCTCAAGTGGGTCCCTGACCCCAGTGCCTACTGACTGGGAGAGAACTCCCAACAGGGGTCGACAGACACATCATATAGGAGAGCTCCAGGTGGCATCAGGCCGGTGCCCCTCTGGGATGAAGCCTCCACTGGTGATACCCAGGCAAACAGGGTCTGGAGTGGACCTCCAGCAGACTGCAGCAGACCCTCAAAAGAGAGGCCTGATTGTTAGAAGAAAAACTAAAACAGAAAGCAATAACATCAACATAAAGGACCCCCACCCAAAAACCCCATCCAAAGGTCATTAGCCTCAAAGATGAAAGGTAGATAAATCCACGAAGATAAGGAAAAAAGCAGTGCAAAAACGCTGAAAATTCCCAAAACCAGAATGCCTGGTCTCCTCCAAATGATCGCAACTCCTCTCCAGCAAGACACAAAACTGGACAGAGAATGAGATTGACGAATTGACAAAAGTAGGCTTCAGAAGGTGGGTAATAACAAACTTCTCTGACCTAAAGGAGCATATTCTAACCAAATACAAGGATGCTAAGAACCTTGATAAAAGGTTACAGGAACTGCTAACTAGAATAACCAGTTTAGAAAGGAACATAAATGACCTGATGGAGCTGAAAAACACAGCACGAGAACTTTGTGAAGCACACACAAGTATCAATAGCCGAATCGATCAAGTGGAAGAAAGGATATCAGAGACTGAAGATCAACTTACTGAAATAAGGCAAGAAGACAAGATTACAGAAAAAAGAAATAAAAGGAACAAACAAAGCCTCCAAGAAACATGGGACGATGTGAAAAGACCAAACCTATGATTGATTGGTATACCTGAAAGTGACGGGGACAATGGAACCAAGTTGGAAAACATACTCAGGATATTACCCAGGAGAACTCCCCCAACCTAGCAAGACAGGCCAACATTCAAATTCAGGAAACACAGAGAACACCACAAAGATACTCCTCAAGAAGAGCAACCCCAAGACACATAATTGTCAGTTTCTCCAAGGTTGAAACAAAGGAAAAAATGTTAAGGACAGCCAGAGAGAAAGGTCAGGTTACCTACAAAGGGAAGCCCATCAGACTAACAGTGGATCTCTCTGCAGAAACCCTGCAAGCCAGAAGACAGTGGGGCCAATATTCAACATTCTTAAAGAAAAGAATTTTCAATCCAGAATTTCATATCCAGCCAAACTAAGCTTCATAAGTGAAGGAGAAATAAAATCCTTTCCAGACAAGCAAATGCTGAGAAATTTTGTCACTACCAGGCCTGCCTTACAAGAGCTCCTGAAGGAAGCACTAAATACGGAAAGAAAAAACTAGTACCAGCCACTGCAAAAACACACTAAAATATAAAGACCAATGACACTATGAAGAAACTGCATCAACTAATGTGTAAAATAACCAGCTAGCATCATGGTGACAGGATCAAATTAACACATAACAATGTTAGTTTTAATTGGGGCTAAATGCCCCAATTAAAAGACACAGACTGGCAAACTGGATAGAGTCTAGATCTATCAGTTTGCTGTATTCAGGAGACCCATCTCACATGCAAAGACACAAATAGGCTCAAAATAAAGGGATGGAGGAATACTTACCAAGCAAATGGAAAGCAACAAAAAGCAGGGGTTGCAATCCTAGTCTCTGATAAAACAGACTTTAAACCAACAAAGATCAAAAAAGAAAAAGGCATTACATAATGGTAAAGGGATCAATGCAATGAGAAGAGCTAACTATCCTAAATATATACGCACCCAGTACAGGAGCCCCAGATTCATAAAACAAGTTCTTAGAGACCTATGAAGAGACTTAGACTCCCACACAATAATAGTGGGAGACTTTAACACCCCACTGTCAATATTAAATCAATGAGACAGAAAGTTAACAAGGATATTCAGGACTTGAACTCAGCTCCAGACCAAGCAGACTTAATAGACATCTACAGAACTCTCCACCCCAAATCAACAAAATATACATTCTTCTCAGTGCCACATCACACTTATTCTAAAATCGACCACATAATTGGAAGTAAAACACTCCTCAGCAAATGCAAAAGAATGGAAATCATAATAAACAGTCTCTCAAACCACAGTGCAATCAAATTAGAACTCAGGATTAAGAAACTCATTCAAAACCACACAACTACCTGGAAATTGAACAACCTGCTTCTGAATGACTACTGAGTAAATAACAAAATTAAGGCAGAAATAAAGATGTTCTTTGAAACCAATGAGAATAAAGAGACAACATACCAGAATCTCTGGGACACAGCTAAAGCAGTGTTGGGAGGGAAATTTACAGCACTAAATGCCCACATGAGAAAGTTAGAAAGACCTAAAATTGACACCCTAACATCACAATTAAAAGAACTAGAGAAGCAAGAGCAAACAAATTCAAAAGCTAGCAGAAAAAAGAAATAACCAAGAACAGAGCAGAACTGAAGAAGATAGAGACACGAAAAACCCTTCAAAAAAAAATCAATGAATCCAGGAGCTGGTTTTTTGAAAAGATTAACAAAATACATAGACCACTAGCCAGACTAATAAAGAAGAAAAGAGAGAAGAATAAAATAGACAATAAAAAATGAGCCCATAGAGCCAAGACAATCCTAATCAAAAAGAACAAAGCTAGAGGCATCATGCTACAAACTATACAAGGCTACAGTAACCAAAACAGCATGGTACTGCTACCAAAACAGATCTATAGGCCAATGGAACAGAACAGAGACCTCAGAAATAATGCCACATATCTACAACCATCTGATCTTCAACAAACCTGACAAAAATAAGCAATGGGGAAAGGATTCTCTATTTAATAAATGGTGCTGGAAAAACTGGCTAGCCATATGCAGAAAACAGAGACTGGACCTCTTCCTTATACCTTATACAAAAAGTAACTCAATACGGATTAAAGACTTAAATGTAAAACCCAAAACCACAATAACCCTAGAAGAAAACCTGGGCAATACCATTCAGGACCTAGGCACAGGCAAAGACTTCATGACTAAAACACCAAAAGCAATGGCAACAAAAGCCAAACTTGACAAATGGGATCTAATCAAACTAAAGAGCTTTGGCACAGCAAAAGAAACTGTTATCAGACTGAACAGGCAACCAACAGAATGGGAGAAAATTTCTGCAATCTATCCATCTGACAAATGTCTACTATCCAGAATCTACAAGGAACTTAAATTTACAAGAAAAAACAAACAATCCCATCAAAAAGTGGGCAAAGGATATGAACAGACACTTCTCAAAAGAAGACATTTACGCAGCCAACAAACATGAAAAAAAGCTCAACATACTGCTCATTACAGAAATGCAAATCAAAACCACAATGAGATACCATCTCATGCCAGTTAGAATGGTGATCATTAAAAAATCAAGAAATAACAGATGCTGGAGAGGCTGTGGAGAAATAGGAACGCTTTTATACTGTTGGTGGGAATGTAAATTAATTCAACCATTGTGGAAGACAGTGTGGCGATTCCTCAAGGATCTAGAGCCAGAAATACCATTTAACCCAGCAATCCCATTACTGGTTATAAACCCAAAGGATTATAAATCTTTCTGCTATAAAGACACATGCACATGTATGTTAACTGCAGCACTGTTTACAATAGCAAAGACTAGGAACCAACCCAAATGCCCATCAATGATACACTGGATAAAGAAAATGTGGCACATATACCCCATGGAATACTATGCAGCCATAAAAAGTAATGAATTCAAGTCCTGCAGAGACATGGATGAAGCTGGAAGACATCATTCTCAGCAAACTAACACAGGAACAGAAAACCAAACACCACATGTTCTCACTCATAAGTGGGAGTTGAATAGTGAGAACACATGGACAAGCGGGGGGAACATCACTCACCAGGGTCTGTCGGGAGGTGGGGGATGAGGGGAGGGACAGCATAAGGACAAATACCTAATGCATGTGGGGCTTAAAACCTAGATGACGGGTTGATGGGTGCAGCCAACCACCATGGCACATGTAAACCTACGAAACAAACGTGCACGTTCTGCATGTTATCACAGAATTTAATGTGAAATGTTTTTAAAAAACAATAAATTAAAAAAAAGTAGCACCTGGTGCACTGATGTAGAAGCTTCACAGTGCAAACAGCAATGCTTCAGATGAGATATGTTTTTGTAGTTAAACTAAATAATCTGATGGTGCTGATGAAAAGACCATCTTTGATTTTTTAAGACTTGCTGCATATCCAAGGATTAGGTTCCGTGGGCTCTCAGGAACCAATTCACTACTGTTGAAGACTGTTTCATTTGCCTCAAAGTAGAATGAAAATATCTCAAGGTAGAGCACAGCACAGTGCCCCACACAAAGAAGGAGGTAGCAAATATTGCTACCTTATTGCTCAGTAAACTTTGTAATACACAGGTATCTCAGTTGTCAAGTGACAGAAATCAACTGGGACCTACTTTTGTCAGCTCAGAACTGTGAAGACCAGGACACAGCTTGTTTCTGGCAGGGTCAGACCCAGAGGCTCACAAGATACTCTCAGAGAATTTTCTTGCCATTTCTCAGTGCCATTCTTGGGAAGATTTTTCCCACCACTCCTTGTAAAGGCAAAGGCAATGACCAGCAGCTCTAGATTTATGTAATCCTTACAGTTAACATACTAATTTAAAGAAAGAGGAAAGAGAGAGGAAAGAAAGAAAGACAAAGCAAGAAAAGAAAGGAAAGAAAAGAAAAAAGGAAAGAAGGGAAGGAAAGAAAAGAGAAAGAAGAGGAGGAAGAAGAGAGAAGGAGGAGAAAAGAAAAGAAGGAGAAAAGAAGAAAAAGAAGAAAATAAGTGCTTCTTAATAGAAAAAGTCCAGTGTAAGGTACTGATTTACCCTGTTTTAGCACCACTGGCTGTGACCTGGGTGGTACAGAGCTCTGGACAAGCCCAGATCACATGGCTAAACCACGAGGATTGAGAATGGGGCGGATTGTTTTTCCCCAGACCTTGGCAGACACAAAAACATATCCGTCACTCACCTAAGCTGTCACTTGGAGTCATCTTCAGAATGAATTGCCACTGCTGGCCATTGCTCAGCACTTTTTTTTTTTTTTAATAGCCTCCCTGGCTGTCTCTAGGAGTTTCATTTTTATAGCATTAAACAGTAAGAAGAAAACAGTCTGTCATCAGCACCAGTCCTTTTCTATAGCAAACTTCCCTGGGCTGACTCCATCTAAAACTCATCAGGATACAGCTACACAATCTAAAAAGGAATAAAGACACTAATGGAAATTTCAAGAAAAAAAGCATTAAGATGGAACCTCATTGGTCTCTAACTACAAAAAAAGACCCATATTAAGATGGGCAGGATGAGATGGCATTGCAAGGAATACCCAAACTTCTGAAACTGAATGAAACGAAGTAGGGTGGTTAGTTTAAAAACACAAAGGAATTTATGCTGGGGGTATCAAATTAAGCATTATTTGATAGTTAAGAACTTTCTCTCAGGTCTCCATAGGACAGGAATTCATCAAACTAACTTATAAACTATTCCAAACAAACAAGCTTTGGAATATAAACAGGTTTATGTTTAAAAATGAGAACCAAATTATTAGCAGCTACCATTTATTATAACATGGCATGATAGGCACTATGCTAAATGCTTTATATGAAATGTTTAATCCTCTCAACATCACGCTAAGGTGGGTACTCATGCCGTATTTAAGACAGTACTAGGCTTCTCCACTCAACAGTTTACAAGTTTCCTTTTTAAGTTAATAAACAATTTTTAAACCTCTGTCTCCATGAGCCTAGAATGGGAAACAGAAGCCACCCGCTGCACACGGATCCAAGAAGGATGAAACCCAATAGCCCATACAAGGAGAGAAGCATCGCCCAGGCCTGACCCAGGGCCCAGAGGGGCCTCCATCCACTTAGTGCCCTTTTGTTGTCTCCTCGCCCATTCTGTGGGCACTCCTATCTCTGTGTGTGCCAGCCTTGTAAAAAGTTCATTAGAACAATGACAGGGAGCTGCCACTGTGAAGCAGAAACAGACCAAAAGATGAACACACTCTCCCAGGGCAAGTCCCAGGAGCCCAGTAGCTGTTGGCTCCAGAGAGTGACAGGAAACAGGCCGGCTGGTGGCTGCCAGGTGTCCTCCTGTGCCATCTTGTTGACATTTTTCTCAGAGTGAATACTTCACGTCCAAGTTCTCTCAAAACATAGCATCTCTCTCTCTCAAATGCTTCTCTCAAAACACAGCATCTCTCTCTCTCAAATGCTACTCAAATGAAGCTCAGGGATCCTGGAGCTTCCGGATGGTTATAAGAAGTATTCCTGCTATTTGAGAAATAAGTTTTGCATATCTAAATGCCCACTAATTGTTGGGACTTGGGTTCGCAAAGCAATCCTGGACCATGTCATGACTCTGGAAAATTCTACTGCAGAGACCCTTTCCCTGACTCTGTCTATGGCTATTGAACGCTGATTTTTTTTTTTAACTTTACAAAAAGATATTGCTTATTTTGCAAAAATAAGACCTCAACAAGTAAAAGAAAACTAGAAGCACTGATAATCTTGTCTGCCTAATACACTAGTTCACGTCCTTTTGTCTCTCCCCAAAGAGGATTCATACAATGCAAACTATTTAGTGGTTTGACTTTTTAATTTAATAATATTCAAGTGAAAGTTTTTCCAAGTCCATAAATATATCGCTGTAACTCTAAAATAATATAGTGTGGACACAGCTACTTTTATATTTAAGTAAAACAAGATGAATTTGGTAGATGCTATATATTCTGATAACTTCTTGCTAAAGCTGGTATCTAAACAACCGGTTGGAAGAATTCTTAAAAATGTAAAAATGGTTGTTTCCTTAATGGTATATCACAGAATTGCTTTGGTTACTTTTCTTCTGAGAGTGACGACTTTTATTTTCTTATTGCATTAACTTAACTGTCCAGTACCTCTGAGGTTCTGTGTATAGAGCCTAGATGTCCCTGAAAAGCTAAACAGAAACATTAGCTAAACATCTGATGTAGGTTTTCCTGCCAAGAGATGAGAGTCAGAGCTGTCTGCTTCACTCTCCCTTGGCCGTATTTACCATCCCATCCACCATGTGATGCCATTAGACGTAGGGGGTAGAGGAGCACATCCAGCCTGCTGTTATGGAGGCACTGTTTCCTCCAACAGACTTTATCTTGTCACTGAAATGGTTGTCATTTGTAAGGAGGCTTCCTGGCAGTAATATTTAGAGGTGGTGTCTTTCTTGGATTTCTTTCTTATTTTTCAGTATGCAGGTGATGGTCCCTTGCTTATCACAATATTATGCAGCTGTCGAGGGGAGTGGAAGAGAAAACAGGAAAGAGTGTTTGCTAGAGCTCTGGGCACCTTAGGGCCAGCACAATAATTATCATCTTCCCTTTCACCAGACTCAGAATGTCTGTGCTGCCCAAGGCCACATCTCTGTAACTGTGGAACCCATCACACTACAGCGCAGCAATACATTAGCACCGGACAGGTGGCATGTGCCCTCCACCTGTCACTCACTGGCAGGCCTTCTGGCTCTCATCTCCCTGCCCTTCCGAGGCTGCACCGGCATGGGCTGCCCCCGGCCAGTGGCAGGCAGAGGGGTGGGTTCCAATGTAGGCCAAGATCATCTTTTCTTTGGGGTCAAGATTAGGGGAAACCGCGGCTCCATTTCCAAGGTGCTCTGCAGAAATGTGCAGCCTTGGGAAAGCAGGGAGATGAGAGCCAGGGCCCGCCGGTGAGTGGCAGGAGGAGTACACACAACATCTCCCCCGTGCTGATGGATTGCTTCACTCGAGGCTGATGGGCTCCACAGGGTCTGTCACAGAGGTGCGGCCTTGGGCAGCACAGCCATTCTGAGGCTGCTCTCCATTTCAGATCTGCTAAGAGCTGTGTCACTAAGTCCTTAGACTTCTTGTCATGAAATAGATGAGTCAGCAGTGGGAGCAGAGCGTACTGTCCGAGAGAAAACCAAGACATAGGTAAATTTAGACTGTTGTGGTGCAAGGGGCTGGGCATGCTGGCATGCCTTTAGAGCCACGTTTCCCGCAGAGACCAGCCCCCAGGTCACCGTGTGTGTCCCCAAGGGTGGGAGTTACCCCAGTACCTCCAGCCTGGTCCTCACTCCAGCTCTCATCCTCTGCGTCCCACCACCATTCTGGCTTCTCTTGGCTCAGGGGCTCTTGTTTCGGATTCTATCATTTCCCTTGAGGGGGAGTGATATTTCCACAACTGGCCCCTGAGGCTTGTGTTTTGACTGTGTCCTTGGCTCTTCTTTGTCACTGCCACCCTAGGCTGCAAGCCCCTCCCTGGGTGGTGTCCTCCACCTCCCCAGCCACCTGCAGAGACACCTGACCCTCTGCTGCCCTCTAGTGTCACAAACCATACCGCAGCACCTGGATGCAGAGTTAACTGGCTTTAAATGCTGCCAAGGAGCCAGTCCCTATACTGGCTCAGCTGCTTCCCACTAGGCTTGTTTAAAATCACCACACCAGCCTGGTGGCAGCATCGCGGGGTCTTGGGAGCCTTCCTGCATAGGTGGCTCCTAAGGCTCACTCCACAACCACTTGCCTCTTTTCCGTATCTGCTTCTGAGTGTGTGAAATAAAAGAGCTGGAGTGCAAATGAATAACCCTCCTTTTCCTATCTCAGCTTTGGTCCCGACGGAGACCGTACATAACACAGAAGGGAGAGAAAGAGCCCTTGTTTATTGCATTTGCCATTTGGGACCAATTATTGAGAAATGGCACATATACTGAGTGGACAGTTCACTAACTACTGTAGTGATTTCATCTCAAATGATCCAGAGTCTTCCATGAAAAGAGCATGGGAAACTTTGAAGGGCCAAATAAAAATGAAAACCCCTCATCTGCATTTTTTAGTGTAGTACAAACCCCATACCCTAGTTCAATGCTTTTCAAACTTTAGTGGGCACCAACATCTCCTGGAGGAATTTTTTATATCCAGATTCCTAGGCCCTGTTTTTAAAGATTCTGCTTTATCAGGTCCGGGCTAGACCCTGAGGATCTGCATTTCTCACAAGCTCCTGTGTGGTGCTGGTGCTGAGGTCCCTGGACCTCACTCAGAGTAGCACTCCTCCTGTCTGCCAGCATCTCCCAGGAAAAGATCGTGGAGATTAGCATTTATGTAAAAAAAGAAAAAAAAACCCCACAAACGGGAACTTAATAGCTTCTGATGTATAAGGTACAATTGTGCAATAAGATAGTCTTACAAGCCAGGATATTTTTTTGAGAAACAATTTTCCGTATCTGGAAATTGACCCCTTCTTTTAGCACATAAAAATAAAAATCAGACTTGAAACACTTAGCAGAGAGTGCTAAAAGTCTAACTGGAATATTTGTAACACAAAGAAAGGATAAATGCTTGAGGTGATGGATACCTTATTTACCATGATGTGATCACTATGCATTGCATGCCTATATCAAAATATCCCATGTATCCCATAGATACACCTACTATGTACCCATAAAAATTAATAAAAAAATAAAGAGCTGGGGGAGGCCAATCCAGCCAGCAAGTGCCACTGGATCCCAGCAAGCTGGGGGAGGTCAGATCGTGACTAGGGGAGTTCCCCAGCCACAGGCTTCTACTGCAAGGGCCAGGAGGGCAGGATGTACCCAGCCAACTAAGGAACAGCCTCCAGAAGACTAGAGAAGTAGAGAATGTTGCCCTGGGCCTCTGCCATAATAGATGATGTCTTTGTGCACATTAGAATAAGGTACTTTTTTGGGCAGAGGGAAGGCAAAAGGCACCCCCCTGGGCTGGCCAGTTAGGTGCCCCTTTCTCCAGGTTGATGCAGCTCCAGCTAGGTCATGGCTTGGCATCTCAATCACACTGTGGCATGTTCAAGACCCAAACAGACCAACAGCAGCTAGACCAAATGCTTCTCTGCCACATCCCTCCCCCTAGACACCATGAGAAAATTAGGAAGAGCAGAGGCTAAGAGCATTTTTATTCCACAGATTCAATCTACCTAAACAGGCTATTTAAATGACCAGAATGCACTAAGCTTTAAGCAGAGATAGACATACGACTAAAATTTTGTATTTTTTTCCACTTGGAAAATAGGGGCTCTGGAGAAAGGCCAGGTTGGCGCTGGACTAGAATTTTTGGTAGATTGTTGGTGAAGATGACTGCAATGATTCCTCCCGCCCCTCTGCACACCCCTCTGCAAGAGAGCTATGCTGCTCCTCCCAGCCAGAGAGGGAATCTGTTTCTCCATCCCTTGAATCTGGGCTTGGCCATCTGGCTTTCTCTGGCCCAGGAAATATTAGTAAACATGCAGCAAGCAGAGGCTTACAATGTACTTGTGGCTGGGCCTTGCTTTCTCTCTCATCTGGGATGATGACCACGTGCAGAGAAGCCTGCCTGAGAAGTGCAGAAGCAATTCAGCCCAAACCCCTGCACTAAGGGACTCGACTAAACTCTAGCATTGCTTTTAATAGCCCCCACCACCCTCTTGAGTTCCTGTCTGAAAAGGGGCAAGGCTGCCAAATAACTTAGTTTGTCCCAGCCAACACCTGGAGACAAGCCCTAGACCTCACTTCTTAGAGCATTTATTTAAAAAAAAAAAAAGCTTACAATTGTGAATGCCTCCTCTGTCCCTGTGAGATGGATATGTATCTCTACAACCCAAGAGTGTCTTTCTCAGGGACTTGCAGGCCCTTCCTTTGAAATATAATCATCGGAAAGTCCAGGACCCCTGCCTCCCAGTCTTGGTGGGAGGGTAGAAGTCTGACTTTGATAAGCCCATTAGCAGACACAGCTGGCCTGATTGCGTTTATGTTGACCAACTCTCTACCCGTTTTTGTTTTTTTTGTTTTTGTTTTTGTTTTTTGTTGTTTTTTTTGGTAAATTTTTCACCTCCTCACTGTGCTGAGCCCCCACTTGCTCCTTCTCCTTACTCCCTCATTCTCCCTTTAAAACACCCAGTCACCCCTCTGCAAATCTGAATGGAGCTCAGCTCTTCCCCCACTGCAGTAGATTTTAAATAAAATATCTTGTTACTGCCTTTAACTGATGTCCAGCTCTGTTTGTCTTTGGCAGGCCCCAGATGTCCCAGAAATCAATTCCTAGCTGAGTGCCCAGAGACCTAGGGGAAGTGATCTTAGACCTTCCAGTTCCAAACCAGCCAGCCAGCCCAGCCCAAAGAACCACTCAACCAGTAATAAATATTTGAGAAATAATAAAACTGCTTGAATCCACTAAATTTTGGGGTAGGCTATTACACAGCAGGAGCTAACTGATAGGATTTTAAAATTATGCTTTTTTCCTGTAAAGTCAGGTTATAGAGCAAGCTAAATTTGTGACTCCATTCCATTTGTTATGATTCTAATAACCCAACTAAAAGCGTGCAAATTAAATCGACTAGGGGAGTTGGATTGCCTAGCAAAATGCAGGGCAGATGGATTTTTTAAATCATTAAGCTGCACTCTGGGCTAAAACAGTCAAGCTTACCAGGGAAAATAAATATCTACCCTCCAGACAAAACAGCCTGATAGCAGGCTGAGCACTCCGGGTGGCTTAGTCCATTTAGGCTGCTATAACAAAATGCCATAAACAGGTAGCTTATAAACAACAGAAATTTTTTTCTCACAGTTCCGAAGGCTGGGAGGTCCAAGATGAAGGCTCCAGTAGACTCAGCGTCTGGTAGGAGCTCACATCCCGATTCATAGTTGGCACCTTCTCACCGTGTCCTCACATGGTGGGAGAGTGAAAGAGCACTCTGGGGCCTGTTATAAGGGCACCAATCCCATTCACATGGGCTCTGCCGTGGTGGCCTGATTACCTCTCAAAAGGCCCCACCTCCTAGTTACTATCACCTTGGGTGTTAGGATTCCAACATATAAATTTGGAAGGGACACAAATATTCAGACCATAGTAGTGCCTATCTATTCTGTTCAATTATCTTAATATTTCTGGACGATTCTTACGCAGTTATAACACATTAATGTGTTGCAATTAGTTGCAAGATGGAAAGATGGTCTATAGTAATTATAACTAATTACTATCAGCTTGTTACTAGTGTGTGCTAGTATTGCCAATAACTAACTTAAAAATTAGGGTGGTCTCCAGGTTCTCCCAGTTGAATGGCTATCTAGCTCCCTTGTATTTGGAAGTGCTTTCAGGAGTGGGTAAGAAGAACAGAGCTGCAGAGAAGGCAACAGGACTTGCATGTTGCTGCATAGGAGTCATTTGTTTCACATCACATAGAAAAAGATTCAGAACTTTGGTACGGTTTGATTGATTACCATGTCTGCCAACAATGAGTCAAAAAGCATTGCCTTGCTACTCCCTAGCTTTGTGCTAATCAATACCTGAGCATGTTTGTCATTTTCTACTAGGCTGAGTATAAGTCTGATTCCTTCACAATGTCCACATTTTACTGTAGCTGAGAGGGCCTTAATTATTTCATTTTTTAGCAAAATTTACAAATGCAGTAAATTAGCTCCATTTTAAGTTTCATAAAGATTCTTGAAATGTTTGCTCATATCTGGCTCAGCTAAAAAGATGTCATGGGACTGGATGACCAGCTGGAAGTGAGAGAAGGTGATGGGTGATGGATGGAAATGTCTGAACTGCTTTGAAGTTCTTAGTAGGCTTTTGTGAGGGAAATACCTTTACTTATGACCTGGAAGATCAGTATACTGTTGTAATTTATGAAATAAACCAAATTAGAAACCATTTAAATAAAACTAAAGAAGTAAGAATCTTGGACAAAAGCCAAGAATGATTTTCCACTTCAGGAAAGATGTGAACCGCAATCTATAAGGCACACTGATCTGAAATGCTGACTCTATAGATGGGAAATCCCCCAGAAATTGGCAAGGACAGGAGAATATTAATACATTTATGCATTGGCATTAAATGCACAGTTTGTAAACTTGCTTTCTGTTCAGAAAGATTCTTTATGGCATTACTAGAATGTTCACTGCCTTCAAAATTGACAGTTACCTTTGTATAGTGTCATTTTTCATGATTATGCTACTCTGTATGTATTACAAAGGCAATTAAGGTGGCATACATTTATTGAGCACCTGCTATTTTCCAGCAACTGTGCTGAGTGGGAGAACAATTGAAAGGTAATTGTCATGCAGTATAACAAGAGCTAAAATAGAGGTAGGTAAAAACTTCGATGGGAGGAAAAAATGCTTTGTATTCATTTTATCCTAATTTCTTACAAACATATGATCCTATAAAGCAATTATTATTCCATTTTATAGTGAAGGAAATTGAGGCACAAAAAAGCTGATTTTACATCACTAACATTAGAGTCCCACCGTCATCATCATTTACACTTACTGAGCACCTACTAAATGCTTGGGCTTGATACTCATTTTCTCATTTAATGATCACAGTAACACCCAAGGTTGAAACAGGTTCATTCATTCAACATTGAGCTCCTATTGTTTCCTAGGTAGGGGAATACAATGATGAATAAGCTGCAGTCCCTGCCTTTAAATAATGTTTAACTTAACTTATAAATTACTTGTACAAGACACTGGCACTAGTAAAGGCTGAGCTGGGATTTAAATACAGGTCTATCTGGCTTTAGTACTAGTGGTCCATCCCATACTCACTGACACTCATTCATTCACTTGCTGTGTGAGGTTCTAGGCCAGATAGCCAGGTGACACAGCCAGGAAGTCACCAGGGGATCAAACAGCTGGGAAGTGACCCCAGATCTCCTATATTAGTCCAGTATCCTTCCTATACCACTGCAGCCCTCATGACCCCAAACTGGGCAAACTCCATGGAAAACACTGGGTGGGGTTGGAATGTGGTCTCACCTGGCTCTGAGGCCCCACTCAAAAATGGCAACCATTTGCCAGTCTGACTGAGAGCCCAACAGCCACATCCCCTTCCCACTGCTGAAAAGAGGTGTCCACTGCATCCCTCACCCTTTGCTTCTTTTTCCTGTGCTGCCTGCATGATGCCAGGGATTTAGTGTAGGCTTTTCTTATTTATTCTTGTCTCTTTGAGGTTTTGCTTATGTGTACTTTTTAGTTTCCAAAGTGCTGAAAGATATATTGTCTTTTTTTTAAATTCCGGGCAGCTCACTGCAGAGCTACTCACAGAAACAACACATTTTCAAAAAAGAGGTTGCTACAGATGTAGCATGCACTTTAATTTAGAGTTGTCCTTGTCACACTGTTGGAGCCATTGGTCTTGACCTCTGGGATTTGTCTTGCTTAATGATGGTTGCAGCAAATATTATTTTTGCCTGGATTTTTACATTTTTAGAAGAAGGTTCAGGATTGTTTAAATACAGTTTAAATCTAGTTAATTGAGTAAGCATTTTAAAGTTTGTTGAAGTGTAACCATCAATAATGGAATCTCCTAGGTTAGAGGCTGAGAGGATGGCAGGAATAAATTAGGCAGTCTGTGTCCTCTGGGGGACTCTGATTTAACTGAAAGAGGTTTATTTTTTATTTTTTATTTTTTATTTTTTTAGAGTAGTGATTGAGAGCAGGGTTTGGTAAACTTTTTTTTTGCAGAATCAGATAGCAAACACTTTTGGATTTGTGGGCCATGTGGTCTCTGTCACAACTACCTAAGTCTGCTTTTTTAGCTTAAGAGCAGCCATAGATGATAGTAGAAAAATGGGCATGGTTATGTTTCAATAAAACTTTATTTACAAAAACAAGCAGTGGGCCAGATTTGCCCATGGGCCATAGTTGGCTGCCTCCTGTTTACAGCAACCTCTCTACCATCAGACTGCCCATTTACCACTCTGGTTCTGTCTGTCACTGTGGGACTTTGGGAAATCCACTGAATCCCTTCAAGCCTCAGATTTCACATCTATAAAGTGGGGAAGGAATACTGGTTTCCTTGTGGAGTTGTTCTAAGATTGAATGAGAAAGCGCTTACTTAGGGCAGTGGCTGGCTCCTGGGAAGAACTCAATAATGTTAACCATTTCTCCTAAGCCAGGAGCCCAATCAGAAGCCTCTCTCTGGTGAGGACACATAGTAGTGATGACAGCTGTAGAGGCGGAGAAAGGTAAACAATAAATTAAACAATAAAGCATTGTAAACAAATTATCTTTCAAGAGGGGGACTTAAGCAAGGCCATGTTGAAGAGGGCTATAAAGAGTAGATAGCCTTTTGAGGCTTTCTCCCATCCCCCAGACAAATGTGGCTAGCTTTTGCTCTGTTCCCATCATGCCTTGCACAAGCCTCAGTTAGGATGTTTGGAGGTCCCACCAAGGTGACTAATGGTCAACATCTGTCCCTACTCCATTGGGAACCCCAATGGCATTCTTTTCTTCTGGGATCCCAGGACCCACAGAGCTGGGCCATGTCAGGTGATTTGTAAGTGTTTAGGATTTGATATAGATAAAGAAACAGCACTGCTGTAGCAACCCTAAGCTCTACAAAGCCAGTCTAGTTTAGAGGAAGTTTTGGAAGCACTTCCAGAAATGTTGCTAACATCATCCTCCTCCTTTTCACTGCAGTTCCTGATTTAAGTCTTCAATATTCTCTGAATGTCTGTTACTTTTCTTTCTGAGGGTCAAGGACTAATCCCTGTAATGTGTACAAGATGTTCTTGAATAACCAATTGTCTTCTGATTATTAAATGAATAATCTTTTACTCACAGAAATGAAAAAGTTACAACTCCAGAGTTGGACAATCTGTGCTTGGCAATTCTATGGTGGATGGAGTCCACACCACTGTGCAGAGACCCAGACAAACAAAGCTTTGGCCAACCAGCTAGCCAGCCCCACTCCATCACACTCACTGTAGGCACCCTCCATTGCCTTTCTGGCGAAGTGTGGATTGGGAATGCCAAATGGGGACACATCTGACAACCACCTCAGTTCTAAACAGGCACCAATCAATGGATCCTGGCACCTGGTTCATCTCTTATTTGAATTGCTTTTGAATGCCCAGGGTAGGGAAAGCCAATAAAGCCTGCAACATAATGTGCTATTGGCCTTGGCCAAATGCACTTCGGCTGTCTGCCTCTTTGTTTTTGAGAGTCATCCTAGACTGAGGGAGGAGGGAGAAGGGAGAGAGGCCTCCTTACAAAGAGTGCAGAGGAACTGGGGAACTGGGGCCCTCACATCTTAGTTCTTTGTGCAACCTGGGCATATTTGTTTACTTCTAGCTGTGCCACAGAATCAGAAATGCAGCAGAAGGAAAGAATGAAGGTCTGAAATAGGAAGAACACAACTTATATGTACCAGTCCATGGGACAGCATAGTGCTACATGCTGATACCCTTGAGCACACTCAATCCCCACAAGAAGCCTGAGGCTTTCCCACTAGGGCACTTTACCCCAAATCCTAGATGGATGGCAAGGATGGCAATTACCAAGCATTAATCAATCTCCACAAACCTCCAAGAGGTTCTGTTACTGGGTCACACTGTCCTCTAAAGCAGCCAGCACTTGCTAGAGTGGCTTTTATTAAACTCAGCATTTTCTCTTTTGCCACAGGAAATTGACACATGCTAGTTTCTCTACCTGGAACTCTTCTTTCCCTGACTCCTCTTCCCCCAGTCTTTTCTCTAGAAAACTCAGTTATCTTAGTTACAAGCTGTATTCCTTCTCTTCAGACTTCTTAGCTCATAATTACATGTTTATTAGTAGTAACCAGTTCATGTAATGAGCATTTTATCCCAGTCCTTGGCACAGTCCCTACCTCCAGAGCCAGAATACTAGGATTTACATCCTATCACCAATACCTACCAGCAGTATGGCATTGGGCAAATCATTAGATCTCTTTAAGCCTCTATAAAATGGGGCTTAGAATAGTGTCAACTTCGTAAAATTGTTGGGAGGATTAAATGAATGAACACATATTCTAAATCCCTTAGCACAGTGCCTGGCCCTTAACTGATGTTCCATATATGCTAGTTATCATTATTATGGAAGATACTCCATAAACATCTTCTGAGATACTCATGTTGCTGCTTCTCCTTGGTTTTGACACTTGCTTGGATTTCTGCCTTCACAGATGTAGTTGAGACCTTGATTTTAATTGCTCCTGATTTCCTGGTTTTGACGAACCGGTTTTGCTGTCAGATTGATTCATGTCTGTCTGATTTTTCTCTTCAATCCTGGACTCTGTTGACAGCCCCAAAGCTAACTTGGAGATTACTAGCCCTGGGTCTAGTCCAGCGTATGACCACTGCTCCAGAAGAAAGGAGAGAAAGGTGACAGTGATGAGGCAGAGTTGGACCCATCCAGCTCTGATCTGGCGACACTGCCGGCTACAGGTTGCAGGTGAGCTTTTTAGCTCGGCTCCAACTCATACATAATTGTATAGCCCATCCCCCTCTGGAATGTCCCCACACTACATTGTGTGTCCTTCAAGAAAAGCTTTTGCCAAATATGCAACTTACGTAAAAATGTGCATCATACATCCCTTTGTACACAAATGATATACACATTGCTCTGCACAAGGACATGACTCTTAATAAAGCTGTATCTTTGCCTCATTTTAAAAGATGAATCAAGACTGAAGGAGAAACAAAGACATTCAAAATACCACTTGTCAACCTGTGCTGATTCTTCTAACATTATTGATAGATGACTCATTTTTCCCAAGATAATACAATTCTGTTATTTCAGAAAAGGTCATTATTTTTAAACCAAAGGAAATCTTTGGTCTTAAACAGGGATTGAATAGCACATGTACGTAGTAGACACCAAATGTTAGTCACTGTTACTGCCATTATCATTATTAGTGTATTTTAGAAGGGAAGACTTCCCAGAAAGAGCTGATTACTTCTTCTGTGCCACCACTGTTTTGCATACATACTATAGTCACATCTATAGTTCTGTATTTATAGTTGCATGTTTGTATTTGTTTCCTTTTGAGTCTTATTTCTCCGTTCAACCCCTACAGACTCTCTAGTACCTGGGAATATAACAGGCAATCAGTCTTTTTGCTCTTACTATGGTTTTAATGCCCCCTCCAAAACTCATGTTGAAACTTAATCTCCACTGTAACAGTATTAAGAGGTAGGGCCTTTTAAAAGTGATTTGGTCATGAGGGCTCTACCCTCATAAATGGATTAATGCCATGTCTTGGGAGTGGGTTTCTGACAAAAGGATGAGTTTCCTCTCTCTGTCCATGAGATGGTTTGCTCTTCTGTCATAGGATAACACAGAGCAAAGTCCTCACCAGATGCTGGTGCCATGTTCTAGGGCTTTCCACCCTCTAGAACTGGGAGCCAAATAAACTTCTATTCCAGGCAGGCACGGTGGCTCATGCCTGTAATCCCAGCACTTTGGGAGGCCAAGGCAGGCAGATCACTTAAGGTCAGGAGCTCAAGACCAGCCTGGCCAACATGGTGAAACTCCATCTCTACTAAAAATACAAAAATTAGCCAGGCGTGGTGGCAGGCATCTGTAATCCCAGCTACTCAGAAGGATGAGGCAGGAGAATCGCTTGAACCTGGGAGGTGGAGTTTGCAATGAGCTGAGATTGTGCCACTGCACTCCGGCCTGGGCAACAGAGTGAGAATCTGTCTCAAAACAAACAAACAAACAAACAAACAAACAAACCATTTCTATTCCTTATAAATTACTCTGTCTGTGGTATTCTGCTGGAGTAGCAGAAAATGGACTAAGACAACTCTCAATCCCCTTGTAAACATACAGTTTCCATTCTTAAATATAAACAGGTAGCCAAGGATCACCAGACTTGAGGAAAGCAAAGGCATAGAACCCAGAAAACAGGGAACCCAACACTGGAAAGAGATGAACCAAATAACCAGGATAATGGAAATAAGTTCTAAGACAATAGCTCTGCAGCAGACCAAGAAAGAAACCAGAGGATATGGAGCAAGAGGACAGAGGATGTCTTCAAGGAAAAAGTGCAACTAACAGGTTACCTGAAGTATTTGACTACATTATGGGGAACTTTATAATTTTTTAAATGAAGCTCTTATAAATTAATGGTAAGTACATAAAAAACTAAGGGAATAAAAAATAGTGCAATCATTAACTCCAGGAAAAAACAAAAAGTTATACAGGAAAGGAGATAAAACAAATAATGATTGTATAGTCATAAAAATGTAAGCACAAAATAGTATTTAACCAAAACTTGGGATATAAATATGATTGAAAGACAATAGATAGGAGAAATTGAGATGGCAGAGAAGTATAATAAAAGTTATCTTCCAGAGTGTGAAGCTAATAGATAATGTCTATACAATTGAGAAAAAAGAGAGCAAGAAATATCTGAAAAAAAAATTACTTAGACTGTACCAAAGTTTCTCAAAAAAATTAAAAATTGAATGAGCATATGATTAAGCAATTCTACTTCTGGGTACATATCCAAAAAAAAATTAGAAGTAGGATTTTGAAGAGATATTTTCACACACATGTTCATGGCAGCATTATCTACAATAACAAAAAGGTAGAAGTGGCCAGGTGTAGTGGCTCACGCCTGTAATCCCAGCACTTTGGGAGGCCCAAATGCAGGCGGATCACTTGAGGTCAGGATTTCAAGACCAGCCTAGCCAACATGGCAAAACCCCATCTCTACCAAAAAATAAAAATATGCTGGGCATGAGGGTGTATGCCTGTAATCCCAGTTACTCAGGAGGCTGAGGTGGAGGATCTAAGGTGATCTTGAACCTGGGAGGCAGAGGTTGCAGTGAACCGAGATCGCGCCACTGCATTCCAGCATGGGTAACAGAGCAAGATCCTGTCTCAAAAAAAAAGCAACCAAAATGTCCATCAGTGAGTGAATGGATAAAGAAAATGTGGTGTGTGTGTGTGTAAATATACATATACATATATAGAGAGACAGTGTGTATGTGGTGCGGTGTGGTGTGTGTATGTAAATATACATATGCATATATGTAGAGAGTGTGTGTGTGGTGGTGTGTGTGTGTGTACATAATGCAGTCTTAAAAAAGAAGGCAATCGGCCAGGCGCTGTGACTCACGCCTGTAATCCCAGCACTTTGGAGGCCGAGGCAGGCGGATCACGAGGTCAGGAGATTGAGACCATCCTGGCTAACACGGTGAAACCCCGTCTCTACTAAAAATACAAAAAAAAAAAAAGAAACTAGCTGGGCGTGGTGGCGGGTGCCTGTAGTCCCAGCTACTAGGGAGGCTGAGGCAGGAGAATGGTGTGAACCCGGGAGGCGGAGCTTGTAGTGAGCCAAGATCGCGCCACTGCACTCCAGCCTGGGCTACAGAGCAAGACTCCATCTAAAAAAAAAAGGAAATCCTGCCATGGATGAAACTGGAGGACAAGTTCACATATGCTAAGTGAAATTAGCCAGTCACAAAAAGAGAAATACTACTTGATTTGTGGTTGCCAGGGGTTGAGGAAGGGGAAATGGAGAGTTGTTTAATGGGTATAGAGTCTCAGTTCTGCAAGTTGAAAAAGTTCTAGAGATCTATTGCACAACAATGTAAATACAGTTAACACTGCTGAACTGTACACTTATAAATGGTTAAGAGGGTAATTTTTACATGTGTTTTTACCAAATTAAAAAATGTCTTAAACTGTACAGTTAAAATATGAGACATTTATTGTATGTAAGTGATATCTTTAATAAATTTGAAAAGGGCAAAAAGAAAGCATATTGTTTAAAGAAAACACTAGAAAAAACACTTCCTTAAAGAGGTCATCTCTGGTGATGTGGGGGGCGAAACAAGA
Source organism: Pongo pygmaeus (assembly GCF_028885625.2). Classification (NCBI taxonomy): domain Eukaryota; kingdom Metazoa; phylum Chordata; class Mammalia; order Primates; family Hominidae; genus Pongo; species Pongo pygmaeus. The sequence continues at coordinate 106,419,190 of NC_072380.2, read as the reverse complement.
GCTACTTTTTTACATTACAAATCTTTGAATATTAAATCATATTCATGTGTTACTCAGAAAAAATAAACATCAAATGAAAACAATTCATTCAAGGACATGAGAAAACACTAAAATTTCCATAGAAAAATGGGTCAAAATTATGATCGCAAGAAAGAAATACAAAGAGCTAATGAAAATGAGAAAAAAGTGGTCAAATATATTAGTAACTAAAGCAATCCAATGACATACTATTTTTCCTGTCAAACTAGCAAATGTGGATAGAAATCGGTGTCATTCAATGATGGTATGGATGGAATGAGATGAACAGTCTCACACATTGATGTAAACCTTCAAGAGAGCAATTTGGGTATGTGTATTAGGAAGCTTCAAGATATTCATACCTTTTTCACCCAATGGTTCTATGTCAGGAAAAAGATTACATTTTTAAAATTACATACAAAAGCATCCATCACTGCACTATCATTTCCAATGTTTTATTATGAAAAATTTCAAACATACAAAAAAGTTGAAAGAAAAGTACAATGAACTCTCATATACCATCCACCTAGATTCAACTATTGATAACATTCTGCTATATTTGAAGGTAAGTTGTCGGCATCACGACACTTCATCCCCAATATCTTCCATGCTGGCACTATTTACCATAGCAAATTTTTGGAAAGAAGCTAACGTATAACAGCAAAGGTGTGTTATATAGATCACAGGATAATTATGTAGACATTAAAATAATGTCCATGATGCATTTTAATTATCTTGGAAATGCTCATAGTATATTGTTAAATAAATAATGCAAAAGTCAAATTGTACAACCTCAGCAACACCAATAGTTAAGAGTGGTTATGTTTAGGTATGGGGATTATAAGTTATTTTACTTTTTTTCTGGTACAGAGTACGGAGTGCAAATTTTAACTTTTAATATTATAATTTTTTAGTTTTTAGCAAAAACAAATACCAAAAATTCCCAATTAACATTTTAAACTCCCAATTAACATTTTTTAAAAGTTTTCCTGAGAAGTGATTTGTTCATTCAACAAATATTACCTAGTGGGTTCTTTCCCATGAGATGTAATGCCATTCTTTACCCCCATTACTAATACCATTTCTAAGAGTGTAGAGTTTCAGGTTTCGCAAGCTGAAAAAGTTCTAGAGATCTGTTGCACAACAACATAAACATCATTAACACTGTGGAACAGCATTGTTTGGGTATTTCCTGCAGAGCCTGATGTAATATTCTGCACACACAACTGCTTAAGAATAAGGTTCAGGCACCTGGTGTTCTGTTAGCTGCAAGTTCTTGCTCTCTGGCCTTTGTCCCAGGCTACTCTAACTTGTGAGGCTGCCCAGTATCTAATATAACATAAGGCTTGTTCTACCTCAGTGGCAGGCCAGTTTGGTGCTTTGGGGTAACTTTTTTTCTTTTTAGAGACCGGGTCTCACTGTGTCACCGAGGCTGCTGGAGTGCAATGGCATGATCATAGCTCACTGCAACCTCAAACTCCTGGCAAGGGAACCTCCTGCCTCAGCCTGCCAGTAGATGAAACTACAGGTGTGAGCCACCGTGCCTGACCTGAGATCACTTTCAAAAGCAGAAAATGGACATGGGATTGAAACCCCTACACATCCTCTATGTTTCAGCCTCCTTCCCAGTGTCTTCATGAATGAGCAGACATAAAATCGGGCCGGAAGATCAGACACTATTTAGAAGAGAGCAGATTTACGTAAAGGTCTCTCATAATTAACCTATTTTGAAACATTTACGTCAGGTTGGAATAAGTACTTCTTGTGACAAAATTAGAGAAATAATTACCCTGCAGCTCCTCAGTCAATAGCACCATGGAAACCAAACCAGTGACCTGCTTTGGTAGCCCGTGACTACTGTGAACTTATTTTAAAAAGGCATAATTTTGCACACACACACAAATCTTGTTTAAAGGCAGGACAGTAATAAAATAAAATTTATTAATGTTTTCATATGACTTTTCTCCCCAAGTGCTTAATATAATATACATATATATATTTATTTTTATTTTTATTTTTTTGCTGAAATCCCATCGATTTAGAATTAAATACCTCCAACTTTGAATATTACCGCTTTGTGACGGAACAGAGAAAAGAGCAAAAGTAGAACTTTGACCTTCATACAGTCATGAAAAGCAAAACAAAAACCATTAATAGAGTGTTCTTACTAGTGCCTTTTATTACAGCCTGCCTGCCTGGCTGCTCCCAGATACGAACTGGCCCCCAGCCCCTAGAAATCTTGAGTGCCCCAGAAGTGGTCAGCCCTGCACTGTGGAATAGATGTAGGTCCCTAGTTGGTGCCTTCAAACTGTCTTCCACTCTGATTGTCTTTGACCTCTAGAGTAATTTAAAAACAGATGATGTTTTGCTGTGGAAAGTTCGGCTTCTGGAGATAGGCCCAAACTTTGGATTTGGGGAAATTTTGCATCTATTGCTTAATAATTCCCAACACACATCATAAAACCCCCACGATCTGGGCACTTTAGTTCACCGCACCGAAAAAATAAAAACAAATTAATAAAAAAACAACAAAGGCAGTTTATTTCCCACAGTAAGTTGAAAGGGAGAGCTGTAATCCCTGCGGGGGGCAGGATAGGCATTTTTCTCCTCTTCTTACCCAGAAGGAGCCTTTCCTCTCACTCTAGTCCTTCCTTACTCCACAGGAGCTGCTGACCTGGCTGCTCAGATTCTAGGACATTAATTTGGGGTCCTGTTCACCAGGGGGCAAGGGTACTAGGAGTTAGTGGCTCTCTCATCTTCTGCGTGTGGCAGTGAATGGATTTGGGGCAGATGTGCCAGCTTCCTTTCTCTTCTGAAGACTCCCCTGTTTGCCTCAGGCCTCAGCCACTCGCCCCAGTCCTCTTCACTGTCATTTTGCACACAGCAGCAGTCCTCCAAATTTAATGAGCATGCAAACCACAAGAAGGGCTTGTTAAGGCACAGACCACGGCACCCTACCCAGAGTGTCTGATTCCACAGGTCAGGATGGGACCTAAGAATCCGCATTTTTAACGAGTTCCCAGGTGATGCTGTTGCTCCTGGTCCATGGGCCACATTTTGAGAACCACTGGCCTAGAGTTTCAGACCCCATCCCAGTTTATGATAAAGCAGTATGTTGCTTTCTTATACAAATTGGGTGTCCCTGGCTGGGTGCGGTGGCTCATGCCTGTAATCCCAACACTTTCGGAGGCCAAGGCAGGTGGATCACCTGAGGTCAGGAGTTCGAGACCAGCCTGGCCAACTTGATGAAACCCATCTCTACTAAAAATACAAAAAGTAGCCAGACGTGGTGGTGGGTGCCTGCAATTCCAGCTACTCCGGAGACTGAGGCAGGAGAATTGCCTTAACCCGGGAGGCAGAGAGCTGATATCACGTCATTGCACTCCAGTCTGGGTGACAAGAGCGAAACTCCGTCTCAGGAAAAAAACAAAACAAAACAAAACAAACAAACAAAAAAAACTGAGTGTCCCTGGGACTGTAGATGAATGCCTTCAAAACTTCACTCTGATGCCTAAGAAGAGTAACAAAATTATTAAATTATCCCAGAAATAGATCATGGGTTTTACGAGGTAATAAGAAGAAACTCAAAAGGGTTTGGAGAGGAAGAGGCCTGAGAATCTCAAGGAGGACTGACCACATGTCCTCCATGAGGCTTCAGAGGCAGGGAGAGAGGGCTTGGCAGACACCAGGAAGTATTTTTGTGCTGCAATGGCAATGAAATAAGCCCTCCAAGGAAGGCTGTGGAAATCCTGTCCCCAGAGGCCTTTAAATACAGTATCAATGACCATTTCACTTGGTCGGCTTGAATCTGGGTTAAAAAACACATAACTGGAACAATCATGATTGATCTGACCCTCACTCTCTTCCAGGAACTATGCTAAATGCTATATATTATTTTACTTTATTCTCATAACAACTCCATGAAGTTGCTGCTAATATCCTCATTTTACAAATGAGACTAAGACCACAAGGGCCTCTTGCTCATGTACCTGGGAAGTAGCAGAACTTAAATCCAAATCCATATCTGTATGATTCCCCATCCCAATTTCAAGTAATGCGTGAAGCTATAATTAGGTATTGGCATTATGTACTTTCAGATTAAAGAGTCATTCGTGGCCCAGTGTGGTGGCTCATGCCTATAATCCCAGTACTTTGGGAGGCCGAGGCAGGGAGATCACTTGAGGTCAAGAGTTCAAGACCAGCCTGGCCAAAATGGTGAAACTGCATCTCTACTAAAAATACAAAAATTAGCTGTGCATGGTGGCACATACCTGTAATCCCAGCTACTTGGAAGGCTGAGGCTGGAGAATCACTTGAACCCAAGAGGCAGAGGTTGCAGTGAGCCACGATCACGCCACTGCACTCCAGCTTAGGCGACAGAATGAAACTGCATCTCAAAAATAAATAAATAAATAAATAAGAGTCATTCTTGTCCCAGGAGGTTGAGAGGAAGAAAGATCCTTGTAATTGAATGAAAGACACATGATTGATATGTTTTGACAGGTTGTGGGGGAGGGAGGTGGGGCAAGGAGCATTGGGAGCATGAAGGCACTTGCCAGCCAGTGAGGAGCTGGGGGACCTGAGGAGGATGACCCCAAAGAAGGTGGAGAGAATGGAAACAGAGCGTATAGCATTTACAGAAATACTATACTCACAGCACGCATGTCAAAACCTGTTTCTTCTTTATTCTTCATCACAACAAATGGCACCACTAGCTACACCTGAGCAGAGAACCTGGGAGTCACCTTCCTGTTCTTCTTGCCCACACTCTAATAGAAAACAAGTTCCATGGAGGTAGAGATGGCCCATGTTATGTTCCTAGCACCCCGTTAGGTGGTGGGGGGGTCAGTCCCTGCTTAAACCCTGTCAAGTCCTTATGGTTCTCAGAATAAAGTTAGTGCTCCTTGGGCAGTTCACAGGTCCTCGTGGCCCGCCTCCAGTCCAGCCTTCTCTTCCTTCTCTCTACAGCCTTCTATTCCATCCCCTGAAACCATTCCTTGCTGCTCTCTATGCCTCACATGTGGCTTGGAGCCTGTTACTGCCCAGAATATCACAGCTACCTGACCCAAACCCATTCCTCAACCAACTATCACATATTATTCTTCAGGACGCAACTTAGATGTCACCTTCTCCAGAAAATTTTCTTGGATCTACTCTAATTGGAAACCTCCAGGCTCCTCTTCTGTGTTTCTGTATCTGCCTTCACCCTTCTCATTATAGCACTCATCATTTTTCATATCTTCTTCTTGAGGCTGACTTTGTCTCTATTCTCAGAACATAATACCTGGAGAGGAAGAGGCCTGAGAATCTCAAGGAAGATGCCCGATGTGTAGCTTAATAAATAAGTATTTGTTGAGTTGACTTAAAATGTCAAGAATCAAACTCTTCTCAACACTTCCATGTCATGTACCTCTTAAACCAAGGCTGAGTGAAGTGCAGTCAGGACAAGGCCGGCTTCGTTTCATGAGCATGTATTGAGCATCTGCTTCGTGAGTGGGCCTGAGCTAGGTACAGAATGATCCTTTCCAACGGGGAGCTCCTGTTCTAGTGGGGAGGACAAGCCACACGCACATCTGGGAATTCTCACAGGACAGATCAGCTCTGAAGGGCCTATTACCTCCTGCAGGGAATTCCTCCTCCCGGGGCCAGGAAGTGGAGCTTGTGCCACCCTAACGCCCGCATTCCACCAGGGCGTGGGGAGGGAAGAAGGTGGGCTGTGAAACTTGGCCTCAGAGAACACCGAGGACTTTTCACTTTCACCACCACAGCATTTCACACTCTCACCCTCACCTCTGAGGTGAGCCGTGAGTTCTGCCTCTGGCTCAGTACCTTCAAGACATCCCAGGGCCTTTCTTTCTGTCCCTTAACAATGGCCATTAAAGGCGAGCAAGGAAAACCTCTGTCCAGCCATCTGCGACTAAATAAAATGCCCTGAGGCCCTTTAGCTTCAAGTCTGACCTCAATAGAGGAGATCTTAGTATTTCTCAGGCTCAGAAAGAACAGGCTTCTCAAATCTGGCAAGAGATCCAAATTGGTGTCCCAACACATCTGAATTTAAAGAAAAAAGTCACCCTATTTGTTTACTGATATTTGTATAGCGCAGGGTCTAGGCATTCAGCTTCTGGCTGCCTTTCCTGGGATGGGGGCAGAGCTTGGGGTAGAGAAACACCTCCTATGAAGGAGACTAAATCTGAGGTCTGAGGCAGCTGCTCTTTCAAATGCACGGCGGGCACAGAGCTCTGCCTTCCAACCAGGTTCCGTGTTGGGCACTCAAGGACAAGGATCCATTCTGATGTGCTTTCACCAGACAGTGTGCAATGATGTATGTTGCAGCATGGTTTTTTGTAACAAAAGTCTGTAGAAAATTTAAATTTAAATGTCCATTGCTAACAGGTCACTTAAATGAATTGTGGAACCCCCATAACATGGCATATCACGCAGCTGTTTAAAAGAATGTGTTCGGCTGGACACAGTGGCTCATGCCTGTAATCCCAACACTTTGGGAGGTGGAGGTGGGTGGATCCCTTGAGGTTAGGAGTTCGAGACCAGCCTGGCCAACATAGTGAAGCCCTGTCTCTACTAAAAATACAAAAAATTAGACAGGCATGTTGCATGCACCTGTAATCCCAGCTACTCGGGAGGCTGAGGCAGGAGAACCGCTTGAACCTGGGAGGCAGAGTTTGCGGTGAGCCAAGATCGCCCCACTGTACTCCAGCCTGGGTGACAGAGCAAGACCCGTCTCAAAAAAAAAAAAAGCATGTGCTAATGTGAAATGATCTCTAAGTTATGTTGATATGTTGTGAGAAAAAGAAGATATAGAACAGTGTTTATAGCTTCTATTAGTATAAAAAAGGGGGATTGCTGGGTGCGGTGACTCATGCCTGTAATCCCAACACTTCGGGAGGCTGAGGTGGGCAGATCACTTGAGGCCAGGAGTTTGAGACCAGCCTGGCCAACATGGTGAAACCTTGTCTCTACTGAAAATGCAAAAATTAGCCGGGCATGGTGGCATACACTTGTAATCCCAACTACTTGGGAGGCTGAGGCAGAAGAATAGCTCGAACTTGGGAGGCAGAGGTTGCAGTGAGCCAAGATCATGCCACTGCACTCCAGCCTGGACAATGGAGCCTCCAGAAAAAAAAAAAAAAAAGAGGGGATCTATCTATCTGTCTATTGTTGACAGAAAAACCAAACTCTGCAAAAATATTTTAAAGAGGTTTATTCTGAGCCAATCAATGTTCATGGCCCAGGAAAACAAACTCAGGAAGCCCTGAGTGAGTGGTCCGTAGGAGGTTGGATTACAGTTTAGTGTTATACAGTTCAGAGAGGCAGGAGTTACAGGCAAAGACAGAAAGCAATATGTGGAAGGTATACACTGGTTTGACCTGAAAAGGTGGGATGTCTTAAAGCATGGGCTTGTAGCTTATAGGTGGATTCAGAGATTTTTAATTTGCAATTGGTTGGAGGAGTAAGGCTCTGTCTAAAACTTGGAGTCAACGAAAGGAATGCTTGAGTTAAGATAAGGACACAGTGTCAGAGGCAGCCACAATAAAATGACATGTTTAGCAAGATTGATGGCCTGCAGGCCTGACTCAACCCTTGCCTTGAATAGTACTAGGTCTTGTTTATAATTTGGTATCTCATTGCCCCAAGAGTCTGTTTTGTCAATCTTATGATCTCTCTTTTAACATGAATGCTGGTCAGTTGTGTCTAAACCCCAAAGTGAAGGGGGCATGATGAGGTTCATCCGACCTCTCTTCCCATCATGACCAGGAACTAACGTTTCTCCCTGGGGTTCCCTTGGCCAAGAGGGGGTCCGTTCAGTCAGTTGCAGGGGCTATAGAATTTTATTTTATTTTTATTTTACACTATCTATCCATCCACATACACACACGAACAAAAGTGGTCTGTTGTTGTTGTTGTTGTTTTGAGACGTAGTCTCGCTCTGTTGCCAGGCTGGAGTGTAATGGCATAATCTCGGCTCACTGCAATCTTCACCTCCCATGTTCAAGCGGTTCTCCTGCCTCAGCCTCCCGAGTAGCTGGGACTAAAGGTGCGAGCCACCAAGCCCAGCTAATTTTTGTATTTTTAGTAGAGACGGAGTTTCACCATGTTGGTCAGGATGGTCTCCATTTCTTGACCTTGTGATCGGCATGCCTTGGCCTCCCAAAGTTCTGGGATTACAGGCGTGAGCCACTGTGCCCAGCACAAAAGTGGTATTAAATGCTTATTGGCTTACTGTTGAAGCTCTGGGCAAGAAACTAGAGAATCTAAGTGAGAAGAAGACTTAACCTTTATTGTATATATTCCAATAATGCCTGAATTTTTTAAAAAAATCTTTAAAATAATGTTCCCTTTTGAATTAAAAGGCATAACGTAAGGAGGGTTTGGGACTCATAATTACTGTCGCACACCCTGCTAGGCACTTGGTGGGCATTATCTCATTACCCTGCACAGCAGCCAAATAACAGGTGAAGGAAGACACAAACAGAGCTGTGAGAGCTGACTCGGGCCAAGTTGGTGCCAGGCCCAGGGTGTTCAGAGTTGAGTGAGCTCCAGTTTTTTGAGCAAGACAGGAAAGTAAGGATGGGAATGCGGTGCTTGGTGAAGCATGCCATGATCTGAAGAAGAGGGGGTGGCTGTTCAGGAAGCACATCACAGGGCACCGAGGACATTTCCTCCAACATCCTGAGCCCGGAAAGTCAAGGAGGATCGGCAGGGGAAGTGGGGGGAAGTGCAAGGGGAGCAGGAACTGCTGGGACAGAGCAGCAAAGGCCAAAGAGTAGACGCCAGGGGAAATGGCTCCCCAGAGGGGCAGGTGCAGGTGTGATGGAGAGTGGAGGAGGCTGTGGACAAGCCTATTCCACACGACAGGGTTCTGCAAGTCCAGCTAAGGACCCAGCTCCACGCCGAGGCTGCGAGGAGCCACCACAGGGTCTGAACAGAGGAGGGGGGTGTGTGCTCACTCCTCACCATCGTCACCGTGTTTTCTTCCTTTAACACTTGCTACTGTCTAAAACATTCTGTTTGTAGATTCTTTGTTTATTGCCTTCCTCAACTACTATATAATCTCTTAGAGAGGAAGGACCACCCGGATCTTGTCTGCTACACCACCCCTGTGCCTAGAGCAGTGGCTGGCATGTGCAGGCACTCAGTGTTAAATCAATAAGTGGATATTGATTGAAGATTTGCTGAGCATATGACATAAGACACGGGCCCTGCCTCCCAGGATGGGAAGAAGACAGCATGCTGTTAGCTTCCACCTGCCTATCTGGATCCACTCCCCCATCTCCCGCGATGTGCCGCTGGAAGGTGGGCTTGTAGGAGCTGTGCCCAGCGGCTCCCTTGTGCTCTGGCTTCTGGGAGGGTCTGGCCAATGGGCAGCACTGGCAGGAGATGGGAGAGGTCTTTTTGTGTTCTGTATTCTGATATTTTGCCATCTGGGACGCTGGGGTTCCTTTCTTAAGCAAACCAACCAATCCAGAGTCCATCCTCCCAACTGCCTTCAGTGCTACTCATTGGCCGGACCCTCCCAGAAGCCAGAGCACAAGGGAGCCGCTGGGCGCAGCTCCTACAAGCCCACCTTCCAGCAGCACATCAGGGGAGATGGGGGAGTGGATCCAGAGAGGCAGGGGGAAGCCACCCCCATGCTGTCTTCTTTCCATCCTGGGAGGCAGGGCCCGTGTCTTATGTTTTATGCTCTGGGTCACTTCTCTCTGCCCTAATCACCCCAAAGCCAGATACCTAGGGATAGCCCTGCACTCCAGAGCCCTCTGAAATTATAAATGAGCCAGTCCTAAGTCTGCTTACCCTGTCTTGCCCGTTTCTTCCCGAGGAAACCAAAATAAAGGCTCTTGCCCACGTTTTCTCCTTGCTAATTTTGCCTCCTGACCAACCAGGTGCTTCCCCAGGTGGCCCCATAGGTGGCCCCCCTGTGGCATGCCATGCTTCCTGTTGCTAGGGAATTGTGGATGTCAAAACTCCTTCCTTCATGAGAGTTGTTTCATGTCTGCCTGTCTTACCATGATTTAAACAATTCCTGGTAACCTTAAGACAGGGGCGCGATGAGGTCGGGGCATCTATTCCCTGGACGCCCCATCCAGGCAGCTTCCTTCACTACTAATTCCTGTGTTTGCCCTTACACCTCACCCACTCCTGGGTAAAGAGTCCCTTTATTAAACTCCTCAAATGATCCTACTAATGTGTGCCATCTTCTTCCTGCCAGGACCCCAACTGGTACAGACAGAAATACAAATCATTGAAACGCGGTGCCCGGTTCGTACCTAACAGTTACTGAATGAAGATAGAATGAAATGCATCCAATAAGAGCGGCACAAGAGCTGAGAAAACAAAGGGGGCAGAAACCAGTTGTGTTGGAATTGGGGAAGCTTTGAGGCAGGATTTGGCATTTGCATTGGGCCAGGAGGGATGAAGAAAGTTTCAGCAGGCAAGGATTGGAGATGGAGAAGTATATCCCAGACAGAGAAACAAGCTCAGAGTAGTGACGGTGGGAAAAGGCAAGGTTTGTGTGCAGAACAGTAAGAAATCCAGTTTGGCAGAAGGAGAGCATTTGGAAAAGACGGCACTTGATGAAGAAGCTTGAAAGATGGCTTGGGAGCAAACCACCCACCAGGGGAGGTCAAGCCAAGCCAAGGAATTTGACTTTGTTGCCATTTTGCAAATGTATGGCTATTGGTTGGGGCACCCAAGGGGTTTTAAGCAGAGGTAACATGGTTGGATCTAGAGTTTAGACGACGCAAACAGAGTAGGGAGCAGGGGCAGTTGGAGGGAATTCTGTAGGTGGGGAGACCAGCCAGGAGGAAGAATCATGGCAGTCATCCACCCAAAAGTCCCCCAGATGACCAGTAAGTGCAGATTGGTAAAGCATTTGGGTTTAGGAGTCAGGCAGACCAGGTTTGAATTTTGGCTCTGCCACTTACTATGTAACCTTGGATATGTTAATTTACCTTTTTTATTTCTATTTCTTTGGGTCAAAATGAGAGTAATAATAGTCCACCCTCAAAGCTGTTGTGAGGATTAAACAAGATGCACGTGGAAACTGTTTAACACATTGTCACATACTGAGTATGCTGAAGGTGTTAGCTATTATTGTTGTGTATATTTCAGCCATGTCTTTGAGAGCATTCTACCATATACCACCAATGTGTCTATGAAGCAAGTTCTTCTCTGTAGGCTGATGTTTTCCTGCTGTTAGCACGCTAAGCACATCACATATCCCTGACAAGTCCTTAGAACTGCCTCCCTGAATCACTGCCTACGGGCAACAAGAAACATAAGCATTAGGTCAGAACTAAACACCAAACACTTCACATGGGTTTAGGGAATGAATTAATTAACTGAAATAGCTGAGAAGAGATTAAATACAGAACTCTTGAGGGAAAAAAATGTGCTGCAAGAACAGGCAGAGTTGTATTGTTGTGCTGCTTTTCTGTGATGTTGGTGGTAAGTCAAGTCCCAGAGGCAAGGAAGAAAGAGGCTCAAATTCTTAGACAGATAATCTTGTCTTCATTACCCTCAGCAAAACAGATATTACTGAGATTGAAGCGATACAGCATTGCTGTAGAATCTATGACTGAGGCATTACATTGAAATAACACCTTAAAGGACAGCAAAAGAGAAAGCTATTATCCTCCTTTGGACTCCTGTCCCCCAGCCACCCAGGTCCTCTTCCTAGAAGCAAGCAGTGTTACCAATTTCCTATGAATCTTTTTAGAGACATCCTGTACATAATCCAACAAAAAAACTTTGACCCCCTTTTTTATACAAACAGTAGTATACCAAGTATATTGTTTTGATTTTTATTATTTAACAGTGTATCCTGATAATCATTATAAAATGAATACATGAGAGCTTCCTTATTCGTTGCACAGTTGTACAGTGTTCTGCCATATGTGTATACCATGATTTAATGAATCTCCTATTGATGGACATTTAGGTTGTTACTAGACTTTTGTTATCACAGCGTGCTATAATAAGTAACTTTATACCCATAACATCTCCCACCTGTAGAGATAGCATTTTTGATGTGTATCAGCATTAGTATTTTGGGGATGGGGGTCATAGACATTCTGAGAATCTGTGGAAGTGATGCCCCTATAGCAGATGCTGTTGGTGCCCTCCCAGATCCCCTTTACCAGGCAAATGCACACAACCCCCAGCTGCTGTGAGTGTGGGCTGCCCATGACTCACAGCTGTCCCCTTCCAGAGCACCACTGTGATAGTGTGATATCATAGGAAATATATATTTGGTTTCTGTCCCTGATTCTTGGCACACAGCTCCTGAAACCCTCATATATGATAGGGGCACTACGAGAATCTTTTGTTCTAATATTTGGTCTTTGACCCCAGTTTCTGACATAGAGCTTCTAAGACCTTTGTAATTTCCTGAGTGATAGAGGAATCTAACCAAGAGCTCCTAAATCCCTTGGAATTTTCTGGGTGATGGTACATCTTTTGTTCTAACTAGATGACTGTTGATGGGCTCCTGGATAGTGCCAGCATGGGGCCGGTTACTGGAGAACCAACTGTGCAATTACGGGGTTGGAACTTCCGGGAAAGAGAAAGGGGGTGAAGATTGAGCTGTTCATCAATGGACAGTGATTTCATCAATCATGCCTATGTAATGAAGCCTCCATAAAAACACAAATGGACTAGGGGGAGCTTCTGGGTGGCTGAACACGTGGAGGTTCCTGGAGGGCGGTGCACTGGGAGAGGGCATGGAAGTTCAGCGCCCCTCCCCCATACCCTGCCCTGTGCACCTCTTCATCCAGCTGGTCATCTGTGCCCTTTGTAATATCCTTTATAATAAATGGGCAAACATAAGTTCAGTGTTCCCCTGTTTTATGAGCTTCTCTAGCAAAATAATTGAACCCAAGGAAGGGGTTGTGGGAACCCTGATTCACAGCTGGTCAGTCAGAAGCACAGATTGCAGCCTGGGACTTGTGATAGGCATCTGAAACTGGGGACATCTTCTAGGACTTGTAGGACTGAGCCCTCACCCTGTGGGATCTGATGCTATCTCCAGGTAGACACTGGAAGAATTGAAATGAATTAAAAGGATACCCAGTTGATGTCTGCTGGAGAATTGGTTGATCTCTCTGTATGAATGGGAGGCTGCCGTTAGGGGAAGAAGATCCCCTCCCATATTTTGGTGACCAGAGGTGAAGTGTGTGGACTGTGTAAGAGAAGAAAAAGTGTCTCTCTTACAGCCACTTTACAAGAAGTTGGTCAACAGCCCCCCACTGATGCAGGAGTATAAAAGCCAAGCCAGTGCTCAAGTCAATCCCTACTGCAGAACACCATGGGTTCAGGCTGGAGCTGGGTCTCCACTGAGACCGGACATCCGCTGAGACCACATCCTCTTTTGGTCCATTCCCCTGCTTGCTCCTGGTCTCCTGAATCCCCCTTTCCTGAGATCACTCTCTACTGCACATAAATTCTCATTTTAGGCTCTGCTTCAAGGGTATTTGACCTAAGAAAGTCTTTCTCTTCAAGAAACAAAAATTTAAAAATACACGCAGGTACCCAGGAAAACTTTACAGATAATTTCAGAGAGTTCAACAGCCTTCTGAATTCCAGATTGAGGAACTTCACATAGAATAACATGTGGTTCTACTATTAAACATCCTGAAGCATCCCTGGTCTGACAAACAGAAATGCCACCTCATGTGTGGGATTACATTATATTCAACCATTTCTTCTCTACTTCAATTTCTCTATTTCCTTTTCCATGAAAGATGTCAACCTGATTAATTTCCTTTAGAGCTTCAAATATCTAAATCAGTAGATGGACTGTCCACAATCCATGAGTAACAACTGAAAATTTTTACTCCTAAATAGGTTCTAGTTCCCAAATGCACTTGCCCAGAATAAAGAATTTTAACTCTTGGAAAATGGTGGAAATGAGAAATCTTTCCATGTTGCTCAAATGTCCTGATATCCTTTTGGGGAGAAATATGAGGAATATATTCTCAATATTTTGAGGTTAAATGCCCCCAATTTCTTTAGAGGTTTATAGAATTCTGGGGGACACATTCTGCTGGAGTTTGCCAATTTCTGTTAACCAGTTTTTAAAAGTTAAAGGAAGACCTCTTTCTTAATAATTGGTAAACACAAATGCTGCAGATTCTGCCAGTCGAGTTTAATGAATCAGATAAACAGGTCATTAAGAATGCCTTTACTTTAACTAACTGTGGCATAATTAATATATATTTGGCCTTTATCCCTGGTTCCTGTTACAGAGCTCCTGTAACCCTTGGGATTTTTGAGTGATAGGAATATCTTTTGTTGTTTATACTGAACCCCTTTCAACCTGAATTTATGCCAATGAAGTGACTCTCAGTGAGCCTGTAGATATGGGGGCTAGTCACCAGAGTAACCAGCCCTGTAACTAGAGGGTTGGAACGTTCAGTCCTATCTCCTGACCCCTGGGAAGGCAGAAGGGCTGGAGATTGAGTTCAGTCACCAATGGCCAATAATTGAATCAATCATGTCTACATAATGAAGTCTTCACTAAAACTCCTAAACCACTGGGTTTAGAGAGATTCCTGGTTGGTGAACACATGAAGGTGCTGGAAGGAGGGTTCCTGGAGAGGGCAAGAAAGCTTCCTCCCCCAGGCCCATGCCTTGTCCTGTGCATCACCTCCATTTGTCTGTTCCTGAGTTGTATCCTTAATAATAAATAGTAAGGAAAGTGCTTTCTTGAGTTCCATGAGTCATTCTAGCAAATTATTTACCCTAAGGTGGGTCGTGGGAAACCCTGAATTTGTAGTCAGTCAGGCAGCAAGGTGGGTAGCTTGGGCACCACCTTTGTGGCTGTGTCTCAAGAAAGGGCAGTCTTGTGGGACTGAACTCTTAACCTGTGGGGCCGGACACTAACTTCAGGAGATAGCGTCAGAATTGAATTGAATTGTTGGGCATCCAGTTGGTGTTTGAGAAATGGAGAATCGATGTAGAAAAGACACCACATATATGGTGTCAGAAAGAATCTGAAATTAATCCCAAATGGTATCTAAATACAGCAGCCCAAATTTCCAAAGGCAATGATCAGGTCCTTATCTTTCAGTGCTATCACATATGGGGAGAAGTGACAGATAAGAGGCAGAATAATAAGGACACCATTAATAGCAGAGGTTATTTACTGAGCACCTGATATTAGCAATGTGCTAGGCATTGTGCTAATCAGTTTTCATGAATTATCTGATTTAAATCCTCATAACAACATCATTAGGTGGGGCTTACATATGAGGAAAGTGAGGTACCAAGAGGTGTTCTTTCAACTTCAATGATAAATATGTATATCAAATCAGGAATCTCCAAACATTTCCTGATGAAAAACACACTGAAGTCTTATAATTGCCCACGGTACAGATGGGCAGAGGGAAAGAGAAGTCAGAAGTAAAGGGAGATGGGGTAGGAAAGACCTGCTGAAAATTTAAGTTACCCATAAATACGCTGTTGGTGATGCTCCCATCACCCTGACCATGAAGAGGGCTTCAGGGTGGTGATGGCTGACTAGAGGGTCCTCCAGGCCTGTTGAATGATGCTTGCGGGATTTCTTTCCTTCTTCCTCTTCTTTTTTTTTTTTTTTGAAACAGAGTCTTGCTCTGTTGCCCGGGCTGGAGTGCAGAGGCGTGATCTCAGCTCACTGCAACATCCACCTCCCAAGTTCAAGCTGTTCTCCTGCCTCAGCCTCCCCAGTAGCTGGGATTACAGGCGCTCGCCACCACACCTGGCTAATTTTTGTATTTTTGGTAGAGACGGGGTTTCATCATGTTGGCCAGGCTGGCCTCGGATTCCTGACCTCAGGTGATCCACCTACCTTGGCCTCCCAAAGTGCTGGGATTACAGGCAAAAGCCACCATGCCCAGACACTTATGGGATTTCTGAGATACGAATTAATCACAGTTCTCTCCCTTCTGGCCTCCATATTCTCTATCCATTGAGAAATAATTTCCACTTTTTTGATAGCAAAGCTGAATTGGAGAGCATAATTTGGAACCTCAGACAAAATAGTGGTCTTCCCCAATTCCCCCAACTTAAAATTAGGGGGCTGGGCAAGGGAAGCAGGCTGGGGAATCAGGCCTGGCCCCACAACTTGTGAGTAAAAGAGATTGAGACACAGGTAGAGGCAGAAAGAGAGCAACTCGCCCCCATCAAAAAGTGGGCGAAGGATACGAACAGACACTTCTCAAAAGAAGACATTTATGCAGCCAAAAAACACATGAAAAAATGCTCATCATCACTGGCCATCAGAGAAATGCAAATCAAAACCACAATGAGATACCATCTCACACCAGTTAGAATGGCGATCATTAAAAAGTCAGGAAACAACAGGTGCTGGAGAGGATGTGGAGAAATAGGAACACTTTTACACTGTTGGTGAGACTGTAAACTAGTTCAACCATTGTGGAAGTCAGTGTGGCGATTCCTCAGGGATCTAGAACTAGAAATACCATTTGACCCAGCCATCCCATCACTGGGTATATACCCAAAGGATTATAAATCATGCTGCTATAAAGACACACCCACATGTATGTTTATTGTGGCACTATTCACAATAGGAAAGACTTGGAACCAACCTAAATGTCCAACAGTGATAGACTGGATTAAGAAAATGTGGCACATATACACCATGGAATACTATGCAGCCATAAAAAATAATGAGTTCATGTCCTCTGTAGGGACATGGATGAAGCTGGAAACTATCATTCTCAGTGAACTATCGCAAGGACAAAAACCAAACACTGCATGTTCTCACTCATAGGTGGGAATTGAACAATCAGAACACATGGACACAGGAAAGGGATCATCACACACTGGGGACTGTTGTGGGGTGGGGGAAGGGGGGAGGGATAGCATTAGGAGATATACCTAATGCTAAATGATGAGTTAACGGGTGCAGCACACCAACATGGCACATGTATACATATGTAACAAACCTGCACATTGTGCACATGTACCCTAAAACTTAAAGTATAATAATAATAAAAAAAAAAAAGAAAGAGAGAAACTCGCATGCACCCAAGGGCATTTTACTCATTATCCTTGCCCAACAGAGAACGTGAGCATCCAGGGACCAGTAAATGTCAAACTACTGTCATCTCAGCAATCAGATAAATCACTGTCCCCATAGGACAAGGGATTGAGAGGTTGGGAGAGAGACTAGAAATGTTATTCCAGAACTGTTTCCTCCAGGGAGTAGAATGGATGTTGCCTCCTCTCTATAAAGATGTGAGAAGACAGGTTCTGCCTCAACCTCCATGTCACCTTGACCTCCTACAGGAACCTCTGCCATAAAGCAGAGGTTCTTACTCAATTTTAATTTGCTTCCCTCTAAGGGATGCTACATATCACAGAAATAGCAAGATCCAGACTAAAATAGAAATAGGTAAAACAAAAACAGACGCATAAAGAAACAAAATGCTTCAGGCACATTCTCTACCACTGATGAAACAATAAACACTCCCAGCGTGATATGACACTGGATGGGATTCTCTTGCCTACTTTACTTTTTCTTTGGATTTTAAACATTTCAACCTTAAAGAGCATTTTCATAATGCTCTACTCTGACTATCATGGATCCTGTAGTAAAGGGGTCTAAATGGCTATATATATATATATATATATACATGTACGTATGTATTTGGGTTATGGCCTGGAACACAGTTGCTCTACTCAAATTTGGTAAAACTCCCCAATCCATGCTGAGATTTTCCTAGGCAGAAATTGAGAAGCAATTTGCAGGATCTTTCACATGTTTGTAAAAAGCATGTAAAACAAAGCATAGAAGTGCATTACTCCCTGAAACTAAAATTTAACCCACTGGGGGCGAGGTGGGGGGAAATCTGAATGTTATTCCTCAAATGGGGACATATGAAAATTGTATGCAAAATCCCATAGAACATATAACCCTTTGGGGATGGTGAAAATGTTTTAGATAGAAGAAAATCTAGATGACCTTGGGTATGGAGATGACTTTTTAGATACAACACCAAATGCATGATCCATGAAAAAAATGGACAAGATGGAATGTATTAAAGTTGAAAACTATCTTCTCTGTGAAAGACACCATAAAGAGAATGAGGAGGCAAGCTACAGACTGAGAGAAAATATCTGCAAAACACATATCTGATAAGGGACTGTGTATAAAATATACAAAGAACACTTAAAACTTAATAATATTAACAAACAACCCCATTAAAAAATGGGCAAAAGACCTGAACAGATACCTCATCAAAGAAGATACATTAAAATATACTCAACATGATATGTCATTAGGAAAGTGCAAATTAAAGCAACAATTAGATACCACTATACTATTAGGATGGCCAAAATTCCAGAATACTGACAGCACCAAAAGGACATGGAACAACAGGAACTCTCATTCATTGCTGGTGAGAATGCAAAATGGTACAGCTATGTTGGAAGTTAGTTTGACAGTTTCTTACAAAAGGAAACATCCTCTTACCAGGTAATCTAGCAATTGTGCTCCTTCCTATTTACCCAAGTGAGCTAAAAACTTATGTCCACACAAAAACCTGTACAAGGATGTTTACAGCAGATTTATTTATTACCATTAAAACTTGGAAGCAACCAAGATGTCCTTTAGTATGTGAATGATGTGGAAATAGGAAACCAACCAAATGAGAAAAGCACAGGCTATTGTATTAGTCGGAATTCTCCAGAGAAACAGAACCAATAGGATATATATACAGAGAGATACATAAAAAGAGATTTATTATGAAGGATTGGCTCATGCAATTGTGGAGGCCGAGAAGTCCCACAATCTGCCACGTGCAAGCTGGAGGCTTAGGAAAGTCAGTGGTGTAGTTTCAGTCCAAACTCGAAGGCCTGAGAACCAGGGGAGCCAATGGCGTAAGCCCCAATCTGAGTCCTAAGGCCTGGGAACCCCAGAGGTCATGGTAGAAGTCTTGGTCCAAGTATGAAGGCCTGAGAACCAGGAGCATTGATGCCCCAGCGGAAGAGAATATGGATGTTCCAGATCAGAGAGAGCAAATTCACCCTTCCTCCACCTTTTGTTCTGTTAGGCCCTCAACGGTTTGGATGATGACCACCTGCACTGGGGAGGATGATCTTCTTCACTTAGTGGCCAATTCAAATGCCCATTTCTTCCAGAAGCACCCTCTCAGGTTACCCAGAAACAGTGTTTTTCCAGCAATCTGGCTGTCTCTTAGCCCAGTCAAGTTGACAGATACAATCAACCATCATAGCTATTTATTCTGAACTTGCCATAGCAAGGGAATCCACCACTGCCGCTTGCATTTTGGCAGAGACTCAAAGGCAGGAAGAAGAGTGGGGAAGCTTGATAGTGGAGAAAAGAGAAGGCTTCGGATGTGACCTGATGGGAGGCTGTTGGAGTTAGGAAGCTACAGGTAAGCTAACTAGAAGCAGAGCATCATATGTGATTGATTAGGGGTGAATATTTGGCTTTCTCTAGTTGAAGTTGGAAGAGGGGACAAAAATTAGGGAAGCCGTCAGTTATTAATCAAGTTCTGGCCATTTGGGGCTGATTGTTACAGAGGTTATTATTTAGCTTCCTGAATTGTCACTAGAGATAACAATCTCACTTCCTGCAAGTTGGACTTATATCAGGCTGGCTTCCTGGGTTGTTCATTATAAATAAAGGGGTTGGTCTCCCAGGCAGATTGCTGCAGATTGTGAGTTAAAGTTCTAGTTTTATATATGATCTGGCCATTGTCCATTTGCATATTCAGTCTCTCAACAAATAAACGATGTGACATCCAAACAATTGTATATAATTCGGTGCTAGAAAGAAATGTCCTATCAAGCCATAAAAAAAGAAGGCAACTTAAATGCATATTACTCAGAGAAAGATGCTAATCTGAAAGGGCTAAATAATGCATGCTTCCAACTAAATGACATTCTGGAAAAGTGAAAACCATGGAGACAGTAAAAAGATCAGTGGCTGCCAGAGGTTAGGGAGGAAGAAGGGATGAATAGGCAGAGGTCTGGAGGATTTTTAGGGCAGTGAAACTATTCTGTATGCTACTGTAATAGATACACATCATCACTTGTGCAAACCCATAGAGTGTATAACACCAACAATGAACCCTAATGTGAACGCTGGACTCTGGGTGATAATGACATGTCAACGTCAGTTCATTGATTATAACAAATGTGTCATGGTGATGGGATGTGTGATGGAGGCAGGGTGTACGTGGGAATTCTTTGTACTTTCTGCTCAATTTTACTGACAACCTGAAACTACTCTAAAAGTAGTCAATTTAAAAGGAAAAAGTTTTAGAACTAGGTAGTGTTAATGGTTGCATAACACTGCAAATGTACCAAATGCTAGCATAACAAATTACATATTTTAAAATGGTTAATTTCATGTGAATTCTGCCTCCATTTTTTAAGAAAATGGGCATATACTTAAAAAAAAAACACACATAGTGATCATCCTAGCTTCTTACCAACCACCCTGGTTCATTACTGGGACTCAGAGGAGACCAGGCCTTTTTGGAAAGTGAAGGAAAGGTGAGGCCCCATCTGGGAAAGGATCCATGCCTAAGGCGGGAGAAGGGAAGGCAGGTTTGGTCCAGTGCTCATGAGGAGAGTGATTCAGAAAACGAACCAGTTTCTGATGCCTACATCTCCCAGATGTAACCGTGTGTCTCTTTGTCCTCTTGTCCTACCTCTTGGCCTTTGTCACCCTGGCCATGAGTCACTGTGCCCTGACAGCAGGATGTCCTGTATGCTCCCAGATAGTGCCAGAGTCCCAGGGATGGGTCTACTCACACAGCATGGCGGGTGCCTCTCACCACTTACACCAAATCCTGCCCTGGCTTGTCCTCTCTACACCTCCTGCCAGTCCACTACCTCCACACCATACCAGCTGCTTCCCAGGGCAGGTTCACAAAGCTTTGCCAAAGGCTTTGATAAGAATGGAATGATACCACTCAACAAGGAATGCAGCTGGGCACCAGGTCTCACCTTCCTGAAGTCCTGAGGCAAATCTACCCAAGTCAGGTTCCCAGTGGAGGCCTCCCTCTGAGCCTAGTCCATCACCATGCTGTTGGTTCTCTTCCATCAGAACATATGGCAGTGCTTCTCAAAGGGAGGTCTCCAAACCATCAGCGTCAGAAATTTCTTTAAATGTGGATGTGCAGATCCTTCCCCAGAGCTACTGAATCAGAATCTCTGAGGTGGGAGCATTTTAACGGGCATTTTCATTAATTTCTCAGGTGACTGATGTTTCCCCACCGTCAGGGGCTGCAGGGGCTGCGCTGTGAGGAGCACTTGGGCTCTATTTCATGCCCTCCTCTTCACAGCCTTCTCACTGTGGGGTAGGTAGCACCAGGCATCAAAGGGGCCCAAGAATGGGCCTGTTTTCCAGGCACATTCCAGTGTGAAAACACAAGCTCCTGGTGTCAAAATCCCTTTTAAGAAGCTTTGCTGTGTAGAATGTCTTTTGAGCAGGTTGTCAAGGAAGACGTTTGCATCCCTAAAGAGTTGTCATCCTCATTTTTGCTTTAATTGCAATTTTGTGAAAGAGGAAATTTTGGGTACATCTTAACGCAGCTTAGTCCATTACATCCCAGATACTCTTGTGATTTGTCATCTCAAAAATGTATCATAGGAAGGAAGGAAGAGGCAGGGAAGGCAGGGTGCAGAGCTGCAGGCTCCCCCACTCCCTGGCCCACTCCTTAGATGCAGCTCTGCCAGACTTGGGCTCAAGGTCAACTTGGCTTTCAAGATTTATGGTGTTACCTGAACTTCTTCCATGGTCACTCTCTGTATCTCCTCCTTCCCTCATCTTCCTTCCCCGGGTTTTACTATAGAGTAAAATGGTTATAACACAAAAGAGAGACCAAAAAGAGGATTTTATACATTGGCTTGAAGCTCATGTTACCCATGGTTTGGAATTGTTACCTAGTTACCAAAAGATTCCGGCCTGGACGCCAAGAAAATTCATTTGACACTAAAAACTTAAAAATGCCAGATACAATCCAGTGTTTAGACAGGCCTGGCAGATGAAACATTCCAGAGTTGGGAAATGGTACAAGAACAAAACCCACTCAAAATCCACAGGCCTCTGCATTTATGCTTTTTCCCCTAACCCTCCTTTTTTCCCGTCGTCACTTAATGGCCTATAGATTGGCAACCCATCTGTGTTCTGCCAAACATCCCTTCATCTGTCACTAATGATTAATTGTGTCTTTACTTGTGGCAGTTCTACAGTTCTAGAAAACCAAAAAATAAATAACTCTGGGCACTGCTTTAATAAAGGAGGAAGGGGGAATCAAGATCTAGTCCCTCTGCTTTTCTACATATAGAAAAGCCTAGATAAGAAAACATGGCCGTTTGTAAATACGTATTTATTTGTATATCTCCCCTGCTGAACCTGTGTTAACCACAGAGCAAAGTCTGACTCAGGAAGTCTGGGGTGAGTCCAGGAATGTGCATTTCCAATAAGTTCCCAGGTGATCCTGCTGGCCTGGAAACTCCACTTAGAGAACCACTGGTCAAAGCCATGATTCTCTCAACCCTAGCCGCACATGAGAAGCACTGGTGGTGTTTTTGAAAACTGAATGTCTGGGCCCATCTCAGAAGAATAGGTCATTTCAAAGTCATGTGAGCACTTTTTAATCTCTCTGGGTCTGTGCTTGTCAATCTTGGCTGCACATTTGATTACCTGGGGGAGATTTTAAAATCCTGATGCCCAGGCTTCCCCACACCTCAACCTTATTCTCAGACATTAGTAGTTTTCAAAGGTCCCCAGGTGATGCAAATATGCAGCTGGCCACATGGAGAACTGAAAGTCCGGACCTTTAGCCCGAGCAGCTGCCACAGCTCAGTGTGTGGGCTTCAGAGTCACCCCGAGCAACCCAGGAACAGTTTCTTTTCTGTTAAGTGGGTTTTGAAACAGAGGCTCTAAACCCATTTATGTTGAAGCTAGAGGGTTTGGGTGGCATTTTCACATTCGTGCAAGCACAGAGGATCATTACCAACTCCTTGAATGTCAAGGAAGCAACCACTATGTAGCCTGCCTCTTGCTCCTCCCTTCCTCGAGAGGTGGGATCAGAGGGTGACATTTTAAATAGGCTCAACTGTAGAGCCTCACTGGGAGGGTGACATTTGAGGGACATGGGACAAGATGTGAAGGAGCATGTTGGTGATTATTAATACAAGGTTAATCTGGCCCCACCCAGTGTGACTGCAAGCTGGGAGAGGAGGAGCAGACCCACAAACATCCCAAGAAGTACCCGGGGAGAGAGGTCTGGGAAGGCCTGCTGGGATGCTCAGGACAGCGGGGGCATTCGGGGGCCTGGGGTGCTTCAGGACAAGTCAGGAGGGGACTCACTAGGGACCCAGAGAAGCTTGGAAAACACTATTTGGCTGAGGTCTGGTTGCTAAATATGGCTTTTTTGATGAAGGACCCAAAGGACACACTTTCGGCTGGGTGCAGTAGCTCACGCCTGTAATCCCAGCACTGTGGGAGGCGGAGGTGGGTGGATCACCTGAGGTCAGGAGTTCGAGACCAGCCTGGCCAACATGATGAAACCGTGTCTCTACTAAAAATACAAAAATTAGCTGGATGTGGTGGTGGGCACCTGTAATCCCAGCTACTTTGGGGGCTGAGGCAGGAGTATCGTCTGAACCTGGGATGCGGAGGTTGCAGTGAGCTGAGGTCGCAACATTGCACTACAGCCTGGGCAACAGGAGCAAAACTCTGTCCAAAAAAAAAAAAAAGACATACCTTCTCTTCTAAATGGGTAGTACAGACTAAGCCACTTTCGGGAAGAATTCTTGACCACATAGCCTTTAAACCTGAAAGAGACATGAAAGATCATCTGGTGTTCTTTTCAAACTATGTTTCACAGAGCTCTGGGGCTCCCAAAGTTTCTTTAGGGGATCCGGTAGGAGGCAAAGTGGGAGGCAAGAACTGCAGTGGAGCCCAGGAGTGGCTTGGGGGGACTTTAACCCCCCATGGCAGAAAGTCTGGTGAGCAGCGTACTTGCTTTGCAGCACTGAGACAACAGACAACACAGGCTGCCTGCTCACTCCAGCCAGGTACCCTTTTAAGCACTTTGCATGTTTGAGTCCATTTAATACTTAGCAACTCTTTGAGATAATTCTATAGTTTATTACTATTAATAATAAGGAAAGACACCAAGAGAGGCCAAAAACTAGTCTCAGACCACAGAGCTGTAAGTGGCTGAGCTGGGACTCACACTCTGGCAGCCTGGTTCCAGATGCCATGCTCCACCACCACGCTGTGCCTGATCCGTACTGCTGTGCCTACCATACCATCCCAGTAGCAGCCTGTAAGCCTTCTAGCATCCTCTTGGCCACACAAGAAAGGCTCAAGGCTTCCCCACCTACAGTTCAACCAGAGTTCCTCCAAGTTTACCCCAGCGTGGCACGGCCCCTTCTTTTTTATCTCCAAGTGTCTGCCACCATCCGTGCCATGACAGATCAGTAGTGTGTCTCCTGATTCCATATGGTGGGGCAGGCAGAGCGATGCAATTCCTTCTCCTCTGGAGCTCTTCCGAACGGTAACTGGTACTGGCAGCATGTGCCTTTCCCAGGTAGCCAGCCTCACAGGTTTCCCCTAGGCCAATCAGGCAGAACCACAGTCCAGGGACTCTTTACCAAAAGGCCAAAGGGCCAGGTAAGTGGCCGAATGGACAAGAGGCAGGACAAAACCTGGCCCTCTCTCTAGCTCAGGTGTTCTCCTGGACTTTGCCATAGAAGGCCCTTCCAACTCCTTCTGTCTACAAAGAGAAGGCCCCAGCCCCAGGGTGTCCACCTCCCTTCCCCACCTCATTTTCTCTCCAGAAGAGAACTGCCCCCTCTTTACCCTCTTCAAATCCTACTCTAGGCCTTACTGCCCCACTTCCCCGACTCTCCATCTTCTGTAAATGGGGAGGATGAGGTTCTGACCCTCGGTTCTACTCACTGGCCCTCAGGTTGCTTTGGATGCTCTGAGGTTTTTCTTGGAGTTTGCAGGGAGAGCTGTGGGGGCACTGAGCCCACTCAGCTGCACTGGACGCCCCTCTTGCAGTTCAGACTCCTAGTAGAAAGAGACATTTTGAGGAGGAGGCTGGGCAGTAACCTTGGCAAAAGCACTTTGCTAGTTTCTATTGGAAACCATGCAGCTTCGTATCTAAGGATGCCATTTCTCCTCTTAGCAGACCTTGCACCGTTTGGAATAACCTTTATTCTCTAAGTCTGGCTGTGGGCCTTGCCCCTTGGAACCCACTGGGCCCCACAATTATGGTGCTTCTCTGCCTGCCCTGAGGCTGTCTGCCTTGTAGGTGAAGTTTCACTCACTATAAATGGACCTTCATTTCTATCCAGGAGGAATGGCACTAGATTCTGTACTTAAACTTTTAAAAAATATTCTGATATTCTTGATTTAGGTGGGGGTGACACAGGCTTTTCATACAGACATAAATTTATAGGCATTCCAGGTAAATTTTGGATTTAAAAAAGAAGCCCATTCTTGGTGGCAGGGCAGGGCAGTGGGAGTGGGCAGAATTCTGAAAACAGATATTGAGTCTTTGTACTTCATTTTATATTTGAGGAAACTCAGCCCAAGGAGATGAGATGTCTCTGACAGGGTTACTGAGCTCGCCTTTCACAAAAGAAGAATAAGCCTTATGTTTCCCGTGAAGCAGTTTTTACAAAGAATGGGGCTGCAGCTCATTCTAGAATAATGTGTAGAGTAACGTGTGGGGTCCCAGCCCATACTTTGTTTCCCTTGAGCATCTCTCTGACTGGCCATTTCTTTTGCAATAACTTAGATGGAAAGTGTGGCAAGGTACGATTGAATGTTATTATTTCAAGGCTAGAACACGTCTATGCTCAATCCTTCTCCTTGCTGGGCTGTTTCAAGGCCTGTGCCTCGGGTGTCTGCATTCCTCAAGGCTAAATCTGATCCCTGGGAATGTAGCTGTTTTTCTTCCTAGACTCTGGGCAGTTTGCTTAAGATAAGGAGAAGGCAAATAGGCGGAATTTGGAGTTATTAAAGGAAAGATTGGAAAAGCAATTGCACAGTCTATACCTGTACTGGCACAGATGACATCATCCCTGGGGAGGGGACTTCAGGCGTAGGGAGGAGACTGCCTCCAGACAGCGCCTGGTTACTGCCATTATAAAGAGAAATTCAGCCAGGCGCAGTGGCTCACGTCACTTTGGGAGGCCAAGGCAGGAGGTTTGCTTGAGACCAGGAGTTTGAGACCAGCCTGGGCAATGTAGCAAGACCCCATCTCTACAAAAACATTTAAAAAATTAGCCGGGCATGGTAGTATGCACCTGTTGTCCCCAGTACTGAGGAGGCTGAGGTGGAGGATCACTCAAACCCAGGAGTTTGAGGCTGCAGTGAGCTATGATAATGGCACTGTACTCCAGCCTGGGTGACAGAGGGAGACCCTGTCCTAAATAAATAAATAAATAAACAAACCGGAGAAATCACCCTTCACTTGTTTTCTTTCCTCCTCTGGGAATGTCCCTATATGACTAATTCTTACCCCCAGGCTGCTGTGAGATTGGAGTGGAGCGGAGTGAGAAGCAAGAAATGATAGTGGCTAAGAGCTCAAATTCTGAGTCGAAAACCACCTGCAATCCCAACTGACCTTGTGCTCTCAGATCTCCATTTTCTCATCTTTATATGGGGTGAGAACAGCATCTCCCTCATATCATGATTATGACAATTCAATCAGATAATGTGACACTTTTGGAAGAAGTTGTGTGTAGTCTGTTTTGCTTCCTTGTCTTGTTGTGTCTCCTTGGCCCTCATCAGCTGGTCACTAATGATCTGCACGTGGCAAACCCAGTGGCTGCTCCTCCGTGACAATGATTCTACATGGCCTGTCTGAAATGCTCAACACAGCCGCGGGCCCTCTCCTCTCCTGGCCTCTGCGACAGCACCTTGCCCTCCTCCCCCTTCCTCATTGGCCCCTCCTTGGCCTTTGATGTCTCTTCATGCTCTCTCTCAGGGCTGTGTGCTTCCTTCCCTCCCTTGCGTCCTCCCCCAGGGTGATTCTATCCAGTCCCAGGGCTTCAGGTGCCATTTGGAAGCCAATGATGCCCAAATCTGTATCACCAGCCTTGACCTTCTCCAGGAATTTCACACTGAGGTATCCAACTTCCTATTGGACATTGCCACTTAAGTGCCTAATGGACATTCCATACTTCATGTGGCCAGAAAAATACCCTGAATTCTTACTCCCCACCCCTCACTCAAAAGAGCCTGCTTCTCGGTCTTACTTCTAGGAGTTATCTTCAGTTGTTCTTTCCTTTGCAGCCTCCTTCCGCTCACCTCCTGCCACTTACATCTAATCCATGAACCTGTCCTATCAACCACATCTTAAACACTTGCCTTGCATCCACCCGTCTCTCTCCATCTCTGCTGGTACCACCCCAGTCCATGCCCCTTTATCTTGTTCCTGGGCTGGTCACTAACCTCCCTGCTTGCCTTCCTGCCCCCACTGCAACCATGCTCCTTACCCTGGCAGGATCATGTCCTGGCAGGCCAGCCCTGACCAGGCCCCCAACCATTCTCTCCCTCATCCATTCCACTGCAGCCATACTGACCCTCTTACTATTCCTCACACTTGCTAAATTCATTCCTGCTTTAGAGCTTTTGCTTGACAGGTCTGCTACACTCTTTGCTCTGACAGGTTGGCTGCTTCTTATCAAGGTCTCAGCTTGTGTCAATTTCTCAGAGAGGCTGTCTCAAACCATCCAAAGTCACCACTGAGTTGTTTGCTATTTCATCATGTTTGCCAGTTCTAATCTACTACATAGCATTTATCAAAATGAGGTGGTTTTCTCATCTTTTCAAGTTACTATTTATCACTGCTAGAGCATGAACTTCTTCAGAATAGGTGCCAAGGAAACAATGGGGGCTGATGGCCATGTATTCATTCATTTACTGTAGACATATTTATTGAGCATCTACTAGATGCCAGGTACTGAGTGCGCCTCTGAGGATGCAGAGGTAACTGAGCTGAAGCTGCATCCCAAAGGTCCTCACAGCGTGGTAGGAGAGGCAGCCCATGAACAGATGTCTTAATCAGCTTGGGGTGCTGTAGCAAAACTACCATAGACTGGGTGGTTTAAACAACAGAAATTAATTTTCTTAGGGTTCTGGAGGATGGAAGTCCAAGGTCAGAGTGCCTGTATTGTCAGGTTCTGGTGAGGGTCCTCTTCCTGGCTTGCAGACAGCTGCCTTCTTGCTGTGTCTCCATAAGACAGAGAGACAGAGTGAGTTCACTAGTGTCCCTTCTTATAAGGGCTAATCCCACAGGACCAAGGCTCCTCCCTCAACTTCATCTAAACCTTATCAAGTCCCAAAGGCCCCATCTCCAAAGACCATCACTTTGGGGGTTAAGGCTTCACATATGAATATGTGGGTACACAAATCAGTCCATAGTAATAGATTAATAGGTAAGTGGATGATAAGTGGATGGTCTTAACTCTGGGGGGGGGGGGGGATCAGCAACTCCAGGTGACCTAACAGGGAGGATGGTACCTGAACAAGATGTCTTGAAGCATGCATAGGAGCTTACCAGGTAGTCAGAGATAAGATAGGGGAAGGATATTCCTGGTGGATGGATATGTGAAAGGAAATAGAGGTTGGAAATAGCATAATCTTCCTCAAAATGCCAGGTCCCACCATCACCAAAACATGGGTGTGAACTTCGTATGCCTCTGTTGTGCCTACTCACCCCCTCTACCATAGCAGCATCCTGCACTTTGGTGGTATATTTTCTGCTACAAGACTAAAGTCACTAGGATTTGGAGCAAGAGGAAATTTTAGTGCACCTCATTTTCTTTACAGATAAGCAAAATTCAACTCAGAGAATCAACAGTGAGCTTCCCGAAGCTGTACTGTTTCCTTATAGCAGAACCAGGCTCAGGCCCCAGACGTCTGACTCTCAGGCAAGTGCTCCTTCCAACATATCATAATGGGTGTTCAGCACATCTCATGTTTATTCCAATATTGCAACTACAGAGAAATGGTGATAGTGGAGACAAGTAGTGTTTAATTTTCCCCAGTCCCTGCAATCTCTAAGGCAGTTTTCTTATAAGACATATTTAGCTGAAGTTACCTCTTATTCAAGAGGAACAAACTATTCACTTATCAAAAACATCCTAGTTATCTGTTTGCAATCTGCTTTCTATACTAACTTTCTAGAACAGGTTCAAGGAGCAAGAAAATAAGAGTTGACTGTGCTTTGTAAGCTATGTAAATGCTATTTCATAATAATGATAACTTTGATATTTATATTGTGTCATTGGCACCTGTGATGGTCAAAGTGTAGAGCAGGCCAGCCTAGCCCACAGCAGTGGGCAGTTGTTGCTGACCTAGAAAAAACTGAAGAGGAGAAGCACAAAATTCTCTCTCCCTAAATGCCCTCCATTAATGGATAAGCCAAGAGCGATGGAAATAGAGGAGGGTAGAGGGAAGGTGACAGACGCTTTGGAAGAAGGGACACTTAGAAAGTACTTTTTTTTTTTGAGATGGAGTCCCTCTCTGTCACCCAGGCTGGAGTGCAGTGGTGCAATCTCAGCTTGCTGAAACCTCTGTCTCCTGGGTTCAAGCAATTCTCCTGCCTCAGCCACCTGAGTAGCTGGGACTTCAAGCATGCATCACCACGCCCAGCTAATTTTGTAGTTTTAGTAGAGATGGGGTTGTACCATGTTGGCCAGGCTGGTCTCGAACTCCTGGCCTCAGGTGATCCACCCGCCTCGGCCTCCCAAAGTGCTGGGATTACAGGTGTGAGCCACCACACCCATCCAGAAAGTACTCACAAATCTCCCCACCACAGACACAAAGCTCAGAAGTGTGATATGTTGCCAGGACCCTTGGTCAAGTGACAGAAACCCAAAGCAAGCTAGTTAAAGAAAAAGGGGAGAACTTATTGGTCTACATAACTGTAAAAATCCAAAAGGATTTACAACTTCAGCCACCACTGGATCAAGACCCAAGTGAGGTGGCTGGGGTTCCAGCTCTCCTCTCAGGTAGGTGACTTCCAGGAGACCAGGAGCCACATTTCGCCGGATTAGCTACACACCAGCAGAACACTCCCTGGGATAACCCTGTTTGGCCTGGCTGGAGCCCAGTCCCCAACCCTGAGCTGATCACATGACAAGTGGGACAGGGACAGTAGTAGGCCCAGAGCTCCACGAAATGGGTCTTCTGCAGGAAAGAGGGGCTCTGCTAACTTAAGAAGAAGGAAAGGATGGTGGGCAGGCTACAACAAAAGACATCCACCCCCATTATTGAAAGATTGAGCTGCATCTGCTTTGGAGGTTTCCAGCAGAAGTGACTCCACACCACACCAGCCTCAAGGGCGTTCTCAAGTTCTCCTTCCCTGGGGTCACTAGGATTGCATTGAAGGTGCATACTAACCTATTTTTAATATTGGAAAGGAAAATGTGTAATTCAGAAACTCTTAACCCTACTCCCATCCCCTCCCCCAAAACACTCAAAGTTAGAAAGCAAAAGGCACACACAGTTTTAAATTATTTGCCACTTTAGATCGTCCACAACACGGCTGCATTTCTTTAGCTGGGATGATGGGGAGCTGGATGTAATCTCTGTTGAGGGAGAAACACAGACACCCAGGCAAATACCTTTCCTGTTAATAAGGTGATGGGCTCCAAAAAAGAGGAAATCTATGAAGTGACATGGTCCATGACTCCCAGTGACTCACAGCCCTCCCTGAGTACAAATTCCTTCCTGATGCCAGTGGGAGGTTTCCGTGGGTGATGGAATCAATTGGTGTGCGTTACCATGTTATGCCACATCACTTCTTGCTAAGATTTATTTTTTTTTAAAAAGTCTCAGTGCAGGCTCCTAAACTTTTTTTTTTTTTTTTTTTTTTTTTTTTTTTTTTTTTTTTTGGAGATAGTCTCGCACTGTCACTGGGCTGGAGTGCAGTGATGCAATCTCGGCTCACTGCAACCTCCACCTCCTGGGTTCAAGCGATTCTCCTGCCTCAGCCTCCCAAGTAGCTGGGACTACAGGCACCCGCCACCACGCCTGGTTAATTTTTTTGTATTTTTAGTAGAGAAGGGATTTCACCATGTTAGCCAGGATGGTCTCAATCTCCTGAACTCGTGATCTGCCCGCCTCGGTCTCCCAAAGTGCTGGGATTACAGGCCTGAGCCACCGTGCCTGGCAGTCTCCTAAACTTTTAGATTGACAACAGGCAACACCTTTAATACAGATATTGTCAGAAAAAGAAAATATGAAGTTTACAAAGGCTGAATGCCATTCTCTTCTCTAAAATGAGACACAGAGGAAATGGCAGGAAGGAACCACTTCTCCCTGGTATGACAGGCCCACTTGTTCTGTCCAAAGGGCCTCCATCCACACTCCTTCCTCCCAGAGGTGATGGGTGAAGATGGCTTAGACATGTTTGCCATCTGCCAGCGGCTTTCGAGGCTCCCTCTCCTTGGACCCTAGAGTACAAGGTTGCACTCCAGGCTGTCACCAGCAGCTGGGAGCATCCTCACCAAGTCGGGCATTTTCAGATATCTGTGTGTCTGCCCTAGGAAATAAGAGATTGTGGCAAAGATCATTCATCTACTCCTAGCAGCCTGTGTGGCCAGCACATTGTCCCACCCAGGGGAGGCCAGAGACCAACAAAGAGCACAGACGCTTCGAAACAGGGCACGTGACTCCCTATAGCCAAGGCATTCTGAAAATGTTCATTCCTTTCATCTCGAGCTGTTTCTTATTCACCAGACCACATTTCCTTTGCTCTTCTTTGCTGACCAAGGAGTCTGAGGCAAAGACCGTGCTGTTGGCGGTTAACAGCACACTGCTTCACAGCAGGATCTTCTGAGAATCAGCTCAAGTGCTGAAACAGCCACGGGAACAACTCAAATTTCAGCAAAACACATAGGCACATGCTGTCCTCAGCAGAGTGGATTTGCATCTACTGTGTGAAGCCCCAGATGTGAATTTCAACTTTTTATTTTGAATGTTTCTAAAGAACAGAAGCAATATGAAAAAACAGATAGAGTAAAAAGAGACTAATTCCTGGAAGGTTTTTATTCTTCCACTTTGCCACTCTTTTCCCAGCACCATGGGATCAATGACTGATTACGTGGCAGCAAGTTAGATTTGGGGATGAGACTGGGAGGAGAGGCTGCTCAAGGTCACCAGCCTCCCTTGCATCACGTCAGTCCTTCCCTTGCTCCTGCCCTACTCAGCGGAAAACTCGTTCCCCATCTTTCCCAGGAAGAGCCTCTAACCGGCTCTAGACATTCCTTTCCACATCCTGAGGACCTTGTCCCATCCATCATCAACAGCGATGGCTACAGCTTATTCATGGTCTGCTATAGGTTTGCCACACTGTTATTACAGGTTTTCTCATCTAAATGCTAATGCTCAAACTATTGCACTGTGACGGGTGTTATTACCCCCATTTAATTGACGCAAAAACAGGCACAGAAAGGCGAGGTACCTCTCTCTAGGTCTATCAACTAGTACATGGCAGTAGGCATTGTGGGGGGTGGGGTTCTGCATGATCCCCAGTTCTCTGCTCTGCATTTATTCACATACTCACTGGCATTGGTGGCAGGAAAGCCCATCTTTTGATTGCTGGCAGACACGTTTTTCCTAGGTGAATGGGGGATCCCAAAGCCAGGAAAGGCTCATGGTGGTCACATGTGAGATGGTGTCCAAGTGTGACGGAAAAGGCCTGGGTCTTTGTGCCCGGGGTTCTACCTCAGAGGGCTAACAGGCCATCTGCACTGACCTTGAAAGCTCCGTGTGGGATCTATCCCAACGTCATCCATCTTCCTGCCCAGCCTCTCCCTTGCATGGCAGCCGCGCTCACAAGCTCACTTGTATTCCACTCACGGCACTCTGTGATGCTCCGGCCTAACATTCTCATGCATACTCATGTATTTACTTCCTGATTTTCTTTTTTAAATTTTTGAGACAGAGTCTTGCTCTGTTGCCCAGGCTGGAGTGCAGTGGTTCAATCTGCAACCCCCACCTCCCAGGTTCAAGTGCTTCTCCTGCCTCAGCCTTCTGAGTAGCTGGGATTACAGGTGTGTGCCACCACGCCCAGCTAATTTTGTATTTTTACTAGAGACAGGGTTTCACCATATTGGCCAGGCTGGTCTCGAACTCCTGACCTCAATTGATCTGCCCACCTTGGCCTCCCATAGTGCTAGGATTACAGGTGTGAGCCACCATGCCCCGCCAACCTTCTGATTTTCATTGCTAAAACTATAACAAAACAACATTTCACACAGGGTGGAAAATGACAGTATCCAACCAGAGGCAGTTGTGGTGTGATGAAAGAGCACTAGGCTGTGGTCGTACCACTCGGATTCCTATCCTAGCCCCACCACTTACTGGCTGTGCTGTGTGAGCTTGGACAAGTCACTAAACTTCTCTGAGCCTCGGTGTCCTTTTCTATAAAGTGTGGCATTAATATGATGATAAAGGTGATATTGGTAACATGTTTAGTACCACGCTCAATAAATGGTGCCTCATGATCATTAGTGTAATTGTTACTTCCCACTTAGTAAAGGAATAGAATTGTTGAAGGTGGGCAGCAGGAAGAAGTAGCCCTTTCCACTTACTGGTCTTGAGGAAAAACATATTGGTCCTGATAAAAACAAATTAGCTGCAACAAGCTCCTGCAAACTTCTTCCCAATTATTTAAAAAAACATCCCAGGCTGGGAGCAGTGCCTCATGACTGTAATCCCAATAATTTGGGAGGCCAAGGTGAGAGGATTGCTTCAGTCCAGGAGTTCGAGACAAACCTGGGCAACATAAGGAGAGCCTGTCTCTACAAAACATAAACAAAATTAGCTGGGCATGGTGGCACATGCCTGTGGTCCTAGCTACTCGTGAGTCTGAAGTGGGAGGATCACTTGAACCCAAGAGTTCCAGGCTGCAGTGAGCCGCAATGGCACTACTGCACTCCAGCTTGTGTGACAGAGTGAGACCCTGTCTCAAAAAGCAAAAAGGAAAGGAGAGGAGAGAAGAGGGGAGAGGAGGATCCCTGACCATGAGCATCACCACTCCGCATTCCTCTGTAAGTGAAACTATTGGGTCCGTCTTACCTTGTCCCCCTGCTCTGGCCCTTCAGCCTCCTCCTGCTTTCCCCAGTGCTCTCTGGTGCCAGGAGAGCCTGAGAAGCAGCAGGTGAAAGCCTAGTCTCCCACGCAGCCTCTTCCATTTGCCCCCACCGCCCCTCACTGTTGCTACTTACTAAATTGCTGGCTGGAGAACTCCTCACCTGTGGCAGGCATTCTGTGGGAAAAACTTAGGTCAGTTGCTGCCCTGGGGGAGCCCAGCCACAGCAGAAAGGGAAAATGCTGACGGCACAACTTCTACTTTAATTTGCAGGAGGAAAGTCAAGTGCTTCTTGAATTCTCCTGTGGACCCTGAGGTGCGGGGTGAGAAGAGCAGTCCTGGGTGGACTGTGGCCTGGCAGCTACCATCATTGGCCTCTTCATCCACAGGGTCATCAAGGCTACCATTGAGTGGCTGCTTTATCAGTGAAGACAACACAGGGAGAAGATCTCATCAGAGGGGACTTGGCTCTTTCAGTGATCAAAACATGCCCCTGAACATGGATAACATCATTAAAAGATGCCACCTTCCTGATTGGGGCCATATCTGCATTCCTTATCACTATGGTTTGAATGTGTCCCCTCCAAAATTCAGGTGTTGCCAATGTGATAGTATTAAGAGGTAGGGCCTTTAAGAGGTGATTAGGGCATGAGGCCTACTCCCTCCTTAATGGGATTAAGGCCCTTTTAAAAGAGGCTTCTTGCAGCATTTAGGCAGCTTGCCTTCTATGAAAGTATTGTGTAGCTGAGGAAGCTTGGGCATGTTAGCTAACTTCTGTATAACCTCTCTGTGCCAGAGCTTTCTTATTTATTTATCTATTTTTTAAGACAGGATCTCACTCTGTTGCACAGGCTGGAGTGCAGTGGTGCAATCATGGCTTACTGCAACCTCCACCTCCCTGGCTCAAGTGATCCTCCCACTCAAACTCTCCAGTAGCTGGGACCCCAGGTGTGTGCCGCCATGTCTGGCTATTTCTTTATATTTTTAATAGAGATGGGGTGTCACTATGTTGCCCAGGCTGGTCTTGAACTCCTGAGCTCAAGTGATCCTCCTGCCTCAGCCTCCCAAAGTGCTGGGACACCACACCCGACACATATTTAAATGGGAATTGGCTCGGCAGGTGGCTCACATCGGTAATCCCAGCACTTTGAGAGGTTGAGGTAGAGAAGGATGACTTGAGGCCAGGAGTTTAAGGCCAGCCTGGGCAACAATGCAAGACCCCATCTCTACAAAAAATAATAAATTAGCCAGGTGTGGTGGCTAATTTTTAGTCTAAACTACTCAGGAGGCTGAAGCAGAAGGATCACTTGAGCTCAGGAGTTCGAGGCTGCAGTGAGCTATGATGACACCACTGCACTCCAGCCTTGGCAAGAGACTTAGACCCCATCTCTAAATAAATTTTTTTTAAAGTGGGAATTATAACAGTGCCTCCCTCAAAGGCCAAATATTTTCTAATATTCATTTTAAAATGTATACTATTAATATATAAAGTGTTTATCCAAACGTCACCTAAAATGATCTTGTAAAATACCAGTTGTCTTCATGCTATGTTTGAGATACACTGATACTACATAAGATAAAGAGAAGGAAGTAAGTGTGCTCAGCACAAGCCCCGCTGCCCTTGACCCCTGCATCACACACATACCCACCCAACCCACAGAGGAAGGCAGCATTATAATCACGTGACCCGCCAGCATGTTGAGGTCGAGTGGCCTGACACAAGGTGGGGAACAGAGGAGAAACCTGTGCTGTGTCCAAAAGCCCCAGGGGTTTTCCAAGGTGTATGCAGACCTCTGTCTCTCCCAGGCTATCAGGCCCTTTGTGAATGAATTCACAATGACTCTGCCAGAAGTTTAGGCCAAGAATTCCCCTTTGGATAAGATGGATTCTGAGAAATCATTGTATTTCCCTAAACACAAGTCTGTGTTTTAACCCGAAGTCCCATCAAATCTTAAAAGCCCTTGGTCAAGCTTTTAAAGCCTTGCCAATATTATAAAGATGACACTTATCAGGCTTCTATTAATAAAAACCTAAGCATGAAGAATAAAGGGAAACCTGGACTCTTGGCCACAGGGGAACAATACATTGTAGCTTCCAAATGTATGCGTTTTAAAGGCACTAAAGTTATCAAATGTCATATTGCTACAAGTCAGACAGAATTTAACATTTTTTCACCTTCCTACCACTTTTTTCACCTTCCTACATGTGTATATGTGTAAATTAAGATACATATTTTTGAGAGCTATTGAAAATACTTTTGAGAAGTTTTGAGCTATTTTTGAAAAATGTCTGAAGCAAAGTAATGCAGGCACATTTGGATAAAAGAATGACAAGAGCATCCCTGAGAACTGAGAAAGGTGGAGCACCACTCCCCTCACCCCTCTGAGCACTCCCACAGGTCCAGCAAGTTCTTTAGTAGAATGCTAGGTTTGGATGATTAAGCAGGGATGGGATCTGAGCTAAATCAGTGACGGAAGGCCAAGGTCTGCACTTTCTAATTCTGTCTCTGCTGGTAACTCCCTGCAGGACGCTGTGTGCTACCTCATAGGAAAATAGAAACAAAGATTTTACTGAGCTAATTACAAAGTGGCTTTAAATAATAAAAATATTTATGATGGAGAGATACATATATGGCTATACATATGGAGAGATTTTAAACACGTGATTTTAGCATTAAAAGAGACTTTAGTTCGATCATGTTGTTTTTAACAGATGAAGAAACTTGGGAATTGAAATGCCAAGTGATTTGCTTAAGGTCACACAGTAAATTAGTGCTGGATTAGGGATCAGGAAATAGGCCTCCTGATGGGATTCCAGGTGCTTTGCGTGCTAGTACATGGGCGGCAATGTAATGGCATAGTGAAGACAGTAGTTGAGTCTGCAGACAGAAAATAAGTAGATGTGGTTGAAGCGTTCTTATGAATTCTTCTTATGGAAAGCAGGGACAGATAATTCTTTTCTTTTCTTTCTTTGATAAGAATAGAATGGAAAGGAAATTGGTATAGTTTTGAAAGTTTAGGTGACAGTAAAAATAATAATTGATATTAAATATTATATTAGTAATAATAATAGCAGTTAATAACATGCATTAAATATCATGTGCCAGGCACTATGCATATTAGCCTCACGTGATCCTTATGACATCTCTATGATATTGAGACTATTCTTAGCACCATTTTAGCAAAGAGAAAACAGAGTTTGATGAAAAATTTCCAATTAGATGGTCTCCATATGTGGTTGGTTGCATGAGCCAATTCTGCTGCCTCACTTTGGGCATTAACAGATGGAGCCCACCCTAAGAGTAGAAGGCCAGGGGACTTAAAACCTTAAAACCCATGGGAGAGAGATCTGAAGGACTCCTTGGGAATGTTTCTTACTAAGTTAACATATATATATAAACTCACTTAATTCTTTCGGCAACCATAAGACCTAATTACTAAGGTTTCATTAGTTCCATTTTATAGATGTGGAAGCTGAGCAAAGAGAGATCAAGTAATCTGACGGAGGTGGAGCTGGGATTCAATCCTAGTTTCCTTTACTTCGGAGTCCATGCTGTAAACCACCACGCTCAGCTTTCTCCTGATCCTCCATTTTGTCATCTGTAAGACATGGGTTATAACACAAATAATGTTTGGAAGAGGGTGATACCTCATGATGCCAGGTAGATGAAGGCACTTTATGGACTATTAGGTACTGAAAGGACACTATTTTTGTGAAGATGAGAAGAGAAGCTTTGTGTGAAACCATAGAATTTAAAACTTAGAGTTTTCCTAGTAATGTTTACTAATTTTTTTTAATTCTGGAAGCTAAAATTCTAGATGCCTCCTTGCCATTTTCCTTCTGCATACATTACTAAAATATGCATGAAACCTCAAGATGCAAATTGAGCTTTCTAATGAAAACCATCACCAGTTAAAACACTTGGTAAGACTGATGAGGAGAGTTAAAAATCCAAATAGCAAGCTGGCTCCCAAAGGGTTGTTCCTGTTGACCTCGGGATTCTGAAAGAAAATAATTAAAGCAAGGCCCTTGTAAGGTTCCCACCAAGATTTATGGACAGAAACTTAAATATCTCAGCTATTCCGCCTCTGTTTAATTGCTCCACTGTCAGTGACCTCCACAATGGAAAATCTGAGTCGCCGGCAGCCAGGGAGGGATGTGAGCGCTCACAGCAGCCGGCAGATGCAGCAGAGGAAGTGGGAAACCTTCCCCCTCGCAGAGGCGCTGCTGCGCTCACAGTAATAGCTCAGGAGCTGAAGTAAGAGGTCAAGGTGGGTTGGAAGCAGATCCAACTGCCCATAAATATTCTTAATACGTTGTATGTCCCTATGCACATTGCTTTGAATTAGTATTTCTTGACTCCATCTTGACCACAGGTTGTTCCCCACAAACATATTATGTATTCAGACACACATGGTCAACTTTCCAAAACAGAACAGCTTGCCGAAAGAAAACCCTGGGATGTTTGTTGCTTAAAATGGCATTTATTTCTTAGGACAAGTTCTAATCAAAGCCAGCCGCGACTTGATGTCTTATAACCACTACAGTGAAACATTTCCAAATCTAGTCTAGAGGGCATTCCAACAGTAGAAAACAGAAAGGCTTCCACTCCAACCCAGACTGTCACAGCACAAGTAGTATGTTTTAATTCAGATAACTGGCCTTAAGCTTGGCTAGTGTCAAGTCCTTTCTATTTTTTCCCCTCTGTTTTTCTATGTTTTAAAAATTTGTTCTAGATAGTGCTTACATGGTAACAAATATAAATAACCAATTGTACACTGAAAGACTTTCCACAAGGGGATATGCAAATGAGGGCACAGGGACACCGCCCTTTTGAAATGATTTATCGATGTACTGAAATCTATGTGTATGTGACATCAACGTACTGAAATCTATGCATCTGTGATCATGAGGACATACACACCAGCGCTCACTCACAGCTGACTCCATCCAAGGCTGAGATCTTTATTGTGTGGAGAAAGGACACAAATGAAACACTTAGGTCAAATCCTCACAGTCTTCTTCCAGAAGTCAACCTCTTTAGCTTTGGCCAAGTGGTACGTATTTATTAGTGGGTGCAAAAGTATTTGCAGTTTTTCCATTACTTTTAATGGCAAAAACCACAATTTAATTGCACCAACCTACTAAGTGGCAGCCCTAATTCCTTTCATGGAGCTGTAGTTCAAAAAGGTTATTGACCTTCTTAGTGAGTCAGTTGGCAGAGAGTCTTAGGGGTGCAAATAAGCACATTGGTAAAAGGAGCACACATAAAAAATGGATGGTGAGCAGTTATACTCCTAGATATATACCCAAAAGAATTGAAAGCTGGGACTCAAACACAAACTTACACACAAATGTTCATAGCAGCACTGTTCACAATAGCCAAAAGGTGGAAACAACTCAAATTTCTGTCAACTAATGAATAGGTAAACAAAATGTGGTGTGTCTATACAATGGAACATTACTCAGCCTTAAAAAGAAATGACATTGGGTTAGGCGTGGTGGCTCATGCCTGTAATCCCAGAACTTTGGGAGGCCAAGGTGGGTGGATCACCTGAGGTCAGGAATTCGAGACCAGCCTGGCCAACATGGTGAAATCCTGTCTCCACTAAAAATACAAAAAATTAGCCAGGTGTGGTGGCGGGTGCCTGTAATCCCAGCTACTCAGGAGGCTGTGGCAGGAGAATCACTTGAACCCAGGAGGCAGAGTTTGCAGTGAGCCGAGATTGTGCCATTGTACTCTAGCCTGGGCGACAGAGCAAAACTCCGTCTCAAAAAAAAGGAATGACATTCTGATACATGCTAAAACATGGATGAATCTTGAAAACATTATGCTTCGTGAACAAAGCCAGACACATGTTGTATGATTCTATTTATATGAAACACCCAGAATTGGTAAATCCATAGAGACAGAAAGCAGATTAGAGGTTACCAGGGACTGGGGAAGGGGTAGGGGAATGGGGAATGACTGCTGAGTGGATACAAGATTTCCTTGCGGGGTGAGAAACATGTTTTGGAACTGGATAGAGGTGGTAGTTACACAATAAAGCAAATGGACTAAGTGCCACTGAATTACACACTTTAATTAATTTTATGTTATATTAATTTTACCTCAATAAAAAGGGAAGAAGCAAACAGCCAGGGAAGGAGATCCAGATCCTAACAGAGAGGAGAAAACTTGGCTGATTACTCTCTGTCCTGTCTCTAGCCCCAGGGCCTTCTTTGCTTCCTCTCACCGAAGATTCTGCTTATTTGCGTTGCTGTAGGTATGGAGCGCTGCCTGGAAGTTGAGAAATCTCCATGCGACCCACTCATTCAGCCTAGCGGTTACCTTCTAGCCCCTGGCCCACATGCCACCTAGGACCAGCATCCAATGACAGCTTGTTCTCTGTGTCCTGGATTTCTTCACAATCTTTGCCTTGAACCATTCCACGTCAGGCTACCTTGCACCCCGCTCCCTTCTGTGACGGTGACCTCAGAGCTTTGCCTCATGGCCTCTTACCTCAACCTACACCCCAGCCTTGCACTCACCCTTCACACCTGATCATTGAATCGGCTCCTGGGCTCCTCAGCTCCTGCCCATCTCAGGTGGGGTCATTACCCATTAGATGGTAGCTGGGAAGACCCCTAAGATAGTGCTTTTACCTGAGAGCCACATGTCCAGATCCACTCATCCAGTTTGCCTCATTCAACAACTTCCAAGGGACCAGTGATTTAAAGGGCATGGTAGGATTTAATGCATTCTTCTTGGAGCCAGAAGATTTTGACCTGTATATAGGTGGGTTTTCTAAAACAAGAAAGCATTTTTAGATTCAAGTAATGAAATTAGGCTGCTGTCTTATCCTGGATTCTTCAGGAAGCAGAGCCTGAGATAAATGCCTACATGTAGTGGTTTATTTGGGAAATGGACCCAGGGAGGGGTGAGGAGCAAAGAGGAACTAGGAGCTGGACAAGAGGGAAAGTCAATGTCAGGATGTATTCTCAAGCTGGCCCCTGCTACAGGGGGAGCGGTGCCTGATCTTATCAGAACTTTCTGAGGAGCCTCATACAATGAGTTTCAGATCTTCCAAACCCCATTACTAAAGACAGAAGCATTTGTCCATTGACTCCTGGGCCCTTTTGATCAAGATTGTCCCCATAATCCCCATTTCTGGGCTGCACATGCAAAAGTGCCCAGCAGGCTCCTGTGGGCATCTCATGCCCTGATGTCAGAGGAGCCCCGGACAGGAAAAGAGAGGTGCTCTTGCAGCTGCAATCTACATCAAACCCTGTCTGGAATCTGTTTCAGCAGCAGCAGTGGGAGCAAGAAGTGAGGTCAGGGGGCCCTGTGTCACTGCATACAAGGTGTGTCTGCCACAAGGGTATTATGAGATTGTTGAGCTTAAGGAAATGAACATGTAAAATGCTCACCGCAATTTCTGTGAATGGCTTACATATGCCGGCAACTGTTTCTGCCATTCCTCTTTACCCACTGACCAGTAAACCATCACCAAATGAGAGGTGCCTTAAACCTCCATTCAATCCTCAATTATTGATTGTGCTGGGCAGTATTCTAGGAGTCAGAGCACATAGCAGTGAATAAGATCACAATGTCCTTGCTCCTAAGAGCTCATATTCCAGTGGATAGAAACAGACAATATAAAATAGGAAACAGGAAAATATCAGATGGGGGAAGTGCAGGAAACTAAAATAGGGTGATGGGATGGGGACTGAATGGGAACAGCTTATCCTGTTACCTTGAAAGGTTAGACAGGTGGGTGTTTGGCTTCTGGTTCCTGTCTCCAGTAATTCTGTGACTCAGTCACATTTTCTTTAAAATCCATTTCAATTGCTTAGTCAGACATAATTGTACAATTTTAAGGTCTCACATTTTAAAAACCATATCATGATTCATATAATCATATGACACATACTAGTGATTAATGGAGTTTCTTAGGCAAAATAGGATTTAGTTATTGAGTTATTCTCAATTCATTGCTCCCCCTTGTATCTCTCTCTTTTGCTCTCATTCTTACACACACACACAGTCATATATGCAATTCAGGTTAATTCTACTTCCTGCTATTTCTCAAATCCACTCTCCCCTCAAGAAGGTCCGCTCCATCCCCACAGCATGTGTGGTCCAGGCCTCTTGTTCAGACTGTCAGCAACTTCCTGATGAACTGTCCAAGTTCTGCTTTGCTCCAAAGCCTCATCTTCCGGTGTTTAGAAAAACCTTCTTCTTCATAATTTTCACCCACTCACCCTAATTCTGCCCTCCAGAGATTCAACTAATAAATCTAGACCTGCTACCACACAGCTACCCTCCCAGTGATTGAACAGACTCTTCTTGGTCTCCCCTCCAGCCTGCACTTTCCCAGTTCCTTGCCTTTTTCATGTATCATGGTCTCCAGACCCTTCTTCATCCTGGTAACCTTGATCTGAACATAGTTAGATTCATTGTTTTAAAAAATGTACTCAAAACTAAACACAGGGCCTGGCACAGTGGCTCATGCCTGTAATCCCAGCACTTTGAGAGGCCCAGGCGGGTGGGTGGCTTGAGCTCAAGAGTTCAAGACCAGCCTGGGCAATATGGTAAAACCCCATCTCTACAAAAAATACAAAAAAGAAAAAAATGTAGCTGGGCATGGTGGTATGCACCTGTAGTCCCAGCTACTCAGGAGGCTGAGGTGAGAGGATTACTGAAGTCCAGGAGGCGGAGGTTGCAGTGAGCTGAGATCATGTCACTGCACTCCAGCTTGGGCGACAGAGCAAGACTCTGTCTCAAAAACAATGAACAAACAAAACAAAACAAAACAA
Source organism: Pongo pygmaeus (assembly GCF_028885625.2). Classification (NCBI taxonomy): domain Eukaryota; kingdom Metazoa; phylum Chordata; class Mammalia; order Primates; family Hominidae; genus Pongo; species Pongo pygmaeus. The sequence goes on along the minus strand of NC_072380.2, from coordinate 106,376,246 downwards.
AAACCCTAAACACAGTATATTAAGTATGATCTGAACAAAGCACAGTGATGCTATTTCTTTCTTTGAATTAACTTTTTAAAAATACATTTTAAGGACAGGCACGGCAGCTCACGCCTGTAATCCCAGTACTTTGGGAGGTTGAGGCAGGCGGATCACGAGGTCAGGAGTTCGAGACCAGCCTACCAACATAGTGAAACCTTGTCTCTACTAAAAACACAAAAATTAGTAGGGCATGGTGGCATGCGCCTGTAGTCCCAGCTACTCAGGAGGCTGAGGCTGGAGAATCACTTGAACCCAGGAGGCAGAGATTGTGGTGAGCCAAGATCACACCACTGCACTCCAGCCTGGGCAACAGAGCGAGATTCTATCTCGAGAAAAAAAAAAAATTAAGAGTGCTATTCTATGAGTTTTTAAAATAAATACACCTGTGAATATTTCCATCACCCCAGAAAGTTTCCTCATGCCCTTTCCAGTCTGAACCCACACCAACAGCAATCATTCTTCTGATTTCTCTTTCCATAGTTTAGTCTTGCTTATTCCAGAATTTCATCTAGGTAGAGTCGTAAAGCATACAGTCTTTTGTGACTGGCTTATTTCACTCAATATGTTTCTAAGATTCATCTATGTTGTTGCATGTATCAGTAGGCTGTTTCTTTCTATGGCTGAATGAGATTCCATTGCATGTATACCACAATTTGTTTTAAGTTTGGGGCTATTGTGAATAAAGCTACTATAAATAAATTGTTTTATAAACTTTTGTTATCATTAATCTTTTTAAAATAATTTTTGATTTTTAATTCTTATGGGTACCTATTAATAGTAGATGTATATATATATATATATTTATGGGGTACATGAGATGTTTTTATACAGACATGCAATGCATAATAGTCACAGCACGGAAAATGGGATATCCATCCCCTCAAGCATGTATCTTTTGTGTTAGAAACAATCCAATTATACTCCTTTAGATATTTTAAAATGTACAATTGAATTATTATTGACTATAGGCTCCCTGTTGTGCTATCAAATACTATGCCTTATTCATTCATTCTAACTATTTTTTTCGTATCAATTAACCATCCCACCTTGCCCAGCTCCAACTATACCCACCACCCCTCCCAGCCTCTGGTAACCATCCTTCTACTTTCTATTGTTAATCTTGAGTAAATATTTTGAAGTGGAATTTCTGTATCATAACAGAAAAAATGTTTATCTAACATTACAAGAAATTGACAAATAATTTTCCAAAATGGCTGTGCCAGTAACGTAGGAGAGTTCCAGTTGCCCCGCATCTTTGCCAAACTTTAGTATTATCGAATCCTAGCCATTTTCTTAATCTCAGCCATTTTCATGGGCATGAAGTGGTGTTCCATTGTAGTTTTAATTTGTCTTGTCTTTGTTCAGTGAAGCTGAGTGTCTCTCATTTGCTTATTGGCCTTTTATATATCTTCTATCGTAAAATGCCTGTTAAGTCTTTTGCCATTTATTTCATTGGGTTGCTTGCCCTTTTTTATTTTATTTTTATTTTTTATTTTTTGAGACAGAGTCTTGCTCTGTCACCCAAGCTGGAGTGCAGTGGCATGATCCTGGCTCACTGCAACCTCCACCTCCCAGGTTCCAGCGATTCTCCTGCCTCAGCCTCCTGAGTAGCTGGGATTACAGGCACGCGCCACCACACCTGGCTAACCTTGTATTTTTAGTAGAGACGGGGGTTTCACCATGTTGGCCAGGCTGGTCTTGAACTCCTGACCTCGTGATCCACCCACCTCAGCCTCCCAAAGTGCTGGGATTACAGGTGTGAGCCACTGCGCCTGGCCTGCTTGTCTTTTTATTATTGAATTATAGGAGTTCTCTGTATTACCTAGATAAAAGTTTTTTTTTTAAATCAGATATATATATTGTGAAGATCTCATTCAGGTGTGGTTTGCTTTTTATTTTCTTACTAATGTCTTTTGATGAGCACAAATGGTTGATCTTGATTAAGTCCAATTTTTTTCTTTTATGCTTAGTGCTTTTTTTGGCCCTAAGATTTGTCTAAGCAATCTTTGCCTAAAATATAGTCACAGAAGTTTTTCTAGTCCTAAGTTTTCTTCTAGAAGCTTATGTTTGTAGCTTTTATATTCAAGGCTATGACAGATCTTAGTTTTTGTGTGTGGTGTAAAATAAAAGTTCAGATTTGTTGAAGTTTTTTCCCCATTAGTTATTTTAGCACCCTTTGTTTAAAAGCCTTTCTTTTCCCCATTAACTTACCTTGCTTGTTAATATTTTTCTATTTCCTACTACATGGGGAGCTTCTCCAGACACATGTCTCTCACCATCACCATTGAAAAATGTTTCATAGACTGGGCACGGTGGCTCATGCCTGTAATCCCAGCACTTTGGGAGGCCGAGGAGAGCAGATCACCTGAGGTCAGGAGTTTGAGGCCAGCCTAGCCAACATGGTGAAACCCCGTCTCTACTAAAAATACAAAAATTAGCTGGGTGTGGTGGTGGGCATCTGTAATCCCAGCTACTCAGGAGGCTGAGGCAGGAGTATCACTTGAACCTGGGAAGCGGAGTTTGCAGTGAGCTGAGATTACCCCACTGCACTCCAGCCTGGGCAACAGAGTGAGATTCTGTCTCAGAAAAAAAAAAGTTTCATACACATTCAGTTTATATGCCCTTTAGCCTTTACTGACTGAATACTCTGTGCTGGGCATTGACTAAGAGGATTAGTTGGTACCTAGAATTCTCGTCCTGGAAGAGTTTCCATCTGTTAGTGGAAGCCAACATATAAGCTAATGATTTCTATATACGTAAGGATTTCATATGATGGGACAGGACTTTAAAGGGGTTTGTGGAACTATAGGAGAAAGCATGTGACAAGGAGGCAGCGTGTCATAGTGACTAGAGACCATTGGCTTTGGGCTTAGGCAGACCTAGTTTAAAATCCAGGCTTCAACATAACCTAGCTGCTAAGGCAGACCTTGAGCAAGCTACTCATGCTTTCAGAGGCTCTATTTCCTCAGGGTTGTTAAAGTCTTGCATGACACAAAGTACGTAATTACTACATTTGCCTGGAACTCAGTTAAGTGCTCAATAAATGGTTGCTATTTTTATCCCATGGGACTCAGGGAGGACACCCTGAAGGCGGTGGCTCTTCAGCTGAGCCTTGAAGAATGTTGAAAGTTGGCCAGACAAGAAATGAAGGAAGAGCATTTCAGGCCGGAGTACTGGAAAGAATAGAGCTACAGCAGCATCAATCAGCACAGTACAGATGGGAATATTGCTAAATCTTAAAGTGTAAAGAGGTGAATGGCCAAAGATATGAGGTGGCGCCAGGTCATAGAGCGCTTTATAAGCCATGCTAAGGTACTCGAGCAGTATTTTCATTCAATCCACCTGTGAGCAATTAGGGGCAGTGTCCGCTCCCTCACCTTTCCTCTGGGCTCTAAGTCAGCTGCAGTCAACAATAGACTCACCTGTAGGCTCAAATATGAAGCTCACCCAGTCGACAGATGAACTTGAGATGATACACTCCATTGCAAAGCCTTGGGCACCCTGTAATGTAGGATGAGAGCCATGAGTCTCCCAGGAGTCCCAAATGAAGCCTGACACCCACTCCTAATTCAACAGCATAGCACCCCTTAAGAGCAGAGCCCACCTTGTGCTTTGTGCTGTAGTTGTATTTAGATGGCTCTTCCCAGTACTCTTCCCAGATGGAGAGCCTGCCCCCTCCCCATCTGTCCTCTTATTGAAGAAATCCTACCAGATAGGGACAGATGTCCCTCAACTACACCGCCTTTCAGCTGCTTGTTTGCATTTTAAGCATTTGTTACATATTTGGCCTCTTGCTAAATGCTTAATGTCTGTTATCTCAATTACTTTAAGCCTCTCAGCAACCTCACAAATAGATGTTATTGTTTCAATTCACAGATGAGAAAAATGACTGTCAAAAATATTAAATAACTTGTCTAGAGTTGCATAGACAATAAATGGCAGGTCTAAATTTGAGTCATCATCTTAACACCTACTATTGCCTCCTGTTTCCTAAGTAGCCACTGAGGAAGGGCTCGCCCTGCATCCCTGCTCCACTGGCCTGATAGGACCTCTCAGTCCCAGTGACTCTGCATTCCTCAGGCACACCTTAGGCTGCCCTTCTGGGACTGGCTTCTCTGCTGAATCACTTAGCAGGTGCTGGGTGTTGGCAGCACCCCTGGTTCATCTTACTCTGTGTTGACTCCATGGCACTGCTATCCTAGCCTACCTTCAGCCTGAACTGAATGTTTTATTAGGCCCATTTCACAAACTAAATAACCAAGGTTCAGAGAGGGTAAGAATATATAACAGTAAATCACAGCATCAAGACTCAAATCTAGATCCCCTGTCTCTGAGACCAGCAACATCTCATATACTATATTGCTTTTCTGGATAGTTAAGTTGCCTGTCCAGGAGGCATTCCAACAGAAGTGGGAGAACAATCTCATCAAAAAGTTGTACGAGCCCCTCCAAACTCTGGGTTTATAATTCTGCCTAGTAACTAAGAATACAAGACCAAACTATAAAAAAGAGAGAAAAACAATGTAGAAAGAACCATATTACTAACAACACAACTCATAGCTTGTCTACTTTAAAAAAAAATTTTTTAACGCCTGGCCTATATTTGTTTCTAAGTTTGTCCACTTTTCATTATTGTCTTATCAAGAAAAGAAAGAACAGTAGAGGGATGAGTGGACAAAGCATGGACTCAGCATTAAATAACCCAAAACAAAGATAAATGTGAAGAAAACATGGAACCCTGATTCCTATTTGCACAGGCAAGGATTGTGCAGCCAAGTCAACATCTGTTCCCCTTATATGATCAGGATGAAAGCCCATCTCCTAAATGAGATCATTTTGGAAAAGAAGTCGTATAACCATGTGAGGCATTACAGAATCACAAAACATGGGTTTGCCAGGAGTGAACCAGAGATAGAACCTGACATTTGCTGTTTTGCCCAATTTGCTGAGTTTATAAAGCAAAAATCAAAATCAAGTCTTTCTTCCACATCTTGTCATCTGTTTCTGTGAGTGTGTCAGCAGAGTTCCAGAGTTCCAGGGCATCGTTCTGTTTTGACAGCTTTTCAGCAGTGCCCCATGCATAGGAAAGCTAGAGTGGTGTGCAGTGGTGTTCAGTGTAGTGAGGTATTTAGAAGCTGAAAGTGCTGCTAGGCTTCAGTGCCTCCTGGAATGATGTGTATAACTCAGCAGCTCTTAATGGGGTGTGTCATAGATTTCAGCTGCTCCAACCTTTGACAGGGATCAGAGGAGCTCTTATGAGTTTAACCATGAGTCATGAGCATGAGACTGTTAAACGGCCAGAGACCTTCATCCAAATTGATAAATTCTATAAAACTGTCTCCACCATAGTTGCAGAAGGTTGTTTTGTAGAAGGCATTCGTGGGCATTTTGCAAAAGTCATCAGCAGTGACATGGTAGAAGAGATATATCCCCACAGTTCTTCCTGCATTACGCATGTTTATATAATAACAAAAACAAGTGGAAATAACCAGAAACATAGAAACACAGTTGACGAAAGAGAAACAATTAGCCTTTATTTATTTACTCCCCAATCATTTCTTGATCACTTGCTATGTGCCACGTACTTCTACTTGCTGAAGATACAGAAATGATACACATACAGAAATGATAAACACATTCCCTTCCTTCAAGCGAGCTCATATTTAATGGGAGAAATAGACATAACTGCAAATACTTGGAATCCTGTTGTGATTATGCAGAAGGCACTTTGGGAGTGGAGAGGAAGAATGGATTCGCTGGAGACTGAGGGTGGGCATCACAAATGAGGCTCCATTTGAACTGGGTCTTAAAGAGAATATAGGAGTTTGTCAGACAGAAAGGTTAGGGTGGGATTCCCGGTAGAGAAATTCCACGTGCAAAGACTGAGAAGAATGGAGAGTTTGGAAAGTGGCAAATCATTTAACGCACTCCAGTACCTAAGTGTTGAACCACTGCAGTGAGAACAACAAAAAACCCTTTGCAAATCATATACATATATTCTAACGCTAAAGCTACCAGTCCAAACTGTATCCAGGTGGAGCAGCATGAATTATGGAAATGGGGACAGACTATAGCATGACACACGACTCCAGTAACCCTGGACTAAGGGTTTCTCTTAAATCTTAGTGGGAAATGACTTGGTTTCAATATTAGAATCACACTATATACCATCCTACACCCCACGACCTACCATGTGTAAATAGGTAAACGGTTATGCTGCATATATTAATTCCAAAGTGCAGGTTCAGTTGTTCTCGGCAAATCCTTTTCTTATGCTTATAATGGCCTGAAGTAAACAATGCCTTTCAAACAGTGGTAAGGACAGGTACAAGAAATGGGTGGAGCCTACTGATATTTGCCCAGTGGGTAGAGCAGAGGGATCTTTATAGAACGGTGTCTGCCAAAGATCTGGCACATAGTAAGTAATGGATAAATGGTAGCTCAATAGTGACAAAGGGTCATAAAAAATAACAAGTGGAAACTCAAAGAGTAGCCCAGAGAGGCAGTTGGTTTGAGCTTGCTTTGAGTTAGCAAAAGTCAGTTAAGAAACACTGAAGATACAGGTCTGAACATGCACATTAGAAGCCAAATTTATACTATCTGTTGGGGGGCAGACCCCTCAGCTGAATAAAAATTAGCACAGGGACATCGAAAACCCTGGGGCGTTAATAGATATTGACATAAAACTGCCTTGTGGAGATAATTCACCTCTGCCAGATCCCTAGAACCTCCTCAGGAGGAAAGAACTTTTTAACGATGAGCTCATAATAAAAAATTGCAAACCATATGAAGAGACAAACTACCATAAAAGAGAATTAGGAGGCATAAGACCTGGAAATAACAGAACGGCCTGAAAATAACAAAGGATTCAAAGACAGTGCAGACAAATACGCCTATAACTTCTACCCCCATAAAACATTTAATTGAAAACTTAAAGAAAAATAAGGTGGCTCCACCTCCAAATTCTTAATGGCTTCTTTAATGCTTAAATCTTGGTTTTTGAACTGACTCACCTGTCAAATTGAAATATAATTTGAGGCTTGGCGCAGTGGCTCATGCCTGTAATCCCAGCAATTTGGGAGGCCAAGGCAGGTGGATCATCTGAGCTCAGGAGTTTGAGACCAGTCTGGGCAGCATGGCAAAACCCCATCTCTACCAAAAATACAAAAAGTAAGCCAGGTGTGGTGGCACGTGCCTATGGCCCCAACTACATGGGAGGCTGAGGTGGGAGGATTGCTTGAGCCTGGGAGGTGGAGGTTGCAGTAAGCCAAGAACATGGCACAGCACAGCACTCCAGCCTGGGCGAGAGAGTGAGAGCCCATCTCAAAAAAAGAACTATAATTTGATATCAATCTCGTTAAAATCTACCCAATCTAGTCAAAACTAGTCCTTTAAGTTATCTTGGAAAAGGCAAAGAGGTGGAAAATGCCAAAGTAGTTGAGTTAAAACAGACATCCCATTTTACTCTGTTCATTAAACCAGCTCTGAAATTGTTATAAACAATTTCATTTATTCATATTTCAACTGTTGCTTTCACTTTGTTTAGGAGTAGACTTCATATCCATTTACTTTGTTAGTAAGATAAGTCAAAACTCCAACAAAAAACTAAAAAAAAAAAATTTCTTGGTCTCTCACTGTTTCATTAGAACAACACCCCAAAAGCGGTTTATATAGTTTATTTTTGCCTATAGAATGTTGAACTATTTCTAGAAATGACTGCCAAACTCTAGCAGATTGAAGGATCAGACAATGATGCTGAAGCGGGAAACCCAAATTTCTGTATGTCCATCTGGAACTCTTTTAGGATAGTAGTTCCTGAACTTGAGGGTTTAGGGATAAATAAATTAAAAATATATTGAAAGAGTTATAGATAATTGCTATCTTCTTATTTGCTAGATAAGGAGATTGAAAATAGATATCTACCGTTAACATAATTGAAAATAGATATCTACCGTTAACATAATCTCATTTTTAAAAGAACACATTGAAATCAAAATACTAATGAAGAACATAATCTCAGAAAAAAGGATTGTCCTCAATTTTCTGTATAAGTATCTTTATGAAAAAATACATTACAGCACCCTGGTTTTCCCTATTTTGCCATTAACCAGTAAAGTACTGATGATGGTTTCAGATTTAGTGCTCTCCAGCTTGGGGATGCGGGGCATGTGTCCTCTTAACTCTAATTTGGAAGTAGGGGCTGCAGAACTCTAAAATCCACACTCGTTTAGATACACATTCAGCCTTAACATGGGCAGACTCTACACCCCATGACCTACATTATAACTAGGCTGACCATGAAACTATTGGAATTTCGAGGGATGCTTGTGGTTTTCATAGCGCTTACATATGTATTCTCTCATTCAATCTAAAAATCAGAAACTAGAACAAAACCCCTTCTTCAGGGAGAAGGTGTTATACTGATTCTTATCTTGTAGATGAAGAAACTAAAATTCAGAGCAGTCATTCATTTATTTGGTCATATATTCAACAAACATTTATGCAATGTCTTCAGGCCCTGCAGCACTGTGCTAACTCCACTGATGTCAAGGTGAATAAAAAGCTGTCCATATTCTTGACTTACTCAAGATTACATGCATAGTTAGTGGCAGAGCTGGGACTGGAGCCCAGGTATTTTGATTGCAAATATTGTGCTTCTCTACCAAGCCTGAGCTGCTCAGGATAGCTCTCCCTTCACTGTGAGCAGTACTGTCTACCACAGACAGCCCTCCTGATCCCCAGCCTTGGACAGATTGAACTCCACATTTGTTCAACATGCATTTAGGGTGGCTAAGCCCTGGAATAGCACAGAGGGTGTGGATGGAAAAAGGGGAAGAAGGTCACTAGAGGCAATATCCCAGCCAGCAAAACAAAAGCCCTGTAGCAAACTGGGAAGTTCAAAGATGAGGTGTTATTATTTGAATATGAATATGCTACAGGCCCTTAACCCCAACATGCCAAGCAGCTTATCAAAATACTTATTCCGCACATATGATGCTCTCCTCTGGAGAGAAGATCTGATAAGTAACATTTTATCTAACATCTTAAATTCTAGTAATACCTAAAATTAGCATCCTGGATGGGCGTGGTGGCCCACGCCTGTAATCCCAGCACTCTGGGAGACTGAAGTGGGAGGTTTGCTTGAGGCCAGGAGTTCAAGACCAATCTGGGCAATAAAGCAAGACCCTATCTCTACAAAAAAATTTTAAAATATTAGCCAGGCACGGTGGGCATACCTGTAGTTTCAGCTACTGGCTGAAGTAGAAGGATCACTTGAGCCTACAGTGAGTTCAAGGCTACAGTGAGACATGATTGCACCACTGCACTCCTCTGGGTGACAGAGCAAGATTCCATCTCAAAAAAAAAAAAAAAAAAGAGAGAGAGAAAAGAATAAGTTTAGCATCCTGGTTGCCCACACCTTAATCTTCTGCTGCGCTTTGCTTCTTGTTTGAAACAGCCTTTGTTCAGTCCTTTGCCAAAACATATTCTTATTATGCACCACCCAAGTCAAAGCCTGTTCTCTTCAAGGAGACTGCATTGATGCATCCAGAACATTTCATCTTCCTAGCTCAATTTCAGCGAGTTTCAGCATCTGGAATTCAAATATTCAAGGATTATACCTAGTCTGCCACATACTGATCACCAGTATATGATCAGACCTATGGGTGTCCTGGTCATATGGTTGTTATAATTTTGAATATCACCCTTACATATATTGGTATGCAGTTATTTGCATTTGTAAAATATTTGTAGGTACTCTTGTTTCACATGTCTGCCAGACTGAGACATGTTACAAGTCAGAGGCTATTTACAAATAAATATAGATATCTGTTGTGTCTGGTGCAACGCCAATGATGGATCATTTTGTACAGTGTATTTGTTTATAATTTTTGGAGTTAAGAGAAAAAGAGAAAAATTAGCCTTTACTCTTCACTTTATTCTATTATATACTCCGTTTAATGGAATGTTTAAACTCTTCTATTCTTTCTGAAAATAGAAAATAATTGGCACCATATATGAATATGTGAATGAGAAGCTATTGTGTCCACCTTGAAAAGTGCCAGTTCAACAGAAAACATTCGAAACATCTGTTGCCATCTTCATGCCGTGTGGCCTTTCTATGCATGTAAGTGCTTGGTGAAAAACACCTGGAAGGTGAGAGCTGCTCTAAGATGCACTGGACCTTCTTTCAGTAACGGTACAAGCCTCTCTCTGAGGAAACAGTAAAATACTTTTATAACTCATCGCATTGTGGCCTCCACAACTTTATCAGGGGCAATGAAAGAAAATACTTGCTCCTGATCCATCACAAGGCATAGGAGTACCATTGAAAGTCCTGCAGAGTGCCAAGTCATATTGACTTGGTAGTCAAGTGCATCTGACTCGAGGTGATGTGAGCTCCCACGTAAGTTCCTAGGCTTCACCTTAATGGATATTGAACAGGTACACTCTCAAGATAGCCCTAACTCATGTGAAATCTGCAGCTGTCATCTTCAAAGATGCTTTGCACAGGCCACACGTGGTGGCTCATGCCTGGGATCCCAGCACTTTGGGAAGCCAAGATGGGAGGATCACTGGAGGCCAGGAGTTTGAAATCAGCCTGGCCAAGACAGTGAAACCCATCTCTACTAAAAATAGAAAAAATTAGCAGGGCATGGTGGTGCACACCTGTAATCCCAGCTACTTGGATGGCTGAGGCATGAGAATCACTTGAACCCAAGAGGCAGGGGTTGCAGTGAGCCAAGATCACACCATTGCACTCTAGCCTGGACAACAGAATGAGACTCTGTCTCTAAAAAAAAAAAAAGTGTGGCCTGGCACAGTGGCTCACACCTGTAATCCCAGCACTTTGGGAGGTTGAGGTGGGCAGATCTCAATGTCAGGAGGTCGAGACCAGTCCAGCCAAAATAGTGAAACCCCGTCTCTACTAAAAAGACAAAAGATTAGCTGGGTGTGGTGGTGTGCGCCTGTAATCCCAGCTACTCGGGAGGCTGAGGCAGGAGAATAGCATGAACCTGGGAGGCGGAGGTTGCAGTGAGCTGAGATTGTGCCACTGCATTCCAGCCCGGGCAACAGAACGAGAATGAGACTCTGTCTCAAAAAACAGACAAAAAAACGATGCTTTGCACAATCAACAAATATTTGTTGAATAAAATTGAAGAAATTAATGAATTAATTAAACTCTTTGCAGCCCAGGAGTTGCTACCATTCTCATTTACATACATCAAGTTTAAATGACAATTAGATTGATCTAATCTTAGCACTGGTTCTTGGGAGAGAGACCTATGGTGTGTGCTTGGGTCGTGCGGATTGTCAGTAACCTGTGCTTCTCTTTAAGCCTTTTCATTTTGCATATTTCAAAACAGAATAGACGTCCATGAGTATATGAATTCCAGGAAGCAGTTTAATTTGGAGAAACATATTCTCCAAAACAACCATTCTGAAAAGAGCACCAACTCAGATGCTTGGGTGAAAATCATATTCAATTGCTTATTCAGTCCTTCCATCCTCCGTTCATTCCTTTTCTCTTTCCCAGTTGAATAATAGTAAGTAGAAGTTTAGATATCAAAATCCTCTCTCCTCCCCACCAAAATAACAGGAATCCAAAATAATTGCACTCCAAGGGTCACATAATAAACTTGGTTCCTTGTCTATCTTCCAAAGAAGGAAGTAGATGCTCCTTGCAGGGAGAGAGGTTGGAAGAGGCATGGGATCCTGGCTGAATCCCTGTCTCTCCTAGGGAATCCTCCAGGGCCAGCTGAAATTAGGCATAGAGGCAGCTGGTGTCAGGCAGCTCCGTTCAACACTTGGAGAACTACAGTTTTGTAGCTTGCGAGGACAGGAGAGAGATACCAGATGTGGGAGATAGGTGCAGGAGAGTGGGTGAAAGGGCATTACAACTGAACCCGATTTTCTTCCTTGTTCCAAAGGATGAGAAAGCCCCAATGCTGCAGAGATTTGTTTACACTAACAAGCTCTTATTTCAAAATGTAATTACCCATGGGATAATTAAAATTACAGGACTAGACATACACATTAAACTCAATTAAGTCTCCTGCTATCAGAGGCATTATTTTTGGGCAAGGGGGAAAAAAGACACACCTTCCAGTTAAAGAGGGATGAAAAAGAAAATAATCTTGGACAGTGTTTCCCAAATCTGCTGCATAAGGACCATCAGCAAAGCTTGTGAAAAGCACAGATTCCCTATCCCTTTTCCCCACCTCCCCACTCCCTATCCCTTCTCTCCATTCTGGTTCAGAAAAGGCGGAGTAAGGGCCAGGAATGGGTAATTTTAAGTGTCCTGCATCATACAATGCTGCCAGCCCAGGGGTGAGCTTTGAGAGAGCACCTCAGAGGCTGGTTTGTTGACCAGACTGAGCTTCACAGTCTGCCCCTCAGCTTGATGAATACTGAACTTGATGTTGCACCAGAACTAATCAGGGCTGATCAGGGCTGATTCACTTACAAAGTTCACAAGAAATGTATATATAAATCAGAATTCCAGTTTACTCACTACAGAATGGGATAGTCCTTCCCAGAGATCAAAATGCTCGTGTCTGCCATGCAGAAAACCTGGACAGCCAAATTTTTAATTAGATGGCTGCCTGCTGTTGATCTGTGAAATCAAATCAAAGCTATGCTCCCAAAGGCATTTTCATTCAGACTGCAGAGAACTGCAGTGAGTAATCTTTGTACAGTATGCCCTAGACCAGATAGCCTTAACCTTGGCCAGACCTGGAGAAACATTGCCAAATTCTTCCCCTCAGACTTTTTTTCTAGAGTCTATAAAGACAACCACTTTTTTTGTTGAGTTTATTTTCATTTCAAATAGAACACAATACATTTTACTGAATTTCACTTTTGTAGTTGAAATCACATTCCAATCGTGCATCGCTGGTCACCTATATGACATTTAATTTGTCCATATCCTCACCAATATCTTAGGTGACTCCTTCAATGGTAAAACTTATTCTCTATCCCTCTGCTCTGATTTGATGCTCAACCTGATGGATATGTACAATAAAAATATCTTAAGTATCAAAGAAATAAGAAAGTGTGAGTGCTTTGAAGAAATTAAATTAGAACAAGGGTGACTTGAGATGGGAGTTGTTCAAGGAAGCCTTCTCTGAAGATGTGACATTTGAGCCAAGAGCTAGAATCTTGTAATTGTATTCTCAAAGCATATTTATTTCCAAGGTCATACAGTGCCTGTATCTCCATTATAAATACTAATGTTGCTTAACTAAAGAATTCAGTATATGGTTTTGTAAGTTTTGTTATGAACAATTATTGGGAAAAAAATACTCACCTAGATAATTTGAAAACTTTTCCATTACTAAACACAAAAAATATTGGACAAAATGAGAAATATTTATAAACTTACTATTTTTGAAAAAGATATATTTTTAATAAAAAAAAGGAGCTCACAATAAAGTCAGAGAAATCTCCAGGTAGCAAAAAATAATGAGGGAAATGAAAGCCAGTGAGATAAACATGAGAGCTGAAACTAGCTGCTGCAGGAAAGAGGCTTGGATACTAATCCCTGCATGGGAATAGGAAATAAAGCCTTAGGCCCTAGAGACAGGAAGTTAGAACTAAAACCACAACATGAAGGCAGGATGAAGCAGAGTGGAATTTAAAACAAACAAACAAGCAAACATGCCCACCATCTTTAAGTAGCAGTTTAAATATATATATTTCTGTGAAGATTTACAGCCATGAAACTATCTGGTATTCAAATTCACAGCATGGGCATAGTCTAGGAAACTTCAGGTTGAGAGGATTGTATAAATGTGGTGCTTAGCTGCTAATGTTCCTGGAGTAGCAAATACAAAGCCTCTCTTGAAGAACATCCCCTTAACATGGTCTCTGTAGGGATTTCCAAAGATTAAGTTCTAATGAAGGCAAGTTCACAATCTAAAATTATAAAACATACAAGGAAATAATATGATGAAAAAGGGTCAGCAAACAGTTCCTGTACAGAAGGCAGAATTTGAATGTTAAACACTCAAATTTTTGAATAAAAATGATTTTAAAAGTATCTAAAGGATTAAATATATAAAAGAAGGACTTAAGAAAAAAATCACAAGAGTCTCTGAAAAAAGATCAGACATGCTTTGAAAATAGAACTTTAAGAAATGAAAAATATAGTGATAAAAGCTAAAAGTCAATGGACGGGAATGTATTTGTAAATCATATCTGATTTACAGACTTGTATCCAGAATATATAAAGAACTCTCTAACTCAACAGTACAAAAGCAATCTGATTAGAAAACAGAGAAAAGATGTAATCAGACACTTCTCCAAAGAAGATAAAGGGATCTGTGAGTATATGAAAAGGATGTTTAGGTGAAATGTGAAAAAGTGTTCGACATCACTAGCCATTAGGGAAAAATTCAAATTAAAACCATTATAAGATACACTACACAGCTATTATGACAGCTAAAATTTAAAAAAAAAAGCAACGACAACAAAAACAAAACAGAACAACAACAACAAAACACTGACACCAGTTGAGCATTCCTGATCCAAAATTCCAAAGTCTAAAATGCTCCAAAATTCAAAACTTTTTGAGTGCCAACATGATGCTCAAATAAAATGCTCATTGGAATATTTCATACTTTGGATTTTTCAGATTAGGGATGTTGAACCAGTAAGTATAATGCAAATGTTCTAAAATCTGAAAAAAAAAAAAACCCACAATCTGAAATACTTCTGATCTCGAACATTTCAGATAAGGGATACTCAGCTTGTAATGCTAACTGTTGACAAGGATCCAGAGATATTAGATCTCTCATACATTGTTGGTAAGAATGTAAAATGGTAAAATCACTCTGGAAATCAGCCTTCCTGGAAGTTTCTTTAAAAATGAAATGTACAATTACTATATGGCCCAGCAATCACACTTCTGGGAATTAGAAATAACAACTTTTGTTCACACAAAACCATGAACATGAATGTTTATAGCAGCTTTATTTGTAATAGCCAAAAACTAGAAACAACGTACATGTCCTTCGATAGGTGAATGATTAAGAAGCCTCTGATAACACTCAAACAATGGAACACTGCTCAGCAATACAAAGAAATAAACCGTTGATACACACAGCAATTTGAATGGGTCTTAAAGGCATTATGCTGAGTGAAAAAAGCCAGTCTCAAAGGGCTACATGCACTGTACAGTTTCATTTACATAAAACACTCCAAGTTATAAAATATTAGACAAGGAGAATAGATTAGTGGTTTTTCAGGTATAAGGGAAGGGGAAGGAATGTGTGACTATAAAAGGCACATGAAAGACTTCTTTTGTGATGATGGAGCAATTCTGTATGTTAATTTTGGTGATGGTGGTTACACGAATCTGTCGTTGTGATAAAATGTAATCACAAGTATATACAAAGACATTAAAAATATGAGTATGTGAAAATACTGTGAAATCTGAGTGAAATCTGTAATGCAGTTAGTGGTATTTTGCCAATCAATTTCCTGGCTTCAATAATTCAATAATGCACTATAATTGATAGGTCACCAATGGGGGAAGCTAGATATGATATGGGAAGTCTATGAACTACTTTTGCAATTTATTGTGATTCTATAACAGTGCTTTCAAAATTTAAAAACATATATAATACACACACATGCATGTACACACAGAGAGATATAATATATATACATATATAGCCTATATATGTATATATGTGTGTGTGTGTATATATATATCTGCTGTTAACCTGTCCATTGAGATATATATATCTCTCTCATTTTATCACAACGACAGATTCATGTAACCACCATCACCAAAATTAACATACAGAATTTCTCCATCATCACAAAAGAAGTCTTTCATACTGCCTTTTATAGTCACACCCTCCTTCCCCTTCCCTTATCTCTGAAAAACCACTAATTTATTTTTCCTGTCTAAAATTTTATAACTTCGACAGTCTTATGTAAATGAAACTGTACAGTGCATGTAGCCCTTTGAGACTGGCTTTTTTCACTCAGCATAATGCCCTTAAGACCCATTCAAATTGCTATGTGTATCAATGGTTTATTTCTTTGCATTGCTGAGCAGTGTTCCATTGTTTGAGTGTATCAGAGGCTTCTTAATAAATAACAGCAGATATGGCAGAAGAAAAAAGACAATTACTGAACTGGAAGATTGATCTGAGGAAATTATCCAAAGCCCAGAAAGACAAAGAGATGAAAAATATAAACATTAAGGGACATGTAGGACAAAATGAGGGGTCCCACTAAATTTAATGGGATTTTCAAAAAGAAAAAATTAGAGGAAATGGAAGAAAGAAAATATTTTAATAGACAACGGTTGAAAAAATTACATGAGGTCATGAGTTTGAGACCAGCCTGGCCAACATGGTGAAACCCTATCTCTACTAAAAATACAAAAATTAGCTGGGTGTGGTGGTCGTGCCTGTAATCCCAGCTACTTGGGAGGCTGAGGCAGAAGAATCGCTTGAACCTGGGAGGCAGAGGTTGCAGTGAGCAGAGATTGTGCTATTGCACTCCAGCCCGGGCAACAAAAGCGAAACTCCTTCTCAAACAAAAAAAGAAAAAAGAAAAAATTACAAAATTAATAAAAGACATGAATCTGCAGATTCAAGAAGCACAACCATTTGCAAACAAGATAAAAAAAAAATCCACTCATAGACATATTATAATGAAACTGCAGAATATTAAGAAAAGAGTGATCTGGCTGGATGCAGTGGCTCACATGTTTAATCCCAGTGCTTTGGGAGGCCAAGGTGGGAGAAGCATTTGAGGCCAGGAGCTTGAGACCAGACTGAGCAACAGAATTAGGCCCCATCTCTACAATTTTTTTTTTTTAATTAGCCAGGCATGGAGACACAGGAGAATTGTTTGAGCCCAGGGGTTCAAGGTTATAGTGAGCTATGATTGCACCACTGCACTCCAGCCTGGGTGATAGAGCAAGACCCTGTCTCTTAAAAAGACAGAGAGAGAGAGATCTTAAAAGTAACTAGTATGGCTAGTGTTATCTCTTGCTAACCACAATTCACAATTTTCTTTTCCCTGAAAAGCCAATTGCCTGGTGTTTCTCTGATACTTACATTTGAAATCTGCCATCCAAATGCACTGCTACCTAAGAATGCCTAGAGTTTATTACTTTGGAGAAAAAACTTAAAACACCCTGCATTGTCTAAATTTTGGAGCAATCTCAGTAATAAGAGCTGAGTAAATATGACAGGTGCATGATTCTGGCTGGCCAAGAATTTAGCAAACAAACTGTAAGTCTGCCTTAGTTTCACTCAATTTGTTTTTGCTGCTATAAACTGTGAGTAAATCAAACCTACCATTTCTCCCAACCTAGTCTGTGTTAGTAGTTCTTCCTTGGCATAATAGCTCATTGCAAACACCCTTCAGTTAATTTGTTGAGTGCTAGAGGGTACAGGGTTAGCCCCATGCATCTCTTCCACCTGGGCTACCAGCGATTGAACTGGAAAAACCAAACTGAGACAGTGAAGGATAATTCAGCCCTTCTTCTTTCCTTTGCACCCCCGCTCCCTTCCTTCCTTTTCCTTTATATTCCTTTCTTTATCTCCTACACCTAGTGGACATGACTTTTCAGTGTATCAGGCAATTTCAGTTAAAATAACTCTGTAGTGATTTACAATATAGAGTAATGGGATGAGAATGAAAAGTTCTGTTTTGGACGCTTCTGGAAATCTTAAATCTCTGAGTCTTGTTTGTACATATCTCTAAAATGATGTAGAAATAAAAACCTATCACATTGCTTATCTCAGAGGAACTATAGTGTTATAGCCCTACACTTCACAAATGTATGTGTCTTATCATGACCACACCCCAACTTAAGCTAGAAGGAGAAGGCATTTTTTTCATTCATTTATGTATTTTTCTGTAAATGCTTTGTCAAAAAATTAAAAGACAATCCTTGAGGACTAATTGGGATGATGTGGAAGGATTATCCAGCTCTTCCTGCTTGAATTCTTGGTGAATGAGGACATCAGGTCAAGTAGCATTTCCTCCAGAGTTGTACAAAAGTGGAACAATATATGCAGCAGGTTCCTAAAGAAAAGGAGTGTGCAACAAATCTACTTCCATGCACATTTCCTCACACTTGGGATTTCTACGACCCTCTCCCATTGGATACCCTCTCATTCTGTGTCCAGAGTTGGTTCCTTCCAGTGGGTTCGTGGTCTCGCTGACTTTAAGAATGGAGCCGCAGACCTTTGTGGTGAGTGTTACAGCTCTTAAAGATGGCGTGGACCCAAAGAGTGAGCGGCAGCAAGATTTATTGTGAAGAGCAAAAGAACAAAGCTTCCACAGTGCAGAAGGGGACCCAACCGGGTTGCCACTGTTGGCTGGGGTGGCCAGCTTTTATTCCCTTATTTGTCCCCGCCCATGTCCTGATGATTGGTCCATTTTACAGAGTGTTGATTGGTCCATTTTACAGAGCGCTGATTGGTCCATTTTACAAACCTCTAGCTAGCTACAGAGCACTGATTGGTGCGTTTTTACAGAGCACTGATTGGTGCATTTTACAAACCTCTTGTAAGACAGAAAAGTTCTCCAAGTCCACACTCTACCCAGGAAGTCCAGCTGGCTTCACTTCTCAGTTCCTCATATTGCCCTTGGCTCTGATTGACTTCAGCAAATACATTTCTAAAAGCAGCAGTTAGAAAGGAGCAGATTATAAACTTCACGGTTCTAGGTGTGTGGATAACCAGAATGAATTATACAAGGAGGAAGACTGTATCATCTCTTTCCGTGTCAAGATCCTTATATGCACATGGATGGAAAGGGTTCCCAGGCTGTCATCTTAGATCTGGAATAGAGCTTCTGCTCTGTTCCCCAAGGGCCTGCAGAAGCAGGTCGTGTTGATATCATGCAAAGATGACTCAGTCTCTGGCCAGAGGTCATCTTGGTGCCTCTTGGGTGAATTTTCAATAAGGAAAGATTTGACCTGAAATTCACAATAGAGGCAAACAGAAGATTTTCATTTCATCTTTACACTTAGGGGCACTCGGCTGTACTGTTTTCTCATCTCTACCCACTCATGTATGTCACATGCTCTCTCCCTCTCTCTCTAGTTCTTTGTTTCCTCACCATTTACTTGAAGTGCTAAAATCCTTTCAAAAATTACTGTTAAATAAAAACAATGAGAAAATGGAAAATCACTACCATACTCTATCTAGGGAGTGACTAGCAATTCTGAAAGTATCAGATAAATATACACAGGTTTTATCATCATTGTATATCATACCAGTAAACCACAGCTGGCTAACGTCACACCTGCTTTCAAAATGTAAACCTTATAGTAATGTGTTCCACGATGATGTGGAAATATTTTCGTTCCCTAAATTTCCTATACAGATGATGCTCATACAGTTGATATTTCAGTTGTCCCAGATAATAAATTACTCCACCAGGTTACATCCTTCATGTACACAAACCTCCAGGCTGTTTGTCTCAATACTCCCTGCAGCTGTTACTTAGGTTTTTGCTACATAATTACTGTTTATTCAAAATCTCTCACTTATGAGGGGATTTGCCCACAGAGCTCTCACATTCAGCTTTCAAAACGTGATGACTCTTATGTTTGGTTCTTTTTGCTAAATATTGAAGGCAGCTTTTAGTCCTGACCAAAATATTTGCACGATGCTAATTACATTTCTGTGGACCATCAAATTAAAGTCTGTGGAAGATAAATGAAAAATGCGCATCAAACATCATCATTGCAATTTCCAATTGTTTAGAACAAAGGATCTTGAAATTGGAGGAAGTACAAATATGAGCACTCCACTGCTTAGCAGCAGTAATAATAAAACCAGCTGACAAATATTGAGTGCTCACCACGGCCCAGGCCTGCTCTGAGTGCATCCACATTTAATCTCCAAACAGCCATATGGCATAGGTAGTAGCATCAATCTGTTTTCGAGATGAGAAAATCGAGGCACAGAGAAGTTAAGTCATTTGCCTAAGGCCCCTCAGCTAATAGGTAATCAGCCCAAATTCAAACCCAGGCATTGCATCTCCAGAGCTCATGCTCTTATGAAAGCGATTTCTCCATCTTGGTATATTTTTAGAAGTTCAACATCCTAGGTACTAGACAAAGGAAAGAAAAAGGAAGACAGAAGCCTCTTTTCTCGCCCTGTTCCTAGGTCTCCTTTCATTCACTGACCCCCACCCCCCATTCTTTACCATCCCCTACACTAACCGGGAGAAGTTCCCACAGGGCATGCAGCGCCGTAACAGCTGCTTCTCCTACTATGGGTAATTGGAAAGATCTGGTCTCTGTCTTCTAGGAGTTTATAATCCAAGACAGAAAACAATATAAAGAGGTATAAAAAGAACATATGCAGCCTAGGCAACATAGTGAGACCCCATCTCTACAAAAAAGTTTAAAATTTAGTTGGGTATGGTGGCAAGAACCTGTAGTACCAGCTACTCGGGAGGCTGAGTTAGGAGGACTGCTTGAGCCCAGGAGTTTGAGGTTATAGTGAGCTGTGATTGTGCAACTACACTCCAGCCTGGGTGGCAGAGTGAGACCCTGTCTCTAAGAAAAAGTGATAAAATAAAAAGAACATACAGGCATGATGAGGGGAACATGGGAAAAAATAGGCAGTTTATATCAAATTTGACAGCAAAGCCATGAGATCTGAGGTGTGTAACTGATAAACAGTTGCTGAAGACAATTCCAAAGCTAAGTTCCAATAGGGTTTCTGCCACTTGTCGTGATAGCTGTGAGATGGCAGCCCCGCATTTAGATGATTTGCGTAAAAGTATCTCATTATTTTATACATGCACCTTGAATATTAAATGGCTTCCCCCCCTCTCCTGTCCATTTCCCTGGCTTTCCTGATCTCCCTCCCTTCATCTCCTCTTCTTCCTTCTTGCCTGCTTTTATTCCTTTTGTCCAGGCACTTTAATTGCTCCTCATGGAGTGCTTGTCTTAGAAGACCCTGTTTCGGGCACTGGGAGAGCTACCAAGAATGAAAAGCAGAGACCCCCCTTCTCAGGGAGCTTACCTGCTGTGCAACCATCTTTTAAGGATGTAAATCTAATCTTGCCCGTCAGATTTAGAACCCTCCAATGGCTTTCCATTGCTCTTGGGATACAGATCAAAATCTATCAGGCATCCTCTCTAAGGCCCTGCCACCTCCCTCTGAGTTGCATGCATGCCCCCAATGTTTGCGTCTCTCTAATAACCTTTCATCAGCTCCTTGCATGGGCCAGACCAGACTCTCAGTTTTATGTTCTGACAGCATAATCTTCTTTTCATTCAGAGCCCTTATTGTAATTCACAGATGCATGCTTGTGTGGTGATGGATTAATGTTGATCCCCCCCACTGGACCATCAATTGCAAGAGTGTTGGGAGAGGGTTAGAGATAAGACAGAAATGTCAGCTGAAGTCAGATTGGAAAGAATGGCTGATGTGCCAGACTGAAGCTTGGAGGACTCAGGAATGAATGGTTTTTAAAAAGGAAGTAAGGTGATCAGAACTGCACTTTAGGAACAGAGTTGAGCCTAACAGCAGTAAATGAGGCAGGATGGAGAAAGAGCAGGGCCTCTTTAGTGGCCATTGCTGTAGTCTGAATAAGAGGCATGAGAGGTTGCACAAGGGTGATGGGAAAGAGAAGGGGAAGAGAGATTCAGAAGGTTAGGCCAAGTCAACAACTTGCTTAAATGTGGAAACTGTGGGATGAGCAGGGTCCAAAAAGATTCCAAGTTTTCTAATCAGGGTGTCTGAGAGCTTAAGTAACTTACTGATTCAAAGTAAGAGGAAGGAGGCCCTTTGAGGAGAGGATGGAATCAGTTCTGTAAGCATTCAGCTGGAGGTATGAAGGGACACAGTGGAGATGCCTGCTGAATGCTGGATATATGGGAAAGGAGGGCAGAAGAAGGGTCCTGGCTGGTAAAGAAGATGTGGGTGCCATGTGCATTGATACGGTACTCATTAAGGGGATGAGGGAAAGGAAGAGAGGGCAAGATAAAAAGGAGTGAAAGAAGCTGGAAAGTAAGAAGAGCACACAGATTTATAATCCTTTGGGTATATAACCAGTAATGGGATGGCTGGGTCAAATGGTATTTATTGCGGCACTATTCACAATAGCAAAGACTTGGAACCAACCCAAATGTCCAACAATGATAGACTGGATTAGGAAAATGTGGCACATATACACCATGGAATACTATGCAGCCATAAAAAATGATGAGTTCATGTCCTTTGTAGGGACATGGATGAAGCTGGAAACCATCATTCTCAGCAAACTATCGCAAGGACAAAAAACCAAACACTGCATGTTCTCACTCATAGGTGGGAATTGAACAATGAGAACACATGGACACAGGAAAGGGAACATCACACACCGGGGACTGTTGTGGGATGGGGGGAGGGGGGAGGGATAGCATTAGGAGATATACCTAATGCTAAATGACGAGTTAATGGGTGCAGCACAGCAACATGGCATGTGTATACATATGTAACTAACCTGCACATTGTGCACATGTACCCTAAAACTTAAAATATTATAATAATAATAATAATAATAATAAAGAAGAGCACACAGAGAGAATAGAATTGGGGAAGCCAGGGAGGCAGGGTTTCAAGCAGGAATCCATGATTTTCCTGTGAAGAGCTCAGCCAAGAGCTGGAAGAGGATGAAGCCTGAGCAAAGCCAGCCAAGGTCACCAGCTATGGGAAAACTGTGGCAGCAGATTTAGGGAGGAGGGTTTGGAGGGTAAAAGCCAAATTGCAGGGATTTTATTAAGACTCGAGGTCATCAGGGATGCTACTGCCCTCTGCTGCTGGACTTGATGTAATTAAACAGGGTAAATCACAGTATTTACTGAGTCCTTGCCATGAACCAGATGTTTTATGCTATTTTAGTTATTTTTCATCAGTCTTGTGAAGAAAATACCTCATTTTAGTATTGATTCCTATATAATTTACAGTTAAAATGGAGCTCAGGGAAGTACTGTAACTTGCCTGAGGACATACAGTGAGTAAAGTCATGAGACTGGAAGCTCCACAAGGGCAGGAAGCACAAGTTTTGTTCACCATCATCTATGCCTCACTCACAATGCCTGGCACACAGAATGGGTTTCTTTTTAAATAAATGAAGAAATGAATGGACTCCAGTGTCATAATCAGGTCTGTGACTTCAAAGCCCAGACGCTTTCCAGGCATATGATGCTGCTTCTCATCCACACTTATTCCAATAGAAGACATTGTCCTGGTGCCAATTTCTTCAGAAACAAGATTTAAGATGTTGACTTTGTGAGAAGTGTTGTTTCTAAATTAAAATATGTGATTATAACTTAGCTTTGCCAATTACCCTGTTGATAAATCAATCAAACAATCAGGTCAGTCAAGGCTAAATTCATCTTTAAGGCAGTTTTGCTTTCTAGATCATGTTTACATTGAAACTCACAAGCAGCTAAATATGCATAAAATTTAAGAAACATATTTTAGGAATCAAGCACCCCTCACTCATCCCAAGAGTCAATCATGAGCTAAATTTTTTCAAATTATAGGAGACGACTTCATATATTTTTCTAGAGAAAATTATTTCCCTAAGGTGACATTCCTTCATATATATTTCAGAAGACAAACTCATAGGAAATAGTGGTCACATATTTGAAGCGGATTATTGGAATTTGAAAGGAAAAAGACTCAAATTTAACTTCTATAGGAGAGACCTTTTTAGTCTTTTTAATGAAAACATTTGGAAGAGGCATTTCCTTAATAAAGAAGACTTAAGCCACAAAAACCTGTTTATTTCTGTTATGGGAATCTGGCATCATATTGATTTTCAGTTTCTTCCGTTTACTCCAAATTAAGCTGTGAGCTGGGAGGCTGGATGGTCCACTAAAAAGCACTGCAGATGGAAGCAAATTTCAGATCTGCCTCTAATTAAATGTAAGGCTGAATAATAAACTAGACCTTCCAAATATCATCTGTAAAATGGAACTAAAAGTGCATGATTATCTAATTTACAGAATTGTTTTAAAGATGAAAGCAGGCAATATAAATATAAACTCGTTTGGTAAGAAATGTAAAAGCACCTTACAAATGCAAAATATCATCATTGCCTGTTCCCTAAAAGATACATCTAATCCATTCCCATGCAGAAAGAAAAAGTATCTTCAAGCAGTAATAGTTGCTGTTGAGCTTTCTTTGTCTCATTACCTTACTGAAACACAGAATTGAGTGGCTCCTCAAGAATTCTGCAGGTAACACTGCCCTTAAGCACCCTGGAAAGAAAATTGTCTTTGGTCATCTTACAAAGCCCTAGGGTTGCAAATGTCTGCCTTCTGAGAGCTTCTAGATGGTCCTGAGGTTGTAAAACTCCCCATGAAGTGTTTGGAATCATTTATCTTCTGTAGATTCGGGCGTTGATTCCCCCAGTTGTATCTTTCCCAAAGTAAAATTCAAGGAAAACATGGCCAGAATTAGCTTCAGGCATAACTTTCAGACCAGGAAGACCCCTGAGTCTTGGCATTTGGTCTGTGGCTCTTTTCAGGATGGGTTTCAATGGCAGTGTTCTCCTTCTTGGTTCCACCCTGGGCTAAGAAGATGGTGAGAAACAGGTCTGCCTCCCAGAGAGTTGGTTGCCTTCTTCCTGGTTCCAGCACTGAAGCTGCCATCTCTCCTATTGCTAGGAGCCAATCTCCAACCTTGGGCTGAAGTGGATAATTAGCTCTTATCAGGGCCTCTCAATCAGGACACCCCTGGAATGGTTCTGAGTGCAAACTTAGATGTTTAGAGGGTCCGCAGGCAAGGACAGGCAGGGCACAAACAGCCACTGCAAAGTCCTTGAAAAAGCCCACGGTGTTAGGTCCCAGGTTCACATCTGAGGATTTCCTGGAGAAAGGGAACAGAGGGCAGGGGCAATGTTTTCCAACACAAATAAATAGAATAAACCATCTATTGATTCGGTGATTCTCATGTGCCAGGAACTTACATGCTTTATCTCATTACCCTTCATAACAGTTAACCCTACTAAGTAAGTATTATGGTACCTCTTTTACAGATGAACAAATGGAGGCATAGAATCTCATTTACATAAAATATTTTATTGAGCACCTGTTATTTTTCAGACATTGAAAACAGTGATGGGTATGGCACAGTCATTGTTGTTGAAGAACTTCTGGCCAAGAGGAGGTCAAATAATTTACCCAATACACTGTCACTGATAGGAATTAAGGGCCAGAATTTAAATATAGGTCTGTTTGGCTTGAAGACTTGGCCTTTATTCATTTATTTGTTCATTTATTCAGCCAACATTAAAGTATCGAGCACCTACTATGTGCTGGGCACTTTGCCAAGGGCTGAGGTTAATAAGATGAATCAAACCGGGTACAATTGGTTCCTGCCCTCATGGAACTTAACCCCTCTGTGCTGCCACGTGGACTTCTCGCCAGGGAGGCACAGCTATCCTTCCTCTGCCGGGGAGCTATAGCCCTACTGCCAATTTTAGGCTGGTTCTCTAAGGCCCTAGTTCATTCCTACTGTTACCACAGTGGGACATTTCTAGCTTATGTTTCTTACCATTTAAGGACAAGAACATTTTCTTTGTTAGAGAAAACGCCGATTCTGGAGAGAAGAGATGACTTATAAACGGGATGAATATAACTGAATAAAATAAGGAGAATAAAAGGGACGGATTTCCTGTGTCTTCCCAAGCAGGTCCCGCCTTTTTCTCCATGACGGGCATCCTGCTGGATTGAAGGTAGAAAGCGGGTTGGTTTTGCCCTGGGGCTGCGTCAGAGTCACCACCGGATCTGCACACATCACCGTGGCGTCAGCTGCCCACGCTTCACCTACGCTGAGGTCATATTTCTCCTACCACGTTAGTAGGATCGTGTGTGGCGCCCGTGCACATCTGACGAGCATGTAACTGACGGCGTTGACTCCTGCTCCCGCCGCGGGGAGCCGGGAGCTCTGTGCAGACGCCCCGTCCCTGCTGAAATCAAAGGGGTTAGCAGCCTCCCAGCTCCCTCTGTTGACGACTTCAGCCAACTGTCATCTCTTCTCCAAGAGCTCTCTTCTGCTGCCCTGAGCCTCAGATTCTTTTTTGTTCCACTTTCCTTTAGCTTTTTGACTTCAAGATTAATTTGGGGACTAAATTATGTCTGACTAACCCTTGCATTACAGGCAACGTAATTTCGTTTTTGTCCTTAGTATTCAGAAAGGAAACTGTTGACGCCATTATTTCCTGTTCCATCAAAGAGGTGGGCCGATATTTGTGTGGCTCACGTTCCTGATAGGAAAACTATAGTCTGTATCATGCCTATTACTTTTGTCACCTCTCTGGCTCCTTCTTGTAGGGTCTGTTGCTGTCCTTCCTCCTGGCTTTACCCACCTTCCTGGTGTCCCAAAAAAGCCCATTCATCTCCCATCCTCCGTGATGGCTGGCTATCCCCTTGTTTTCTGGGGTTTGCCTGGGCATGTCTCACCACAGCACTAAAGTGATCACTTTGCTGTTTACTTGGCGCTTTTCTGTAATTCTCCCAGAGCAATGTCCTGCTTTTTGCTCCGCATGTCCCTTTTCTGTAATTCTCCCAGAGCAATGTCCTGCTTTTTGCTCCGCATGTCACATCTCAAGCCAGTCAAGTGTTTTGCTGCATGGATGAATGGATCTCTGTACACCTCACCCACTGCTACTCCACAACAGCTACCAATGATAAAGATGGGATTTGTCTTGAATTGCTTTCAGGTCAAAGTTAGCCTTGATAGTCTAGGTTGCCAGATTTAAGTTTAACAACATAAGGGGAAATTCTTAGCCCACTGCTGACACATAATGAAATTTAATAAACATCTATTTCCTTCCTTCCTTGGAAGAAGTCATTCAGCCTGAATTATCTTAGAAGGAGTCCATTCTTAGATATGAATAAGCCTGTATCCAAGATTAGAGGAATCAGAGCTCTGCTCATAAACATTTCCATCTTTCCAAAGAACAGCTCTAAAATCCAATATGGCAGAATTTGTGAGATAATAGAAACCTGGAACTAAACAGCCCTTGGAAATCATCTCTATTGACTCTTAGGCAATTTGGCAGGCTTTAAATAGATGAAAAAAATTAAAATATGCAGATGAGATCACAGCAGCTGCCAAAGATTACCTCTTGGCTTTTTCTTGAGCACAGTCTCCAGTAAGCGGACTATAAGCAGACTACAGTCATTGTGCTACTCCTCCCAAGGAACAGTTCACCTTCCCTGGGCTCATCTGCTTTGATACATTTGTTGCTTTGAAAACATAGCTGGCTGGGCACAGTGGCTTATGCCTGTAATCCCAGCACTTTGGGAGGCCAAGGTGGGCAGATTGCTTGAGCTCAGGAGTTTAAGACCAGCCTGAACAACACAGCAAAACCACATCTCCACCAAAAGTACAAAAAATGAGCCAGACACAGTTGTGCGTGCCTGTGATCTCAGCTACCTGGGAGGCTGAGGTGGGAGGATTGCTTGAGCCTGGGAGGTGGAGGCTGCAGTGAGCCAAGATTGCACCACTGCACTCCAGCCTGAGTGAGAGAGTGAGACCCCATCTCAATTTAAAAAAAAAAAAGCCGCTGACTTATGGTGGTCCTTAAGGAGATACTGCAGGCCCCTTGTGAGATCCCATAAGTTTAAGCTGGGATGACTTCCTTCAGAAGTGACAGCACATCTAAACACAAGTCTGCCTGGAAGGAGATGGTTTGGCCTAGGGAAAAGAGCACAGGCTTTGATGTCAGGTGCACCTGGATTTGAATTCTGAGGCACTTTCTGACTGTGGGGCCTAGTGCCAGGGAAGTCAGTAACTTCTCTGACCCTTGCTTTCTCATCTGCAAATGGGCAAAATTAATGAGAAAAATGAGAAAATTATGAAAAATGAGAAAATTAATACCTATCGCTGGAGATTGCTGGGAAAGTTAGACAACTTTAGGTCAGGCACATAGTAAGCACCAGACTAAGTTCCTTGTTGCACATTTGAACATCACTGGATCAAACAGGCTCAAAAGATGTGCTCTTGACATATCATGCCATTGAGAATAGGAAAGGATTCAGGAGAAGGCTTTGCTAAGCACACTTAAACTATAATTTTTTTAGGATAGTCCATATCTACTGGTAAAAATAGGTTTCCTAATAAATATCATAAAGAAGGCAAAATAATAGCACTTTTTCTGTTGTCTTAATTGATTGAATTCCATTTCTGCTATGTAACAAGATATGCCTGGCTTTGGTCTGTACTATATCCATACAATATTTTCTCTTTTAATTTGCTGTCACTTTTTGAGCACCTATCATGTATTTCATTAGGTGCTTTACATAGACTTTTCTCATTTAAGACTCCCAATAATCCTATGGAGGGAGTGTTATTATTCCAATGTTACAGATGAAGCTCAGTGAAATTCAGTGATTTTCCTAAGGCTGCACGTTTGCCTGACTCTAAGTTCCCTCCTGATTTTAGAGGGTGTGTGTATGTGTAGACCACTGAAACATGGCCTTTTTATGTGCATGACACTGGCTCATATTTATCAGAAATGCACTGTGAGTTCTTTCTCCCATGAGGATGGTACTGGTACTCAAGAGATATTTGTTGGATAAATGAATCTTCTCCTTCTCATCAGACCTTACTTGTAATCAGCCATGTCTTTGTGTTAGTAGCCAGAAACATCCATGGCATGGAATTTTCTCCCTCTGAACGAAGGTCTTACTTTTGTTTTTGCTAAGCTAACTATGTCAGATGAAGGTCTGGACATCCACTTGACACTCAAAAAGTGTCAGCTATATTCTTTTCTTATTTACAAGCCTTGTCTACCACCCCAGCCTCCATGCTCACTACTTCTCTACATTCTGGTCATACTGGGCTGCTTCTAGGTCTTGAAGGCGGCATGTTCCTCCAGCCTTGGTGGTCTTCCCAGGCTACTCCATCTGCCTGGAATACTAACCCTTTCCTGAAGAGTCAAATTCTGCCCAGTCTTCAATACTTAACTTAAATAGAACTTCCTCCAGAAAACCTCCCTGACTCTGTTTCAGTTATCAATTGCTGGGTAACACACCTCTTCAAAATGTAATGGCTTAAAATAACCACCACGCATTTGCTAATGAATCTACAGTGTAGTTGGGTTTGATTGGGGACAGCTTATTTCTGCTCTATGTGGCAGTGGACTAGCTTAACTGAGAGTGGAGGGTCCAAAGTGGCTTCACACACATGTTTGGTACCTCGGCTGGGATGGCAGACTGGGTCGCATTCTCTTTCTATGAGATTTCTCCAGCTGGACCTCTTTATATGGGCTTGGCTTCCAAGGGGAGAAAACAGAAGCTACAAGGCATCTTAATGACTATGCTTGGAAGTCACATGGTATCTTTTCTGTCACATTCTATTGATCAAAGCAAATCACAGGGCCAGTTCAGGTTCAAGGGGAGGGGAAATAGACCTCATCTTTTGGAGTGGCAGGTGCTTAGAGGGTTGGGAGAAAAGGCTGGTGGCCTTCTCTGCAGCAATCTTTCACATGCTCCTAGACTAGGCTAGTTCTATCACATAGAGAACTGTTCCCTTCTCTGTAAAACTAAGTGCACTTGTAAATACTTATTCAATGTCTATCTACATTCTCCTATCACCTCCCACATCAGCCTGAAAAATCGATTAGAACAGGAATCCTGTTTATGTTAATTGCTGATTAGAACTATGGGATGAATGAATGAACGAGCAGGTGAACATACATACTATAGTCCGGGCATACGGTGCAGCTACCACACATGTAATGTACATAGTTTTCCTTTGTTGGTAATCATAAGCTTGATACTTAAAGTCATGTGGCACTTCCTCTCCTCTGGAAATATTGACCAGTATCTAATGAGGATTAAAGTTTGATGATTTCTAAGGGCACAGAAAAGCTTACAGTCCTTAAGAGTGCTTGGAAAATTCTTACTTCTCTAGGAGGAAAAGACAATGATTATGTTATCAGCAATTTGTCTTAAAGTTATTGCAACATGCCTTCTTTTTTGGTGCCTGAAAAGTCATCACTGCAATATTAGAGTAACTGGCCTTGCTGATGTTTGACTATAAGCGGTTGTTTTGAAAACACATTGGAAAATCCCTTCCCCGGTCCCTGTCTATCTTTTGTGTGTGAGTGTGTGTTTTTAATGTTAACAAAAACCAGAAGGGGAGTTTAAGAGAAAAGCAAAACCAAACATGGTTATGCAGCATTCATGGGAGTTTGTTTCAGAAGCTCACATTTCAAATGCTGAATTAATTGCAGGCTTATAAGAGTAAGAGTGAAAAAGAAAATTTTCAGAACCAGGAAATAAAAAAAGAGCAAGTCTGGGAAATCAATGTGCTTTTCTTTTGAATTTTTTTTTTTCCATGAAAACAGAACAGGATGTGAGGCACAGGGAAATTGGAACTTTTTTTAGCCAGAGCAGGGTTTGAAAAATCTGGTTTTGACTTATGAGTCGTCTTATGCACAGATGCCAACCCTGGAGCCTTTCTGGTTGCTTCCCATCTCCTCGGCCTTCATCTGCATGACCAGCTGAGCTGAGCCAAGGCCTGTGACAAGCAGGAACTGGATTATCAGCCACTCTTGCATTGTGTCTCATATGTTCCTCTCTATATTAATCATGCTTAGGTGCCAGGAGTATTTGCTAGCATTCCTAAGATGAAATGAGTTCCTGTTGGCAATAAGTAATTGTTCATTTAAAAGACAGCTTAAAATGTTTAAAATACGTGTGTGTGTGTTTGGGAGGAGTATATATATGTGTGTGTATACATATGTAAAACTTCATCAGCAGATTAAAAAGAGAGTCTTAAATTAGAAGAATTCAGGCAAGCATGGCCTCTTATCCTCATAGAGCAAACACTCCACATCTCAAAGCTGAGAATGACATGTTTTTCATCTGGATTTCTAGGCCTAAGTTCAGCATTTATTTCTCTATAAATACATATAAACAAAGTCTCCAGGCAACCATCATGAAATAAAAGCAACTAGTTCTGAAAAGCAGAATAATGGCTTTCATTTTAGTCTTCTTTTTTGCTACTTGGAAAATCTCTCCCACTCTACACCACTCCCACCAATCGCCCATACACATTCCCCAGTAAAAACAATAGTAGTTTATGGGTTTTTTCACCACCAAAGAGGGAAAAATGTCTTGAGCCTCAACATATTAAATATCAGAGTTAAATGCGTTCACAAAATTCCATTGGTTAGTACCCTAAGTTGGCTGATCTTAGCTAAAACATACATCAAAGAATGTGGGAGTTCTCACTGGCTTCTAGGATCATCTGCCTCAGGCAGGTTGCTTTTCTTGCTGTATGGCTGCCTAGCAACCTGCCACCAGCCAGTCTCACTCCTTCCTGCTCATTTCCTTACACTGGTCCCCAAAGGCTTTCCTACTTGTTTGTCCTACAGTAGCACGATCTAAACACCCAACGCCCGCAAGGGTGGCTTGAAAGTTGTTTGGAATAAGATCGTGGCAGTCCTTGAATGCCAAGCCTTGGAGTCTCCCACTAATTTGAGAGATAATGGAGAGCCACTGTCATTTGGAAGCAGTGGACCAATGTGATCAGAGCTGGCCCCTGTTTAGGAGGCTGTGAGGTAACAGACCACAGTGACAGCTGCAGGGATGAAAGAGGATGCAAAAAAAGAGCTGCATGCCTGCGGTAGAAGACGCGTCTGCTGTGGGAGCCCTGGATATACCAAAGGTGCTGCCATGCTTCAGGTCTGGGGTGAGGCCATCTGCAGATGCAGCGAGACAGGAAGCTACGTGGAGAGAAGTGTAAGAGCCACACTGCATTTAATGAGTCTGTAGGGTCAAAGGAACAGAGAGGCCGAGGTGCCCACATTCTCCCCAAAACTTCCTCTAGGAGGACAATCACCACAGAGACTATTCAAGGAGCTATGTGACTGTGTGGCTTCCTTCAAATCACAAAAGTGCTGTGAGGAAGTGGACAGGTTGGGACAAATTGTAGTGATTTCCCCAAAGCCTCACTATGCCACTACCGGCCCACAGGGCTGTCCCATGATGCAGGCTGAGCCACGTGTAGTACCTCCTCCTACTGGCCTGTGATTGGCCTAAACTGGGCAAGAGTCTGTGGCTAAGGAATCAGTCATTTCTTGGAAATGTCTACAAAGGTCTCTATCTGGAAAGATTTGAGCCTAGAACATGTTCCTTGCCAGTGAATGCAGCCCATCTTCAGAAGGAGAGAATAAAACCCTTTTATTATTACCACTTTTATTATTATTTATTATGAAAATTACCTTTCCAGAGGTAAGCAAAGACAAGAACTTTACCTGGTAGGGATCCAGTCCCTGAGTCCAGCCAACTCTGAGGCTAGGCTTTTTCTTAGCTGGGTTACATGAGCTAATAGATTCCCTTTTTATGGATTAAGCAAGTTCAAGTTGGGTTTCAGTCACTTGTAACTTAAACCCTGCATAATATTGCACTGCCATCTTGATTATACAGACAAGGGAACTGAGGCTCAGAGGTCAACTAAATCATCATAGAAATGTATATTAAGGCACAAGTT
The DNA here is from genome assembly GCF_028885625.2 of Pongo pygmaeus. Lineage (NCBI taxonomy): Eukaryota > Metazoa > Chordata > Mammalia > Primates > Hominidae > Pongo > Pongo pygmaeus. The sequence continues at coordinate 106,343,703 of NC_072380.2, read as the reverse complement.
TTGAAGCTGGATTTGTCTGGACTCCAAAGCCAGAGTTCTTTTCTTATACCATTTTGCCTCCCAGCTGATCCCACAATTGTTGTTCTCAAGAGAAGGGGTAAATAAACAGACATGTTTGGATCTCTGCATGTTGTCCATAATCCTCTAGTGAAGCCATCTGTGACACTGTTTAATGCCCAATGCCATGGAAAACAGGAGATTTGTTCATTTTACAGATGTTCTCCATTCTCTCCAGATAGTAACTCTTCTCCCTGCTCCAGCTTTACAAGCAGAAACCTACTTCCATCTTGGGAAGAAATACAAGACAGGTATTTGCCACCTACCACTTAAAGGGAGTGGTAGAGAACGCTGTACTTTGAGGCACAAATCCTCATTAAGGACCAAGGGTAGAGAAGGGGAAAGGTGCACTGAATGGGGCAAGCATCCACCCTCCAGCTCTCTAAGAAACAGGAGCTGACTCAGAAGTTGGGGAGAGCACGGTTGGAGATGTGGCCATTGCATAAGCTCACAAAGCTTCTCCAGCTACAGTCAACTTCTGAGTCTGTTTGTTCCAGGCTGCAGATTCACAGCGGACCCATATTGCTTGGCACAGGACAAATTCAAGGGCCAACTCCAAAATTAACTTCTCATGGTGAGGACTGGGGTCATATAGATCAGTTAGGACCACAGGAGCCAGAAGAGGGAGGGTGGAGGTGAGTCAACCAGTCACCCCAGGAAATGTCAAGCATGATGGTGGGCCCTAAAAGCAGTGAAGAGGTCCATTACCTACTCTGTAGGCAGGACCACAGGAGATCAGGGAACCGAGAGATCATGGCCGATGACACCTGTTTGTGAGCAAATAGGAGACACATCCTGGGGACCCAGGAGGACATGGTAAACATGAGTACAGTAGTAACAAAGATTAGTTACTCAGTCTGCATGGGCACAGCCTTATCTGAGGCTCTTTACCTGCAGTCACTATTTAATCCTCACCATCAGCTTATACAACAGACATCATTACATTGCCCAAATGAATAATCAAGCACAGGGAGATTGAGCAACTTACCCGAGGTTCCACACAGGGGAGAGCTGGGTCTCAGCTTTGAACCCACAGTCTATGACCCAGATGTCCTGTGCTTACCAGTATTTTACTCAGCAGGTGGGGTAATGAAATGTGGGTTATTGCTCTTATGGTGGCCCCATTTGCAGCCACAGATTATAGTCAGGCCTGATGGGAACATTTGGTTTGTATTTTGTTGCTGTTGTTTCAGATCAGTATTATTCACCACTTGACAAAACATGTCCAAGGATTAGTTTCCAGCAGGTGGGGTAATGAAATGTGGGTTATTGCTCTTATGGTGGCCCCATTTGCAGCCACAGATTATAGTCAGGCCTGATGGGAACATTTGGTTTGTATTTTGTTGCTGTTGTTTCAGATCAGTATTATTCACCACTTGACAAAACATGTCCAAGGATTAGTTTCAACAGAATGAATTAGAAAGCCTTAACTCTTCAGGCTCCACATATGTCCGTACATAAGAATCTGTCCACTCTCTTGTAGCTATAACATTCTTTCCCTATTACAACCCCATCCTGATAATACCCATACCTGATAATCCCATAACATGCAATCAAATGATCTGTTCCATGTACGGATGGATGCTCAGCTGCCACACTAGGCATGGGGCTTGTCTGAGGGGCACCGGAGTCTGGACATGTGTGTTCACATTACCACCTTGTCCTTTCTAGAGGATGGCATGGTGTACACCTGCTGGGGGTTCTTGGTTATTTGGAAGTTGCTGCTTTTGTTGCTCTGCATTCTTCCTCTGACATTCTTCCTGTCAGTCCAGATGGCATTTACTTTTGAGCTGGACCTTAGGCCATGCTCATATACGTCTGCCAGGGGCATTTCTAAACCAACAGGTATGGATTTTTATACATTTACCCAGAATGGGGAATGAAGCTGGGGGTAAAGGAACAGCGTGTACAGGCGGGTTTTTAAAACAGATCAGCCACTAGAGGGAGCGATAGAGGACGGTCTTCAGGGAATGGAGCAATTCACTGAGGGAACCATCCCACCTGAGTCAGTGAATAATGTCTTTATCTGAGAAGGATATGGTCTGGGCTACATTTCTGTCACGAAGAAGATTTGCCATCTCCTTCCTGCATGTTTGGCTGATTACATTTTCTCAGCTCTCCTTAATTATACAGACCAGATGCTTTATGACTAGAAATAGCATCAAAGACAAATCGTCTGTGACAAAGAGTCATAAATTGGAAGAAAACAACAAATTAAGTAGTCTAATCATTGTCACACTTCAGTCACTGCAGTCCATCTTCTCTATTCAATTAGTTTTGCATTCAATGAGTGCAGCGGTAAGCATCTCTGAAAATTGGAGCAAAAGTATTTTGGTTGTTTTCATGCTTTCCTTTTTTGCTTTTTCTTTTGTTTCTTTTTTCCTTTCTTTTTGGAATAAGCAGTAAAAAAAAATAGCATTTCAAATCCTTTAATGTAAAAATTCATCAGCTGAAGAGTGCAGTACAGAAAAATCCCTTGGCAGTGCTCATTTTTTAAATTAATTTTTAATTATTCAAAGAATACATGAACATATTCTCCTCTTTAAAAAAAAAAGAAATTACAGATATGCTCCAGTCCCCCACTCCCAGTCCCCCTGACTCAGAAGTTGAAGAGAGCATGGTTGGAGACATGGCCATTGCATAAGCTCACAAAAACTTCTCCCTAAGAGCACTCCTCTATCTCCCAGAAATAATCATGATTTCTTCCTTGTGTGTTTTCTCCCAGACATTACTCTAATTATTTATTTAGGTTTCCCTTAATCCCTTTGAATAGCCAGGCTTATGTCAGGCCTTATAAGATACTAGAAAGAACACCAGACATGGATTTGGTAAGCCTGCTTTTGAGTCCCAACTCTGCTCCCTGTTACGTGGCTGACTTTGGGCAAGCCATGTAAGAGCTCTACAAAAGGGGTTAGCAAAACCTCCATTTGTTCAGACATCGGTTCATTCATTTATTCTACAAATATTTATTAAATTCCTCCTAAGGACTAAGCACCTGGGCAAAGACCTGGCCTAAGGAGGCTTGCAAAGAAGTGAAGAGATCATTGTGGTATAGTATGATAAGGGGCATGTCATGGAAGGCCCAGGACATGGAAGTCCTCCTCTGGGAAAGGCTTCCAGGAGGACGTTGTGGCTGAGCTGCAATCTGAGGAATAGGAAGGAATTAGGCAAAGAGGAGTTTGGGTGTAGATCAATGTGTGAGTGCAGGAGGTGGGTAGAGAAAACGTTATGTTCAAAGGTTCACTGGCCAAAGAGAATAAGTATACTTCAGGCATTTTTTTTTAAGTCAAAGAGCTAAAATATGATTGAAGCAGAGAATTTGAAGGGGGCATAACTAGAGAGGAGGTGGGGGAGCTTGGCATGGACCATTATAACCACGTAAGGAGTTGGGGCTGGAGTCAGCAGAGAGCAGAGAACCATTAACTTTAACCAGGTCCGTGCATGTTCAGATTTGCCCCGTAAATGGTAAGTGCTAATGATATTAGCTATGATTAATACACTACTTTCCTTTAGGCAATACAACCAGTGTTGTCATTAACAGTGGTCGCTATCTAAGAAGCAATTTCCAAGGGAAAAAGAAGAAAGAAGAGGCTGGCTGGGGTGGGTGGTGTGACCATGGCCAATGGTCCTTTGGAATCAACACTCTTTCACCCCAAACCCTCCATCCCAGTTGTATCTTTGTAGTCCTACTGTAACTTTCATCTTTTTTCTTCCCTAAACCAGAGATCTGAGAAACGAGTAAAATTAAAAAGACAGGGAAATTTCAGGAACACAGAATCCAGGCACCCGGGAGCTGCAGGTCATCGGTGGTCCTGTCCTGTTGCCTATTGTGTGAACTCATGCTACTCAGCCGAGCCCCTGGCCGTTGCACGAATGGGAGCATCTAGCTAGGGAAGCCAGGCTCCGTCAGGCTCACACCATGGGGTGCCTGGAGCTGTGCTGCTCTTGCTGGGTATGTTTCAGCCCAGGCACAGGCAATTGGAGGGGGAGCAAATGGCCCGCAAATTAGGCTGTGTGCTCTTGACCAGGCCACTCCTCATTTTTCCTCATTACCCTCCCCACGTCTTGTCTCCATTGTTAAACCAAGTCAAGGACAAGGGCGTCAGTGAAAAAGTTGCTGGGTATGATCATCTTTTCCAGCTCAAACATTCAGTGATTCTTGCATTTGGTGAATCTGACGAAAACCAGCTCAGTAGGAGCCAAGGTCTCTTTGCTTCCCTTAGGGAAAATCGCTCCACTTGCAGGGGTTTGGAGAGCTCACTGCCCCAGGCCTGGCCAGGCATCTGCCTGGGGATACAGCCACAGAGGCCACCAGCAGAAAACCAGAAGGAAAGCATCATGGGACCCTTCTTATTAAAACCAAACCAGACTTGCTGTGCTAGGAAAGGGAAGACACAAATGAATCCCATGAGGACAGCTGGCTTTGAGTTCCTAAAGAGTCTTGAAGTCACCGTGGCTTTCCATCGCAAAACCAAGGACCAGGGTGGAAGCTGGGGAGAAGTAGATTGCTTTGGATTCAAAAATCTTAGCCATAAATATCTAGTGTCAAACCTAGAGGATTCAGAGCCTGGAGCAGAGGTGGGCAAAGTTTTTCTGTAAAGGGCCAAACAGTAAATATTTTAGGCTTTGCAGACCCTATAGTCCTTATCTCAATTACTCAATTCTGTAGCAGGCAGCTCACAGACAGTAAGTAAACAAATGGGTGTGACTGTGTTCCAGTGAAACTTCATTTACAAAAACAGGCTGTAGCCAGATTTGGCACACAAATCATAGTTTTCCAACCCTGCCTAGAGTGATTTCCAGAAACCAGAGAGCAAGGAAGAATACAATCCTTTTGCGGGCTGAGAAAAAAAAAGTCTTGGATGAAATTGGAAAAGGAAAGCAAGAAAGTTTAAATGCTAGTGTGGCAATTACCCTTTGCCTTCACCTCAGTGTTGAAACTGAGTGGAAGATAAAGATGGTAATAAAATCCTGGATATGCTTCGAGATTTATGCTTGTAATAGAGGGTCTTTGTGCCCAGTGCATGCTGCCTGCAACTGTAGGAGGAGACAGATGCAAAACACACCTCACATCCACACAGGATGGCCAGAGGAGGTCAGAAAAGGCAGTGTGGTGGTTTAGCAAAGGAGGATCTGAGCCAGCCCTGCCACAGCTCCAGGCCTTCCTTGGCTCCCATGGGGCAGAGGAAACCTGGACTTTCCACACACCCAAGTAGAGGTATGGAAAGTGGCTCTGGAGAGCGCAGGGTTGGCCAAGAGGATGGTGAAGGACGAGGTACGCAGATCCCATAGCTGAGCCAGGTGGTGGGCGGCACAGTGGGAAATCACTGTGGCTGGAACCAAGTGGATGCGTTGTCAGTAGAGAAGCCCAGCTCCCACAGCAATAGCCAAGACTGTCCTCATGAAGAGAAAGGACACATGGCATCCATTGTGGGTGCCTGGGGACAAGAGCCCATGAAGAACCAGTGCCTTTCCCCTGACGCCACAGATAATGATGTTTGGTGATGCCCAAACCCCTTGGAGCTTAGATGACTGCTGGGCAGGAGGGGAAAAGAAGAATGCAGAGATTGCCTGAGTATTGGACCCAAAGACACATACAGTCTAAACCAGAATTTATGGAATGACCTTGAATTGGCAAGATTAGCCTTTCTACCACAGGCTAGAAAGGGAGTCTCTGAGAGCTACGCTGGGTTCAAGCACAAAAAAATAAAGTTATATCTGGGAGCTCCAAACTTTCGGTCTGTGAATTTGAACACAAGTATGTAGGAAACGAAGGGGGCAATCAAAGGAAAACTATGAAAAGGTGGGCTGACTCCTCAGATGGACAATGTCTGAACCTCAGAGATACATACTCAAGTCTGTTCTGGGCTTCAGGTTACACAGTCACCCCGAACCCATCATGGAGGCTCAACAGAGTTTGAAAACAGCAGAGTTTGAAAACAGCAAGGTTTTTGAGGGGGAGGATTGCAAAGCCTCAGAGACTAAGGCATAGGGTCTTTCCTAAGCCCAGAGGGGTGGCTGCCCTACAGATGTGTCATCACTTCAAAACAAGCAGGGACACCTCTGGGGTGGAGGTGAGGGAGACCTGAGCACATGTGGCCTAGGGTTTCAAACAAATTTCTTTCCACAGCTTCACATTATTCACAAGGTGAAAAATCATCCAGCATCTGACACAGTGCTTGCATGGAGTAGTATGAATTAATGCATGCCATTACCAGCTCCTCCTGGTTCAGTTACATGCTCATCTCATCATCGTCCCATAGCAATTTGATCATGCTGCATGATAATTATTTCTTGAGCTGCTTGTCTCCCCTGATGAATGCAAGAGCAAAAGCAAGGACTGTGCTTTCTGTTTTCATGGCTCCAAGTTTATGTAAATAGATAAAATGTAAAATAAATTTCAAAATCGTCAATCCCCACTTCCTGAAAGAGCAGCAGGAGCACAGGGAGATGAAGGGGCTGCTTGTCTTCTGCCTGCCATGTCACGCTGCCTTTTCCTAGCACTGTCAAAAGCATTTTTAAATGTCTAGGCCATAATCTAAAACACTGGAGGCATCTTCAATGGAGTATTTGAAATAGGTGGAATATTTATTGCATTTTACCCTTTTTGAGAGAGACAGAGGGTCTTGCTCTGCTGCGCAGGCTAGAATGCAATGGTGTAATCATGGCTCACTGCAGCCTTGACCTCCCAGGCTCAGGTGATCCTCCCACCTCATCTTCCCAAGTAGCTGGGACTACAGGTACGTCCCACCATGCCTGGTCAATTTATTTACTTATTTATATGTAGGGACAGTGTTTCCCCATGTTGCCCAGGCTGGGCTTGAACTTCTGGGCTCAAACCATCCTCCTGCCTCAGCCTCCCAAAGTGCTGGGATTACAGGCATGAGCCATTACGCCCGGCCTTTCTATTTCATTTTATTTCCCCATGGGGACTTTCAAAATTTGGGCCGGTGATTAACACTGGACTTAACACAGGAAATGCACAACTGACATGAACTGGATGGGGATAAATAACCTGCCTCATCACTGTGAAAAGGAAGTGACTCTTTTCTGCTCAGAAAGAATATATCAGAAATCCAGGGCAGTTACCACATTGTGATAAGATGCCTATGGGAAATCAAATAAGGAACACACAAAAGGAAGAAGCAGCAGCATAAAAGGCACAGAAAAAGACAAAACTCAACCCCACCCAAAAGTCATGATGGGTTTTGTTGAGCATACCATTGACCTGTTTCTACAATCTGAGAATCATTTCCCCTAACTACAGGAGTTGTAAAACTGAATGATAGATCAATGGCCTGCCTGTATTCATTTTCTATTGCTGCTGTAACAAAGTACTACAAACTTTGTGGTTTAAAATAAGACAAATTTATCTTACATTCCTAGATGTCAGATATCCTAAAATCAAGGTGTCAGCAGGGTTGCATTCCTTCTGGAGTTCCAAGGGAGAATCCGTGTCCTCACCTTTTCCAGCTTCTAGAGGCCACCTGCAATCCTTGCCTCAGAGTCCCTCCCATCACCCCAGCCTCTGCTTGTCGTCATACCTTCCTCTCTCACTCTGACACCCTGCCTCCCTCTCCTAAGGACCCTCATGTTGCCTCCCTCTCCTAAGGACCTTCATGTTTACATTGAGACCACCTGAATAATATAGAATATGCTCCTCATTTCAACATGATTAACTTTTTTTTCATTCTTTTTCATTTATTTATTTTTTTCTCATTCTGTCACCCAGGCTGGAATGCAGGGGCATGATCACAGCTCACTGCAGCCTCAACTTCCCAGGCTCAAATGATCCTTCCACTTTAGCCTCCTGAGTAGCTGGGACCACAGGGACACACTGCCACACCTGGCTAATTTCTCTGTTTTCTTGTTTTTTTTTTTTTTTTTTTTTTTTTGTAGGGATGGGTTTTTGCCATGTTGTGCCGGCTGGTCTTGAAGTCCTGGGCTCAAGCCAGCCTCCCACCAACATCATTAACTTAATCAGAGCAGCAAGTGTCACATACGGTAACATAGTCACAATTCCCAGGATTAAGATGTGGACAGTGGACATCTTTGGGGGGCCATTATTCAGCCTGACTCTGGCTCAAGGTCTGGACCAACAAGAGAAATGGGCAGCCAGCACTTTTTTCCTCGTTTCGTCTCCTTTCGTCCCACCATTTTCTACATTCAGTCAGAGATTGTCAGAACACAATTAAAAAAGAAGCGAGATAGGGGCTGGGGACTGACAGAGGTGCATTGCATGCTGGGAAATGTGCTTTCTAAAATCAAGGGCTGTGGGTAGGGCCAGTGACCAGAAGAACCCTCGTAGAAGTGCATTCTGGGAGTTGCAGATTGTCATGCCCTAGCTCTGTTACAGTATCTGAGAGCCAAGTAGTGGAGACAGGGACACAGCCTGCCTTAGCGCAAGAGAAGTGCTCCAAATGACCGCCAGACGGGGTACTGTGCGCATACCCTGCCATCCATCTAAGGAGCTGAAAAGGGGCTTTGGTTTCTCCTTCTGGCTTGGCCTTTTTCAGCCTCAGAGTGCATATATACAGTCCAGAGAGATCTTTTCATATCTCAATTGCAACCCAGAGCTAAAATTTTCTCCCTTGGCATTCCTAGAGCCAAGGAAAGTAGGAAATAGCTATTTCCACCTCTGGCATGGAAAGTAAGGTGATTAGGATCAATCCAGCTTCCTAGGATAACTAAAAAATCTGGATTACTTTTTAAAGCATCAAACATCAAAACACACTAGTGAGAAATTACTGAGCTCAAATCTAAGAGAGGTTAAGAACCTAGAGAGGTAAGCCCCGTTCTCAGAGGTAAGCTCACTGCCTTTATTCTGAGTGTATTTCATTTGTTGATCCAAAGATACAGTTGAAAACTTAACCTGGCAAATTCCCAAACCCAAGAAGACAAAGTCAAAATGCAGAGCCCACCAAAAATAGGTACGGTGGTAGGACATTCCCTCTCCAGGTACCCAGAAGGAAACAGCCTCAGAACAAAGTGAATTGGAAGAAAAATCCCACAGTGACCTGCAGCCTGGTTTTACCATGCCTCGGTGGCCAAGGGAAGCTCAAGAATTGAACTTAGATTCAGGAAGGCCTAGGCTAGTAGTACCTCTAAGCACCTAGCAGAAATAAATGAAAATGCTCTCAGGATGAACATGTCCTCATCTTAGGCTTCATATTACTACTACAAACAACTTTTAAAACACTACAATGAACACATAGTGAAAGATAACCAGGCGCACTCAGAAACCAAATACTGTATGTAAAAAAGAGCAGAAAGAACAAACAACAGAAATAGATACACAAAGACCTAACTACTAAGATTATCATATGCAAACTATACAACAACTATGCTATGTTTATAGAAATAATACAGAGGCTTAAAAGTTTTAGTAGAGACCTGGAATATATATTTAAAAGTAGCATGATGGAGCTGAAGAAGAACCAAATAGAAATTCTAAAATTTAAAAATGCAATAACCAAAATTAATAGCTTGCTACAGGATGATTTGATAGTACATTATACATGGCTGGAGAGAGAATTGGCAAACTGGAAGACAGGAGAGAAGAAACTATTAGAATGCAATACAGAGAAACAAAGAGATAGAAAATACAAAAGACAGAATCAGAGACCCTGAGGATCCAGGGAGGAGGTCTAACAGGCTTTAAGAAATCCCAGAAGAATCAAGGGGAGAGTAGATGAGGCAGAGGCAACATTTGAAGAGATCACTGGGATATGGCTGGCATCAGGATCCCTAAATAGCCATCAGTTACATTCTGCAAGCATTCCAGGAGATAGCTAGCTGGTTGGCTCAGAGCATGCAGAGCTCCTCAAGGGGGCGGTGTTGCCTAGCGCCAGACGCCAGTCTCAGCATCTGAGCTCTGACAAAGTCCAAATGCTCTTCACTGATGGAAGAGAAGGCGGTTAGCTAGAGTTAGAGGAAGAAAGTGCATGTTCCAACCTCAAGAACTCGTATATGCAGAGATCAGAAGGCAGAGAGAGAGGAAGAGACAGAGACCAACAGAGAATATGAGTAACTCCTAAAAACAGAAATAAGTTCAGTATGCCTGGGGCATAGAGGCAGGTGATGAGATGATAGAGAAGACCCCAAAGGAACAGGTAGAACTGGGACATGAAGAACCTCATGAACCGTAAAGACACTGAGGCCTCATGCTATGGGTTATAGAAGCTATTAAAAGATTTCAAACAGGGAAGGGATCAGATTCACAAGTTAGAAGAAACACTCTGGGTAGAGCATGAAGAGTTCATTGAAGTGAGGAGTGTGTTGACTGGGGCACCATTAAGAGGCTGTTAGATGTCATCCAGGTCAGAGCTGACAGTGACCTGCTTTACATAATGGCATTTAAGAAATGACAATACTTAAAATCAAACAAAAAGACCATCTATTTGCTGCCAAGTGGTTGAATCAACATGTGTGGCTTAACCACATAAAATCTAGATTATGTGGCCAGCTCCATCCGTGAAGCAGTCACCAAAATCCAGTGAAGAAACACCACCCACCCAGTACCACCAAAGCAGTTCTCTGTCATGTGTGTTCCCTGCCTGCACAAACCAGGCAGGGACATGTCATGGGACAGAGACTCCTGAAGGACTGAAAGGCTGCTCTGGTGAGGCGGCCTCTGTTTAAACCAGCCCCAGGTGAAGAGAGCATCCCTTGAGACAAATTTGGAGGCCAGGATTAAAGACTTTTGGAGGCCAGAGCAAATTAAGGTTTTTATGTAAGAATTAAAACGTGCTTTGATCATGAGACACGGGTAGCTTGTCTCCCTCACTAAGAAGCAGGAGTGTTGCTCGTGGGGCCCACATGCTTCTGCGTGGTGTTTGACTCTGTATAAAGTCTAGTCCCAAAGTTCAAGGTGTCTGAAGAAGCCAAAGTATGAATATGTGAATATTGGCTGTGCCAATAAACTCATCATCTCGACCCACAAAAAAAAAGACAATACCTGATGTTGGCAAGGTGCCAAAAACAGCCACTCTCAATCACTGCTGCTGAGATAGTGAGATAGTTAATTGATGCAACTTTTTGGAAAGCAATTTAGGAATATGTAACAAATGTTTAAAGATGGATATACCTTTTGACTCAGTTATTCCATTACTTGGATTTATCTTAAATAAATAATTAAGAATGTGCAGTCCATCTAAATATTAGTTATAAGAAGAAAATATTGGCCGGGTGCGGTGGCTCATGCCTGTAATCCAAGCACTTTGGGAGGCCAAGGTGCGTGGATCACCTGAGGTCAGGAGTTTGAGACCAGCCTGACCAACATGGTGAAACCCCACCTCTACTAAAAATACAAAAATTAGCCGGGCGTGGTGGCACATACCTGTAATCTCAGCTACTTGGGAGGCTGAGGCAGCAGAATTGCTTCAACCCGGGAGGCAGAAGTTGCAGTGAGCCAAGATCATGCCATTGCACTCCAGCCTGGGCAATGAGAGCAAAACTCCATCTCAAAAAAAAATGAAGAAAATATTGAAAACAGCCTAATATGTCCAATACTGGGAAACAATCAAATATATGTGCACAAATAATATTTATGGTTATTAAAAATTATATCATAAAAGATTCATTTTCTTCTTTGTGCTTTTATCTCTTAAACTTTTCTATAATTTATGGGGATTACTTCTGGAATTAGGGGAAAAATCAATGGAAAATGTTTAGAGTTTATGAAAACATTTACAAAACTTCACAAAATAACACAAGGAATAAGAATCAAAAATAAAAATTATGCAAGGCATATGCTTTGGACACTACATAACAAAATTAAAAAGTAATATAGTACTGTATGTATAAACTGCTCCAGCCAGGAGGGATGCAAATAATATCACATTTTCAATTAATTAGAACTGGTTTGAGACCCCACATTGCAGACTGGCAGGAGTCATGGACTTCATTCTTGGGGCTTCCCCTTTTCCACTGTGGGTCTCTTGCAGTCATGAAGGAGTTTACCAAAAAGGAAAATCAACAGGCTTTTATCCTCAAGCAGAGAATAATCTGGATTTATTCAGTTGCCGCTGCATTTGCCATAGTTGTTCCTTGCTACACAAGGCACCTTTTCCAGCCCAGGTTTCTTCTGTCTATCCCGCACTTCTGGTCCCTGTTGTCCCAGAGTTGCCCTATCAGTCACGGTCCTTCAAAGGGCCACAGGGTCGTGAGCAAACCCATTTCTTTGAGGTGAAACTTCCTTCTCCTTGCATGGGCCCCAGGATTGCAGCTCTTGGTACGTGGACCTGTCTGTCACCCACAGCTACTTTTCTCCAAGGTCCTACCACTCTAGAGATGTTTTGCAAAAGGGGGTGCCATCCTCCTCTCTTCCTAAAATCTGTCTCTATTCTAGGACCTGGGGACAACATCAAAGGCTGGGGAGGTTTTTTTTGTTTTTTGGTTTGTTTGTTTGTTTTTTCCATACTTGTCGCCCAGGCTGGAGTGCAGTGGCACGATCTCAGCTCACTGCAACCTCTGCCTCCCAGGTTCAAGCGATTCTCCTGCCTCAGCCTCCTAAGTAGCTGGGATTACAGGTGCCCACCACCATGCCCAGCTAAGTTTTGTATTTTTAGTAGAGATGGGTTTTCGTCATGTTTGTCAGGCTGGTCTGGAACTCCTGACCTCAGGTAATCCGCCCGCCTCAGCCTCCCAAAGTGCTGGGATTACAGGTGCGAGCCACCACACCTGGCCGGGAGCTTTATTTTTCATCCACCATCACATATTCCCACATCCTCCTCTTGAATTAAACTGTCATCACATTCCTTTCTTTTATAATGCTCCTTGATTGTCTATCATGAATGTCAAACTTTAGAAATGCACACAAAAACACAGGTGACCAAATTTTAAAAAGTGAGCAAAAGATTTTAAGTAACATGTCACAAAAAAATATTCAGATGCTCAGTGAACATATGAGAAGGTGCTTGCTTTCCTTAGCCATTAAAGAAATTGACTTTAAAACCACATCCATCAGAATGGCAAAAATGAAAATGAAAGTACCAACTATTAGAGAGGAAACTATTAGAGAGAGGGCAGCCATAACTCTCTGAGACTATTGTTGAAAGTATAAATTAGTTACAGCTGGGTGCAGTGGCTCATGCCTGTAATCCCAGCACTTTGGGAGGCCAAGGTGAGCAGATCATTTGAGGTCAGGAGTTCAAAACCATCATCTCTAGTAGAGATGATGAAACCCCATCTCTACTAAAAATACAAAAATTAGCCAGGCGTGGGGGTAGGCGCCTGCAATCCCAGCTACTTGAGAGGTTGAGGCAGGAGAATCATTTGAGCTCAGGAGGCAGAGGTTGCAGTGAGCCAAGATCGCACCACTGCACTCCAGCCTGGGAGACAGAGCAAGGCTCTGTCTCAAAAAAAACAAAAACAAAAACAAAAAATTAGTTACTAACCGCTTCGGAAAACTGGTAGTTTCCACCACACATTAACATATGACCCACTAATTCCACTTCTAGGTGTATACTTAACAGAAATGCAAGAATATATTCACCAAAAGACGTGTACTAAAATTTTCATAATTGTACTATTCTCTTTTTTTAATTAAAAACTTTGTTATAATAGAGATAAGGTCTCACTTAAGTTGCCCACACTGGTCTTGAACTCCTGGACTCAAGCGATCTGCCCGCCTCAGCCTTCCAAAATGCTGAGATTACAGGCATGAGCCACTACAATCCATTCATGTACTATTCTTAAAAGCAAAAATGGAAAATTATCCAAATGCCCATTAATCAAGACTGGATAGATAAATGGTAGGATATTCACCCAATGGAATACTATGTGGCAATGAAAATAAATGATCTGCTTTAACGAAGTTGACAAGCAATGGGGAAAGGCCTTTCTATTGAATAAATTGTGCTGGCATAACTGGCTAGCCAAATATAGAGGAATGAAACTGGACCCCTACCTTTCACCATATACAAAAATTAACCCAAGATGGATTAAAGACTTAAATGTAAGACATAAAACTAGAGATCCATTCCAAGATGGCCGAACAGGAATGGCTCTGGTCTGCAGCTCCAAGTGTGATCAACACAGAAGACAGGTAATATCTGCATTTCCAACTGAGGTACCTGGTTCATCTCACTGGGACTAGTTGGACAGTAGATGCAACTCACGGAGGGTGAGCTGAAGCAGGCAGGGCGTCACCTCATCTGGGAAGCGCAAGGGGTTAGGGGACTTTCCTTTCCTATCCAAGGGAAGCTGTGACAGACTGTACCTGGAAAAATGGGACACTCCCACCCAAATACTGCGCTTTTCCCAAGGTCTTAACAACCTTCAGACAAGGAGATTCTCTCCCATGTCTGCCTGAGCAGGTCCCACACCCACAGAGCCTTGCTCACTGCTAGCGCAGCAGTCTGAGATCAACCTGTAAGGCAGGAGCTGGTGGGAGGAGGGGCGTCCACAATTGCTGAGGCTTGAGTATGTAAACAAAGCAGCCAGGAAGCTTGAACATATTGGAGCCCACTGCAGCTCAGCAAGGCCTACTGCATCTAGACTCCACCTCAGTGGGCAGGGCTTAGCTGAACAAAAGGCAGCAGACAACTTCTACAGACTTAAATGTCCCCGTCTGACAGCTGTGAAGAGAGCAGTGGTTCTCCCAACATAGCATTGGATTTCTGAGAATGGACTGACTGCCTCCTCAAGTCGGTCTCTGACCCCCATGTAGCCTAACTGGGAGACACCTCCCAGTAGGGGCCGACAGACACCTCATATAGGCAGGTGCCCCTCTGGGATGAAGCTTCCAGAGGAAGGATCAGGCAGCAATATTTGCTGTTCTGCAATATTTGCTGTTCTGCAGCCTCTGCTGGTGATACCCAGGCAAACAGGGTCTGGAGTGGACCTCCAGCAAACTCCAACAGACCTGCAGCTGAGGGACCTGACTGTTCAAAGGAAAACTAACAAACAGAGAGGAATAGCATCAACATCAACAAAAAGGACATGTACACCAAAACCCCATCTGTAGGTCACCAACATCAAAGACCAAAGGTAGACAAAACCAAAAAGATGGGGAGAAACCAGAGCAGAAAAGCTGAAAATTCTAAAAATCAGAGCGCCTCCTCTCCTCCAAAGGATTACAGCTCCTTGCCAGCAACGGAACAAAGCTGGATGGAGAATGACTTTGATGAGTTGACAGAAGTAGGCTTCAAAAGATCGGTAATAATAAACTTCTCCGAGCTAAAGGAGTATGTTTGAACCCATAGCAAGGAAGCTAAAAACCTGGAGAAAAGGATGAATGGCTAACTAGAATAAACAGTGTAGAGAAGACCTTAAATGACCTGATGGAGTTGAAAACCATGGCACGAGAACTTCGTGATGCATGCACACGCTTCAGTAGCTGATTCGGTCAAGTGGAAGAAAGGGTATCAGTGATTGAAGATCAAATTAATGAAATAAAGCAAAAAGACAAGGTTAGAGAAAAAAGAGTAAAAAGAAATGAACAAATCATCCAAGAAATATGGGACTATGTGAAAAGACCAAATCTACATTTGATTGGTGTACCTGAAAGTGATGGGGAAAATGGAACCAAGTTGGAAAACACTCTTTAGGATATTATCCAGGAGAACTTCCCCAACCTAGCAAGGCAGGCCAACATTCAAATTCAGGAAATACAGAGAACACCACAAAGATACTCCTCAAGAAATTGTCAGATTCACCAAGGTTGAAATGAAGGAAAAAATGTTAAGGGCAGCCAGAGAGAAACGTCAAGTCACCTACAAACGGAAGCCCATCAGACTAACAGTGGATCTCTCTACAGAAACCCTACAAGCCAGAAGACAGTGGGGGCCAATATTCAACATTCTTAAAGAAAAGAATTTTCAACCCAGAATTTTATATCCGGCCGAACTAAGCTTCATAAGTGAAGGAGAAATAAAATTCTTTACAGACAAGCAAATGCTGAGAGATTTTGTCACCACCAGGCCTGCCTTACAAGAGCTCCTGAAGGAAGCACTAAACACGGAAAGAAACAACCAGTACCAGCCACTGCAAAAACATGCCAAATTATAAAGATCATCGATGCTATGAAGAAACTGCATCAACTAACAAGCAAAATAACCAGCTAACATCATAATGACAGAAACAAATTCACACATAACAATATTAACCTTAAATGTAAATGGGCTAAATGCCCCAATTAAAAGACACAGACTGGCAAACTGGATAAAGAGTCAAGACCCATCAGTGTGCTGTATTCAGGAAACCCATCTCACATGCAAGGACGCACATAGGCTCAAAATAAAGGGATAGAGGAAGATCTACCAAGCAAATGGAAAGCAAAAAAAAGCAGAGGTTGCAATGCTAGTCTCTCATAAAACAGACTTTAAACCAGCAAAGATCAAGGAGACAAAGAAGGGCATTACACAATGGTAAAGGGATCAATTCAACAAAAACAGTTAACTATCCTAAATATATATGGACCCAACACAGGAGCATGCAAATTCATAAAGCAAGTCCTTAGAGACCTACAAAGAGACTTAGACTCCCACACAATAATAATGGGAGACTTTAACATCCACTGTCAACATTAGACATATCAACAAGATAGAAGGTTAACAAGGATATCCAGGATTTGAACTCAGCTCTGCACCAAGCAGACCTAATAGACATCTACAGAACTCTCCACCCCAAATCAACAGAATATACATTCTTCTCAGCACCACATTACACTTATTCTAAAATTGACCACATAATTGGAAGGAAAGCACTCCTCAGCAAATGTAAAAGAACAGAAATGACAACAAACTGTCTCTCAGACCACAGTGCAATCAAATTAGAACTCAGGATTAAGAAACTCACTCAAAACCACACGATGACATGGAAACTGAACAACCTGCTCCGGAATGACTACTGGGTAAATAACAAAATGAAGGCAGAAATAAAGATGTTCTTTGAAACCAATGAGAACAAAGACACAACATACCAGAATCTCTGGGACACATTTAAAGCAGTGTGTGGAGGGAAATTTATGGCACTAAATGCCCACAAGAGAAAGCAGGAAAGAGCTAAAATTGATGCCCTAACATCGCAATTAAAAGAACTAGAGAAGCAAGAGCAAACACATTCAAAAGCTAACAGAAGGCAAGAAATAACTAAGATCAGAGCAGAACTGAAAGAGATAGAGACACAAAAAACCCTTCAAAAAAATCAATGAATCCAGGAGCTGGTTTTTTGAAAAGATCAACAAAATTGATAGGCCACTAGCAAGACTAATAAAGAAGAAAAGAGAGAAGAATCAAATAGATGCAATAAAAAATGATAAAGGGGATATGACCACCGATTCCACAGAAATACAAATTACCATCACAGAATACTATAAACACCTCTATGCAAATAAACTAGAAAATCTAGAAGAAACGGATAAATTCCTGGACACATACACCCTCCCAAGACTGAACTAGGAAGAAGTTGAATCTCTGAATATACCAATAACAGGTTCTGAAATTGAGGCAATAATTAATAGCCTACCAACCAAAAATAGTCCAGGACCAGATGGATTCACAGTTGAATTCTACCACAGGTACAAAGAGGAGCTGGTACCATTCCTTCTGAAACTATTCCAATCAACAGAAAAAGAGGGAATCCTCCCTAACTCATTTTATGAGGCCAACATCATCCTGATACCAAAGCCTGGCAGAGACACAACAACAACAAAAAAGAGAATTTTAGACCAATATCCCTGATGAACATCTATGCAAAAATCCTCAATAAAATACTGGCAAACTGAATCCAGCAGCACTTCAAAAAGCTTATCCACCACAATCAGGTCGGCTTCATCCCTGGGATACAAGGCTGCTTCAACATACGCAAATCAATAAACATAATCCATCACATAAACAGAACCAACAACAAAAAACCCATGATTATCTCAATAGATGCAGAAAAGGCCTTCGGCAAAATTTAACAGCTCGTCATGCTAAAAACTCTCAATAAACTAGGTATTGATGGAACATTTCTCAAAATAATAAGAGCTATTTATGACAAACCCACAGCCAATATCATACTGAATGGGCAAAAACTGGAAGTATTCTCTTTGAAAACCAGCAGAAGACAAGGATGCCCTCTCTCACCATTCCTATTCAACATAGTGTTGGAAGTTTTAGCCAGGGCAATCAGGCAGGAGAAAGAAATAAAGGGTATTCAATTAGGAAAAGAGGAAGTGAAATTGTCCCTGTTTACAGATGACATGATTGTATATTTAGAAAACCCCATTGTCTCAGCCCCAAATCTCCTTAAGCTGATAAGCAACTTCAGCAAAGTCTCAGGATACAAAATCAATGTGCAAAAATCAAAAGCATTCCTATACACCAATAACAGACAAACAAAGAGCCAAATCATGAGTGAACTACCATTCACAATTGCTACAAAGAGAATAAAATACATAGGAATCCAACTTACAAGGGATGTGAAGGACCTCTTCAAGGAGAACTACAAACCACTGCTCAATGACACAAACAAATGGAATAACATTCCATGCTCATGGATAGAAAGAATCAATGTCATGAAAATGGCCATACTGCCCAAGGTAATTTATAGATTCAATGCCATCCCCATCAAGCTACCAAAGACTTTCTTCACAGAATTGGAAAAAACTACTTTAATGTTCATATGGAACCAAAAAAGAGCCCACATTGCCAAGACAATCCTAAGCGAAAAGAACAAAGCTGGAGCAAAAAGAACAATGCTGCCTGACTTCAAACTATTCTACAAGGCTACAGTAATCAAAACAGCATGGTACTGGTACCAAAACAGAGAGAGACAGAGACCAATAGAACACAACAGAGGCCTCAGAAATAACACCACACATCTACAACCATCTGATCTTTGACAAATCTGACAAAAACAAAAATGGGGAAAGGATTCCCTATTTAATAAATGGTGCTAGGAAAACTGGCTAGCCATATGTAGAAAGCTGAAACTGGATCCCTTCCTTATACCTTATACAAAAATTAATTCAAGATGGATTAAAGGCTTAAATGTTAGACCTAAAACTATAAACACCCTAGAAGAAAACCTAGGCAATACCATTCAGGACATAGGCATGGGCAAGGACTTCATGACTAAAACACCAAAAGCAACGGCAACAAAAGCCAAAATAGACAAATGGGATCTAATTAAACTAAAGAGCTTCTTCACAGCAAAAGAAACTACCATCAGAGTGAACAGGCAACCCACAGAATGGGAGAAAATTTTTACAATCTACCCATCTGACAAAGGGCTAATATCCAGAATATACAAAGAACTCAAACAAATTTACAAGAAAGAAACAAACAATCCCATCAAAAACTGGGCAAAGGATATGAACAGACACTTCTCAAAAGAAGACATTTATGCAGCCAACAGACACATGAAAAAAAGCTCATCATCACTGGTCATCAGAGAAATGCAAATCAAAATCACAGTGAGATATCATCTCGTGCCAGTTAGAATGGCAATCATTAAAAAGTAAACAACAGATGCTGGAGAGGATGTGGAGAAATAGGAACACTTTTACACTGTTGGTGGGACTGTAAACTAGTTCAACCATTGTGGAAGACAGTGTGGTGATTCCTCAAGGATCTAGAAATAGAAATACCATTTGACCCAGCCATGCCATTACTGGGTATATACTCAAAGGATTATAAATCATGCTACTATAAAGATACATGCACACTCATGTTTATTGCAGCACTATTCACAATATCAAAGACTTGGAACCAACCCAAATATCCATCAATGATAGACTGCATTAAGAAAATGTGGCACATATACACCATGGAATACTATGCAGCCATAAAAAAGGATGAGTTCATGTCCTTTGCAGGGACATGGATGAAGCTGGAAACCATCATTCTCAGCAAACCATCACGAGGACAGAAAACAAAACACCACATGTTCTCACTTATAGGTGGGAATTGAACAATGAGATCACTTGGACACAGGGTGGGGAACATCACACACGGGGGGTGGGGGTGCTGGGGGAGGGATAGCATTAGGAGAAATACCCAATGTAAATGACAAGTTGATGGGTGCAGCAAACCAACCTGGCACATGTACCTATGTATCAAACCTGCACGTTGTGCACATGTACCCTAGAACTTAAAGTATAATTTTAAAAAAAAGAAAAAAAAAGACAGAAAACTATAAAAATTCTAGAATACAACCTAGGAAATATCATTCTAGACATCAACCTTGGCAAAGAATTTATGGCTAAGTCCTCAAAAGCAATTGCAACAAAAAAATTAACAGGTGGGACCTAATTAAGCTAAAGAGCTTCTGCATAGCAAAAGAAACTATCAACAGAATGAACAGACAACCTACAGAATGGGAGAAAATATTCACAAACTAATATGCAGAATCTAAAAGGAATTTAAATAATTCAACAAGCAAAACACAAACAACCTGCTTTAAAAGTGGGCAAAGGACACAGACACTTCTCAGAAGACATACATGTGGCTAACAAACATACGAAAAAATGCTCAACATCACTAGAGAAATGTTAATCAAAAACATAGTGTGACACCATCTCATACCAGTCAGAATGGCTGTTATTAAAAAGTAAAAACATAACAGATGTGGGCAAGGTTGCAGAGAAAAGAGAATGCTTATACATTCTTGGTAGGTAGGAATGTAAATCCACTCAGCCACTGTGAAAAGCAGTTTTGAGATTTCTCAAGTAACTTAAAACAGAACTACCATTCAACCCAGCAATCCCATTACTGGGTACATACCTAATGGCAAATAAATCATTCTACCAAAGACACATGCACTTGTATGTTCATCACAGCACTATTCACAATGGCAACAATATGGAATCAACCTAGATGCCCATCAATGGTGGACTAGATAAAGAAAATGTGGTATATACACACCATGGAATATTACACAGCCACAAAAAAGAACAAAATCATGTCCTTTGCAGCAACATGGATGCCGCTGGAGGCCATCATCATAAGCGAATTAATGCAGGAACAGAAAACCCAGTATGACATGTTCTCACTTATAAGTGGTAGCTAAACACTGAGTATACATGGATATAAGGATGGGAAAAATAGACACTGGGGACTACCAGAGAGGGGAAAGAAGAAGGGAAGCAAGGGTTGAAAAACTATTAATACCTATTAGGTACAATGCTCACTACCAGGGTGACAGGATCATTCACACCCCAAACCTCAGTATCACACAGTTTACCCATGTAACAAACTTGCACATGTATTCCTGAACCTAAAAGCTGAAATTAAAAAAAATTAAAGTTGCTCCTGCTTTGCCTTCCACCATTAGTAAAAGCTCCCTGAGGCCTCGCCACAAGCAGATGCCACCACGTTTCCTGTACAGCCTGCAGAGCCATGAGGCAATTAAGCCGCTTTTCTTACAAATTAAAATCATAATAGGCCGGGCGCGGTGGCTCATGCCTGTAATCTCAACACTTTGGGAGGCCAAGGTGGGTGGCTCAAGAGGTCAGGAGTTCAAGACCAGCCTGGCCAAGATGGTGAAACCCCATCTGTACTAAAAATACAAAAATTAGCCCAGCACAGTGGCAGGCACCTGTAATCCCAGCTACTTGGGAGGCTGAGGCAGGAAAATTGCTTGAACCCAGGAGGCAGAGGTTGCGGTGAGCCGAGATAGCACCACTGTACTCCAGCCTGGGTGACAGAGTGAGACTCTGTCTCAAAAAAATAAAGAAATGCTGATATTGTCTGTTTCTTGACCTGGGTGCTGGTGACATGAATGTGTTCACTTTGTTAAAATTCACTGAGCTGCACATCTTTGATATGTGCAGTTTTGGGTATATTATACTGCAATAAATTTTTTAAAATGTTACCTCATTTTGTGGCCACAATCATATGATAGAGCTATTATGTCTACTATACAGATGAATACGTTGAGGCTCAAAGAAATTAAATAATTTACTCAAGGTCATACTGAAAGTATGTGGTAGAGCCTGAATGGGAACTAAAGTCTGTTGAAATCCAAGGTCATGCTGAAAGATTACTCTGGCCTTTCTTAAAGTTCGATTTGATCGTTCCCAAAAATCTTCATAACTGTGTCTTTTCTCTACCTGTCTGCTTTCCTAGAGGTTCCATACCTTTTTATTTTACTGGGAAAATTCCTATCAGTTTTCAAGGACCAGCTTAATTCCCCTCCTCTGTGAAGTCTGCCCTGATACCTCTCCCCATCCCCAGCTGTTCGCAATAGGGATCCAAAACTCACATGCCAGCAGAGGTGCAGCAGATATTAAATGGGGGAAGCAGCTGGATGTGTCACAGGGGGAAGTGAAGTCTGTGACAAAATTGCAGAGGGCAAACCCTACCTGGAGGAAACAATAGCTAATCAGTTTCAGCCAATTGCTGCAACTCAGGAATGCAATGTCAAGATGGCAGAAGTCTGGATTGGTATATAAAATCTTCCTTTTAAATGCTGCCTTTTAAAAATTAAAACAAAAAGTACCATCCGTGTCAGCCAAACATAGCATGTCTGAGGCTGGATTTAGCTTATGGATCCAAAATTTTCAATCTCTGCTTAGAGCTTGGCAAGATTAGACGAGACCCAGCTGATTAAAAACTGACCAACCTCTTCCCTTGAGGTTTGCCTTCTCCCTGCCAGAAGCATTCTTTAGATATGGCAGATGGGAGCTGTCTATTAAAATTCCAAGCTTTCATTCTTACCTTCACTTATAGCCCCCAAAACCTGGGAGGAAGAACTGAAAGAAGCATTGTGGGTCCCCCTAAAGCCACCACCATCCCTTAATGTCCTATGATGTACTCAAAGAAGCATGAGAGAAAAAATAAAGCAGCATTTGAAATAGAATGAAAACTGCCACATTGGGGCAGTATAACTACATCCTGCTGGCAATTGCCAACCACCTGGGCTTCTCAGGCCCAACCCCAAATCCCTGGAGGAGGCTGCCTGATAAATAAAGCCAGCCAAGAGGCGGAGGCTTATGGAGGGTGAAGTATCAATTTAGGACACTATGTTCTCTGGTTTACAGCAAAAATTGAACTTGAAAATAGCTAGATCCATTTGGTGAGAAAAGATCAGGAAGGGGATTAGAGGAAAACATATTATGAAAGAATCTTATTGGTGTTTTTCCCTTGGGGATTCCTTGCCACTCGCTGTTGTGCTTTGGAAACAACCCAAGTAGAATTTGCTTTTATTAGCAACAAAAAGCCAATTTCTTTTTCCTATTCAATGGAGGGGGAAAATGAATAAACAGACCTGGGCCTACAAAAAGGTCAAAAATTTCCAAAAGTGTACTGTTAGGCCAATCGTTTGAAAGTTGGAATGCATTTTTGCACAGAACCAAAGTGTTGTCTAAGAATTAGATTTTCATGAACGTGTCAAAAGAACCTAGTAGCCCATAATGAAACTAAAATATTAATTTTGCAATTGAGAAGAAAAGAAAGTAATACTGTCTTAAGAAAGAATAAGAAAACAGAGCAAACATATTGAATAATTCAGTAATCATTTATTAAATATTTGCTTTGTGCAAGATGCAGTTGATTTGAGTGTGATGTTTAGGAGATCAGCTGTGGCCTAGCAGAGCAGGTTTAGTGGATGAGAGGAACAGAAGCCTGCTTAAAGTGGGTGAAGAAGGAGGAGGAGGTGAGAGAGCAGAGCCAAGTGAGACTGTTCTTTATAGGACCTCCATTGGGGAAAAAGAATGTTGTCCTGATAGCTGGAGGAGGATTCAGGTCCAAGGTGCTAAAGCTGTTGGTATTCTCTGATATGCTTTTAGGCTGCTAGAAAGAAGTAAACATAGAGGGAAAGGCAGAAATACAGGTAAAAGAGGCAATATCAATTGATATATGTCCTTGTGCAAAGGCTATTAGTTATTCCCTACTGTCTGATCTCTGCTTCCCTTCCTTAGGAAGTGAACCCTTATTTTAATGCACCTAGCTAGAAGACTACTTCCCCAGCCTCCTTTGTAGCTATGTGTAGCCTTGTGACTAAGTTCTGGCCAATAAGTTACAAGCAGACATTCTAGATAGACATTTAGGGAAATTACTGACTTGAAGAAAGCCCCTTTGTCATTCCTACTGTCAAAACATACAAATATTAAAAATATAATTTCCACATATTATCTGAGCACATCCCAAAGTATAATTAATCATTGATGAAGGAAGCCAGTAAGATGACAAAGCAGGTTCAGTAGAAACAAACAAACAAAAAACACCAAAAACTCTGAAATAACAATGCTAAGTTAGATGCAAAAGTGACAAATGTTCTGCAAGGTTAGAAAACCATCTTGGCAGGTTTTCATCTGCATCTAATCAGTTCTTCTAAGTTAACATCTAACTCTGCAGTCTGAACTCTAATCAATAGTACCTGAAGAGTAGTTCATTTCCCAAGAGCGAGATGACCATTAGGGGAACTGGACAATGCTTTAGTATGACATTGGCAGGATATGAAGTCATCCTTTTGCATTATTTCCAAGTTTCGGGTAATTTTCCTGAACACCACCTTCCTTCCTCCTGCTGACTGGAGTGTAGACACAGTGGCTGGAGCTGCAGTAGCCACAAGGATGGAAGCCACAAACCAGGATGGCATAACAGAAAAGGAGAAGGAGACCATGTCCCTGGTGACCGTGGAGCCACCGAAACAGCTCTGTACCACCTAATTCCGGATTTATTTTATAAGATAAAAAAATAAAGTTATCTCTTATATAAGCCACTGCTATTTTGGATTTCTCTTAGACGTAGCCAAGTCTTATCATCTAATGGAACAGGAGGGAGATAGAAAGAAAGAGAGAAAGAACTATGTAAATAATGCTGGAAATTCAATGGGCAATTGCCCTCAATGAGGTTGTCTACAGGCAGACGGAGAGGACTTTTAGTGAAACCTACCAAAGAAGGTATGGATGATTTAGGGGTTTCCCAACCACAGACAAATAAGAGAAATGCATTGTTCATACTAGTGGGTAGTGAAGGTTTTACTACAATCTTGTAAAAGAAACTGAAGAACTAACTAAAGACAACGGAGAAACTGACAAAGTTATCCATAAAAACTTAGGTGATGACACCAAATGGGAAATAAGAATATTCTCAGCCTGGACAACATGTTGAAACCCCATCTCTGTCAAAAAATCCAAAAAGTAGCTGGGCATGGTGGTGCATGCCTGTAGTCCCAGCTACTCGGGAGTCTGAGGCACGAGAATTGCTTGAACCCACCAGGAGGCAGAAGTTGTAGTGAGCTGAGATGGTGCCACTGCACTCCAGCCTGGGCAACAGAGTGAGACTCCATCTCAAAAAAAAAAAAAAAAAAAGGAGTATTTATAAATTTGCTCAAGTGTTACAAAAAGCTAGCTTATTTTCTCAATATAATCCTCCTTGGAATTGTATGCTATATATTATAGTATACATTATATAGTATATATACCTTACACCTATAAATACCGTCTACTTGATATACTCACACCTGCATATTACTTTACAGTATTGTATTCCTAAAGCTATGTTTGACCTACTTTTATGGGTGACTTAAGAAAACTTCTGAGTAATTCTGACTATATGTGACTCTTGCCTATGGGCTGACTAAAGAATCTAATCTCCATCTTAAGATGTGATTTAACTCCAGAGAAGCTGAAAGGTGATCTGATCAATAAGACTGGTAGAGAGATGAGCCTTAAAACCACAGAGAACGAGGGAGGTTGAAAGCAGGTCAATCTGTTGGCTGGGAAGGAGGAAAGTAAACAAGTTCTCAGCTGATAGCCTCAACATTCTCAGTATGCGACAAGCCATCTGTTGAGAACAGGTGGGCCATGGGAGACGAAGACTTTCAAGATGCTTGGGAATGTGATGCAGCTTTGGAATCGCTGAATAGGGAATGAGTTTGGGAACTGACCAGAAACTTGTAAGATGATAAGCAAAAGTACACACCTATACATTGTACATGACTCAGCTCTAAATTGTCATCCTCTTCCTTTCCCCCTATTTCCAGTCCCTGCCAGGGAACCTGGGGGATGGCGAAGGGAAAAGATCAAGCTGTTTTCTATTAAGCCTCATCCACTCAAAGTAAATATGGTCCAATCAGTAAATCAGATAACATGTAGCAAGTTGTGCAATTTGGTTATATTTGTCTAGGAATTGAAGTCTTAGTCATGTGTTTCAAGCTTATTTTAGAATTAAACTCTGTTCCTTGTACAATGTGGACACTTAATAAATGGTGAATGATTAGCCAAACACAAGCAATTGAGGCTTTTATAGCAGTCCAAGTTCTGCAGAAGTCATTGTTTAGAAGAAAATTTGTCAGAGGACATTGTCTGCAGGCACTCAGAATGGTCCAGCATTTGACATAGCGACATAGGCTTTCCTACAATACAGCTTCTAACAAAACTAGGCTGTCCTGAACCCCTGGTAATAGAATTGTTTACCTTTATACCAAGAAGATTGGGAAAGCACCAAAATCTGCATGTGGTGTGTACCCAGGATGACTTCGAGGGGTTCGTGCTGTAAGACCTAAAGTTCTTATGAGTTCAATCTCATAAGAACTTTAGAAACATGTCAGCAGGGCCTATGGTGGTTCCATGTGTGCTAAATGTGTTCGTGACAGGATCAAGCATGCTTTCCTTATCAAGGAGCAGAAAATCGTTGTGAAAGTATTGAAGGCATAACCACAGAGTCAGAAAGCTAAATAAATATGAAACTTTTTTGAGTAATAAAAATGAAAAAAAGGAGAAAATTTGTCAAGAAATGAGTCCTTTAAATGGAAACAAATTCACCTGTACCCCACCTGTGAAGACCTCTAGGATCCGAGGTCCCTGTTGTTGCTGTTTCTTCTCTCTTCTAAGGTCATACCTTCCTCTTTCTTAAACAGTACTTTTCTTTGAAGTGAAAAAGAACTGGGAAAGGAGTCCTGAGAGAAAAGGGCTGAGCATGAACACCACAGCCTTACATAACAGACATTTTTATCTCACGACTTAAACCTAATACTGTTTTCCCTTTAGTGGCTATATTTATTTTTGAGAGCACAGTATTTAAAAATGGCATGCCGTGCTGAATTGCTCTCCACCGTCCAGTCCGCCGTGGGACTTTGTGATATCATCGGAGTGGTTGGCTATGTTTATGTTTGATGGCCACGATGCTAATGAAGTAGTGCAGTGTCTTCTGTGGATAGACAGTGGGAAGCGCTCTTCGTGTCCTTCTGGATTTTAACAACAACCAAATTTTTAAAAGGCAGGAGGCAGAATCCGGCAAAGACCTTCTAGCATTGGCCACCTCTTCTCATGAACATGGGGCTCAATGTCTTAGAATTTAAATGGAGAGTGAGCTCAGTTTGCCATGCAAGGAAGGAAACCATTTCTTTCTGAAGAAGGTAAACTTCTCCAGTACCTAAAGAAATTTAGTTGAGCCAAGAGGGTGGCAGGTTTACTCTATGTGACAGAGGAAAATGTGACCCTGAATGGAGAATAGACTGGGTTTAGAACAAAGTTAGCAGACTCAGAGAACTTGGTTTGAACTCCCTCCCGAAGTGAGGGAGTTGTACAAATAGGAATTTTGTACCCAACTTGTGTGACAGTAAGCAGCTCTCATCTCCCTTACTTTCCTGGCCATTCATTGTAAGAGAGCTGTTGATACAACAAAGAAAAGGATGGCAATTTTGCTTCCGGGCTACAAATGCAGAGCCAGATCATCTTTACTGTGTTCCTACTCCGTGCCAGACAGAAACCAACATATAAAGAAACGACGCCCCATGTTCAAAGTAAAACTGAAACACCTGTTTGAGCAGTGCTTCTTCCAATATGAGCCATCCTGAGACTGGACCATGCAGGTTGTGACTCCACAGGTCTTGTCTAAATGAGATAATGAGGCTCTTATTGCCCTTCTGTGAGCAGGTTAAATTGAGAAAAATGAAATCTTTCCCTTTGACTATTTCAAGTACTTTCTTTACCACCCCAGCCCAATCATGTGCCAACCTCTTCATAATCTACGTATTACGGTAGCAGAATACATCATACTTATTATCACCCATTTAAAATTAAGCATTTGTATGCAAAGCAGTTTTCCAAGAATATAGTGATAAGGAATATAAAGCTGTACCCTAAGGGCTTAATTCCAAAAGCGTTTTAAAGTAGCAGTCAAAAGAGAGATACAGATCACATAGCAAATAAACCAGATGTGCATGTGTATCCCATATCTTAAAAATGCTGCAGTTACGACGGGTGCAGTGGCTCATGCCTGTAATCCCAACATTTTGGGAGGCCGAGGTGAGTGGATCATTTGAGGTCAGGAGTTTGAGACCAGCCTGGCCAACATGGTGAAACCCTGTGTAAAAGAGTTATTTTGTAAAAATACAAAAATTAGCCGGGCGCGGTGGCTCACGCCTGTAATCCCAGCACCTCGGGAGGCCGAGGAGGGCAATGACAAGCTCAGGAGATTGGGACCATCCTGGCTAACACAGTGAAACCCCGTCTCTACTAAAAATACAAAAAATTAGCTGGGTGTGGTGGCATGTGCCTTTTGTCCCATATACTCAGGAGGCTGAGGCAGGAGAATTGCTTGAACCCGGGAGGCAGAGGTTGCAGTGAGACAAGATCATGCCACTGCACTCTAGCCTGGGTGACAGAGCGAGACTCTGTTTCAAAAAAAAAAAAAAAAATTAGCTGGGTGTGGTGGTGGACACCTTTAGTCCCAGCAACTCAAGAGGCTAAGGCAGGAGAATCACTTGAACTCAGGAGGTGGAGGTTGCAGCCAAGATTGTACCACTGCACTCCAGCCTGAGTGACAGAGTGAGACTCTGTCTCAAAAAAAAGAAAGGGAGGGGGGTGTGCTGGCAAGATGACCAAATAAGAACAGCTCAAGTCTGCCACTCCCAGTGAGACCAATGCAGAAGGTGAGTGATTTCTGCATTTCCAACTGAAGTAGTACCTGGCTCATCCCATTGGGACTTGTTAGACAGTGGGTGCAGCCCACAGAGGGCAAGCAGAAGCAGGGTGGGGCATTGCCTCATCCAGGAAGTGCAAGGGGTTGGGGAACTCCCTCCCCTAGCCAAGGGAAGCCTTGAGGGATTGTGCCATGAGGGACGGTGCTATCTGGCCCAGATACTACGCTTTTCCCATGGTTTTCACAACCCGCAGACCAGGAGATTCCCTCGGGTGGCTACACCACCTGGGCCCTGGGTTTTAAGCACAAAACTGGGGGGCTGTTTGGGCAGACACTGAGCTAGCTGTAGGAGGGTTTTTTTGTACCCCAGTGGCACACGAAACCCAAGCGAGACAGAACTGTTCACTCCCCTGGAAAGGGGGCTGAAGCCAGGAAACCAAGTGGTCTTGATCAGTGGATCCCGCCCCCATGGAGCCCAGCAAGCTAAGATCCACTGGCTTGAAATTCTCAATGCTAGCACAGCAGTCTGAAGTCCACCTGAGAAGCTGGAGCTTGGTGGGGGAAGGGGCGTCTGCCATTACTGAGGCTTAAGTAGGCAGTTTTCCCCTCACTATGTAAACAAAGCTGCTGGGAAGTTTGAACTGGGCGGAACCCACCACAGTGCACCAAAGCCACTGTAGCCAGACTGCCTCGCTAGATTCCTCCTCTCTAGACCAGACATCTCTGAAAGAAAGGCAGCAGCCCCAGTCAGGGGCCTATAGATAAAACTCCCATATCCCTGGAACAGAGCACCTGGGGGAAGGGGCGGCTGTGGGCACAGCTTCAGCAAACTTAAATGTTCCTGTCTGCTGGCTCTGAAGAGAGCAGTGGATCTCCTAGCACGGCGCTTGAGCTCTGCTAAGGGACAGACTGCATCCTCAAGTGGGTCCCTGACCCCCGCACCTCCTGACTGGGCGACATCTCCCAGCAGAGGTCGACAGATGTCTCATACAGGAGAGCTCAGGCTGGCATCTGTCAGGTGCCCCTCTGGGACGAAGCTTCCAGTGGAAGGAGCAGGCAGCAATCTTTGCTGTTCAGCAGCCTCTGCTGGTGATACCCAGGCAAACAGGGTCTGGAGTGGACCTCCAGCAGACCTGCAGAAGACAGGCCTGACTGTTAAAAGAAAAACTAACAAACAGAAAGCAATAACATCAACATCAACAAAAAGGACGCCCACACGAAACCCCATCCGAAGGTCATCAGCATCAAAGATCAAAGGTAGATAAATCCATGAAGACAGGCCAGGCATGGTGGCTCACACCTGTAATCCCAGCAGTTTGGGAGGCCAAATCAGGCAGATCACCTGAGGTCAGGAGTTCAAGACAAGGCTGACCAACAACCAACATGGAGAAACCCCGTCTCTACTAAAAATACAACAAAATTAGATGGGCATAGTGGTGGGCACCTGTAATCCCAGCTACTCGGGAGGCTGAGGCAGGTGAATCACTTGAACCTGGGAGGCAGAGGTTGCGGCAAGCCGAGATCACATCATTGCACTCCAGCCTAGACAACAAGAGCGAAACTCCATCTCAAAAAAAAAAAAAAAAAAAAATCCTCAAACATGAGGAAAAACCAGCACAAAAATCCTGAAAATTCCAAAAACCAGAATACCTCTTCTCCTCCAAATGATCACAACTCCTCGCCAGCAAGAGAACAAAATTGGACGGAGAATGAGTTTGACAAACTCACAGAAATAGGCTTCAGAAAGTGGGTAATAACAAACTCCTCTGAGCTAAAGGAGCAAATTCTAATCCAATACAAGGAAGCTAAGAATCTTGATGAAAGGTTACAGGAACTGCTAACTAGAATAACACATTTAGAGAAAAACATAAATAACCTGAAGGAGCTGAAAAACCCAACACGAGAACTTTGTGAAGCATACACAAGTATCAATAGCCAAATCAATCAAGCAGAAGAAAATATATCAGAGCTTGAGATCAACTTGATGAAATAAAGCATGAAGACAACATTAGAGAAAAAAAAATGAAAAGGAATGAACTTCTCCAAGAAATATGGGACTATGTGAAAAGACCAAACCTATGATTGATTGGTGTGCCTGAAAGTGATAGGGAGAATGGAACCAAGTTGGAAAACACGCTTCAGGATATTATCCAGGAGAACTTCCCCAACCTAGCAAGACAGGCCAACATTCAAATTCAGGAAATACAGAGAACACCACTAAGATACTCCTCAACAAGATCAACCCCAAGACACATAATCATCAGATTCACCAAGGTTGAAATGAAGGAAAAAATGTTAAGGGCAGCCAGAGAGAAAGGTCAGGTTACCCACAAAGGGAAGCCCATCAGACTAACAGTGGATCTTTCTGCAGAAACCCTACAAGCCAGAAGACAGTGAGGGCCAATATTCAACATTCTTAAAGAAAAGAATTTTCAACCCAGATTGTCATATCCAGCCAAATTAAGCTTCATAAGTGAAGGAGAAATAAAATCCTTTACGGACAAGCAAATGCTGAGGGATTTTGTCATCACCAAGCCTGCCTTACAAGAGCTCCTGAAGGAAGTACTAAATACAGAAAGGAAAAACTGGTAGAAGCCACTGCAAAAACATACCAAAACATAAAGACCATCAACACTATGAAGAAACTGCATCAACTAATGTGCAAAGTAACCAGCTAGCATCATAATGACAGAATCAAATACACACAAAACAATATTAGCCTTAAATGTAAATGGGCTAAATGCCCCAATTAAAAGACACAGACTGGCAAATTGGATTAAGAGTCAAGACCTGTCAGCGTGCTGTATTCAGGAGACCCATCTCATGTGCAAAGACACACATAGGCTCAAAATGATGGGATGGAGGAATATTTACCAAGTAAATGGAAAGCAAAAAAAAAGCAGGGGTTGCAATGCTAGTCTCTGATAAAACAGACTTTAAACCAACAAAGATCAAAGAGACAAAACAGGGCATTACATAATGGTAAAGGGATCAATGCAAGAAGAAGAGCTAACTATCCTAAATATATATGCACCCAATACAGGAGCACCCAGATTCATAAAACAAGTTCTTAGAGACCTACAAAGAGACTTAGACTCCCACACAATAATAATGGGAGACTTTAACAGCCCACCATCAATAGTAGACAGATCAAAGAGACAGAAAATTAACAAGGATATTCAGGACTTGAACTCAGCTCTGCACCAAGCAGACCTAATAGACATCTACAGAACTCTCCACCCCAAATCAACAGAATATACATTCTTCTCAGCACCACATTGTACTTATTCTAAAACTGACCACATAATTGGAAGTGAAACACTCCTCAGCAAATGCAAAAGAATGGAAATCTTAACAAACAGTCTCTCTGACCACAGTGCAATCAAATTAGAACTCAGGATTAGGAAACTCATTCAAAACTGCACAACTACATGGAAACTAACAACCTGCTCCTGAACAACTACTGGGTAAATAATGAAATGAAGGCAGAAGTAAAGAAGTTCTTTGAAACCAATGAGAACAAAGAGACAATGTACCAGAATCTCTGGAACACAGCTAAAACAGTGTTAAGAGGGAAATTTATAGCACTAAATGCCCACATGAGAAAGCAGGAAAGATCTAAAATCGACACCCTAACATTACAATTAAAAGAACGAGAGAAACAAGAGCAAAGAAATTCAAAAGCTAGCAGAAGACAAGAAATAACTAAGATCAGAGCAGAACTGAAGGAGGTAGAGACATGAAAAACCCTTCAAAAAAGCCGTGAATCCAGGAGCTGGTTTTTCGAAAAGATTAACAAAATAGACAACTAGCTAGACTAATAAAGAAGAAAAGAGAGAAGAATCAAATAGACACAATAAAAAATGATAAAGGGGATATCACCACCGATCCCACATAAATACAAACTATCATCAGAGAATACTATAAACACCTCTATGCAAATAAACTAGAAAATTTGGAAGAATGGATAAATTCCTGGACACATACAACCTCCCAAGACTAAACCAGGAAGAAGTCGAATCCCTGAACAGACCAATAAAAAGTTCTGAAATTGAGGCAGTAATTAATAGCCTACCAATCAAAAAAAGCACAGGATCAGACAGATTTACAGCCGAATTCTACCAGAGGTACAAAGAGGAGCTAGTACCATTCCTTCTGAAACTATTCCAAACAATACAAAAAGAGGGACTCCTCCCTAACTCATTTTATGAGGCCAGCATCATCATGATACCAAAACCTGCCAGAGACATAGCAAAAAAAGAAAATTTCATCCCAAAATCCCTGATGAACATTGATGTGAAAATTCTCAGTAAAATACTGGCAAACTGAATCCAACAGCACATCAAAAAGCTTATCCACCACGATCAAGTCAGCTTCATCCCTGGGATGCAAGGCTGGTTCAACATATGCAAATCAGTAAATGTAATCCATCACATAAACACAACCACTGACAAAAACCTCATGATTATCTCAATAGATACAGAAAAGGCCTTTGAAAAAATTCAACATCCTTTCATGGTAAAAACACTCAATAAACTAGGTATTGATGGAACATATCTCAAAATAATAAGAGCTATTTATGACAAACCCACAGCCAATATCATATTGAATGGGCAAAAGCTGGAAGCATTCCCTCTGAAAACCAGCAGAAGACAAGGATGCCCTCTCTTACCACCCCAGTTCAAAATAGTATTGGAAGTTCTGTCCAGGGCAATCAGGCAATAGAAATAAATAAAGCGTATTCAAATAGGAAGAGAGGAAATCAAATTGTCTCTGTTTGTAGATGACATGATTGTATATTTAGAAA
Organism: Pongo pygmaeus; assembly: GCF_028885625.2. Classification (NCBI taxonomy): domain Eukaryota; kingdom Metazoa; phylum Chordata; class Mammalia; order Primates; family Hominidae; genus Pongo; species Pongo pygmaeus. The sequence continues at coordinate 106,310,040 of NC_072380.2, read as the reverse complement.
ACCCCATCGTCTCAGCCCCAAATCTCCTTAAGCTGATAAGCTACTTCAGTAAAGTCTCAGGATACAAAATCAATGTGCAAAAATCACAAACATTCCTATACACCAACAATAGACAAACAGAGAGCCAAATCCTGAGTGAATTCCCATTCACAATTGCTACAAAGAGAATAAATTACCTAGGAATACAACATACAAGGGACATGAAGGACCTCTTCAAGGAGAACTACAAACCACTGCTCAAGGAAATAAGAGAGGACACAAGCAAATGGAAAAACATATCATGCTCATGGGTAGAAAGAATCAATATTGTGAAAATGGCCATACTGCCCCAAGTAATTTTTTTTTTTTTTTTTGAGATGGAGTTTTGCTCTTGTTGCCCAGGCTAGAGTGCAATGGCGCAATCTCGGCTCACCACAACCTCTGCCTCCCAGTTTCAAGCAATTCTCCTGCCTCAGTCTCCCGAGTAGCTGGGATTGCAGGTATGTGCCATCACACTTGGCTAATTTTGTAGTTTTAGTAGAGACAAAGTCTCCATGTTGGTCAGGTTGGTCTCGAACTCCCGACGTCAGGTGATCCACCCGCCTTGGCCTCCAAAAGTGCTGGGATTACAGGCATAAGCCATCGCGCCTGGCCCTGTCCAAAGTAATTTATAGATTCATTGCTATTTTCATCAAGCTACCATTGACTTTCTTCACAGAATTAGAAAAAATACTGTAAATTTCATATGAAGTGAAAAAAGAGCCCGCATTGCCAAGACAATCCTAAGCAAAAAGACCAAAGCTGGAGGCATCACGCTACCTGACTTCAAACCACATAACAAGTCTACAGTAACCAAAACAGCATGGTACTGGTACCAAAACAGATATATAGACCAATGGAGCAGAACAGAGGCCTCAGAAATAATACCACACATCTACAACCATCTAATCTTTGACAAACCTTACAAAAACAAGCAACAGGGAAAGGATCCCCTATTTAATAAATAGTGTTGGGAAAATTGGCTAACCATATGAAGAAAACTGAAGCTGGGCCCCTTCCTTACACTTTATACGAAAATTAATTCAAGATGGATTAAAGAGTTAAACATAAGACCTAAAACCATTAAAACCCTAGAAGAAAACCTGGGCAATACCATTCAGGACATAGGCATGGGCAAAGACTTTACGACTAAAACACCAAAAGCAATTGCAGCAAAAGCCAAAATTGACAAATGGGATCTAACTAAACTAAAGAGCTTCTGCACAGCAAATAAACTATCATCAGAGTAAACAGTCAACCTACAGAATGGGAGAAAATTTTTGCAATCCATCCATCTGACAAAGGGCTAATATCCAGAAACTACAAGGAACTTAAACAAATTTACAAGAAAAAAAAAAAAAACTCCATCGAAAGGTGGGTGAAGGATATGAACAGGAACTTCTCAAAAGAAGACATTTATGCAGCCAACAAACATATGAAAAAAAGCTCATCACCACTGGTCATTAGAGAAATGCAAATAAAAACCACAATGAGATACGATCTCACGCCAGTTAGAACGGTGATCATTAAAAAGTCAGGAAACAACAGATGCTGGAGAGGATGTGGAGAAATAGGAACGCTTTTACACTGTTGGTGGGAGTGTAAATTAGTTCAACCATTGTCGCGATTTCTCAAGGATCTAGAACCAGAAATACCATTTGACTCAGCAATCCCATTACTGGGTATATACCCAAAGGATTATAAATCATTCAACTATAAAGACACATGTACATGTGTATTTATTGCAGCCCTATTCACAATAGCAAAGAGTAGGAACCAACCTAAATGCCCATCAATAATAGACTGGATAAAGAAAATGTGGCATGTATACACCATGGAATAGTATGCAGCCATAAAAAAGAATGAGTTCATGTCCTTTGCAGGGACATAGATGAAGCTGCAAACCATCATTCTCGTCAAACTAACACAGAAACTGAAAACCAAACACCGCATGCTGTCACTCATAAGTGGGAGTTAAACAATGAGAACACATGGACACAGGGAGGGGAACATCACACACCAGGGCCTGTCAGGAGGTTGGGGGCTAGAGGAGGGATAGCATTAGGAGAAATACCTATTGTAGATGACAGGTTGATGGGTGCAGCAAACCACCATGGTACATGTATACCTATGTAACAAACCTAAACATTCTGAACATGTATCCCAGAACTTAAAGTATAATAATAATAATAAAAAGTGCTGTAGTTGATATGCAGACATTAATATCATCAAATTCAATACATAAAAAGTATCAAACAATAGTACAGGATCTTGTAACCTCTCTGCAAGAAGATATTCTAATGTAACATAGAATTGCTTGAAAAGAAAAAAAAGCTTCATGGGATAGATGAGTCTTTAAGTGTGTCAAGAAGAGAGTACAAGGAAACTAATTAATGTTGCTCCTGTCATATCAGCAGCATTGAGAGAAAGACATAATTCAAAAGAAATCATTGGCCAGGCTCAGTGGCTCATACCTGTAATCCCAGTGTTTTGGGAGGCTGAGGCAGAAATATCACTTGAGAACAGGAGTTCAAGACCAGCCTGGGCAACACAGGGAGACGCTGTATGTACAAAAATTTTTTTTTAAATTAGCTAGTCATGGTGGTGTGTGCCTGTAGTCCCAGCTACTCGGGAGGCTGAGGCAAGAGGATCACTTGAACCCAGGAGTAGAGGCTGCAGTGAGTTATGATTGTGCCACTGCACTCCAGCCTGGGTGACCAAGAGAGACTCTGTCATACAAGTCATTTACCATATATATGATTTATAAATATCAATTCTGTGGATGTCAAATTAGAAATATTTTATCCATTCTAATGATGTCCTTTGAAGCCCAAAATTTTAATATTGATGAAGTCCAATTTATCATTTACTTTGTCACTTGTACTTCTGGCATCAATCTAAGAAGGCTTAGCATAACGCAAGGTCACAAAGATTTACTCCTATATTTTCTCCTAAGAATTTTATAGTTTTATCTTTCACATTTAGCTCCATGATCCATACTGAGTCCATTTCTGTGTATGAAGTAAGAAATGATCCAACTTCATTGTATTCCATGAGGCTTCACAGTTGTACCAGCACGATTTGTTGAAAAGACTGCCTTTCCCCCAACTGAACTGTCTTGGCACCCTTGCTAAAAATCAATTGACTATAAATATGAAAGTTTATTTCTGGACTCTCATTTAAATTCTATTGATATATATGTCTATCCATATGCCAGTATCACACAGTCTTGATTACTATAGCTTTGTATTAAGTTTTGAAATAGGGATGTGAGTCCTCCAAATGTGTTATTCTCTCACCAGGTTGTTTTTCAAGATTAATGTTTTACATCAAATTTGGGAATTTTTAAGCCACAAGTTTTTTAAATGTGTTTTTTCTGTTACTTTCTCTCTCTCTCCTCTTATTCTGGTACTCCAATAATGCATATTTTGGTGCATTTAATAATGTCCAACATTTCTCTAATAATCTGTTCATATTCATTATTTTCTCTTTTTTTCCTTCTCCATTCTTCAGGCTGCCTTATCTCTATTGATCTGTCTTCAAGTTTGCTGATTCTTTGTTCTGCCAAATCTACTCTTGAGGCCCTCTAATAAATTTTTCACCTTGATGTTTTACATTTCAACTCTAGAATTTTGATTTGGTTCATTATTTACATACAAACATACATACCTATATGTATATGTACATATATACACATTTATGTAAATACATAAACTGATATTACATATATACATCTTTGCATATGCTGCACTATGTGTAATATAAATTTATGTATTTAAATAAATATATATGTGTATGTGTGTGTGTGTGTGTATATATATATACACACATATGCCTGTAAAGAACCAAATGAAAATTCTTGAGTTAAAATGTGTAACAACCAAATTATTGGTTGATATATATATCTTTATTGCTAGTCTCTATTTGATGAGATTGTCATCATATTATTCTTTACTTCTTTAAGCATAGTTTCCTTTAGTTCTTTGAACATATTTATAATAACTAGTTTGAAGTCTTTGTCAAGTCTGACATATGGGCCTTCTCACAGGCAGTTTTGGTTGTCTGCTTTTTTTCCCCTCTGTGTGTGAGACACAGTTTCCTGATTCTTTGCATATCTTGCAATTTTTTTGTTGAAAACTAGACAATTGAATAATATATTTTAAGAATGCTATATGCTGATTCTTCCCTACAAACCTATAGAGCTACTTTTTTTTGTTTTCTTATTTTTTAGTGACATGGCAGGGCTATTTCAGGAAAGTCTATTTTCTCCACAGTGAAGCCTCTGAAGTTGATCTTCAGAGGACATGGTCTCGGACATTTGCACAGTCACCCAGAAGTGACAGTGATTTTAGCAGGGCTTTCTTTGTGTCTTTCCCTGATCTCTCAGTTAAGCTGTCTGCCTCTATTGGTATCACATCCAGCTGTTAGGCTCCACTAATTGCATGTTGATTGCTCTATTGTTTTTGATAATGTCCTGGATGTCCTGCAGCATAAATTACAGTTGGATCCAATTAAATCTGGGCCTATTTGCAGGAGTGGCTTTTGAGGCTAGTCTTTGAGGTTTGTTCCAACCCCAGGAAGGATCTTCTTAGCTTTCTCCCCCACCCCTCCCCTTGTCTCTTTGGTAAATCAGCTGACCTGTGTTAGCTCATAGCTCCCCTGGGGCTACCAGCCTCCTCTTAATTGCTTATCACCTTAACTTCCATTGTTTTCCAGAGAGCCCTCAGGCATCAACTTCCTCACATTTTGCTTAAGATAAAGTCAATTTATTTAGAGATAGCTCAGAGCTCATGCTTTCTCTCTCTCTTATTTATTTATTTAGAGTCAAGGTCTCACTTTTTCACCTAGGATGGGGTGCAGTGGTGTGATTTCAGCTCACTTCAGCCTTGACCTCCTGGGCTCAAGCAATCCTTCCACCTCAGCTCCTCAAGTAGCTGAGACTACAGGCACGCACCACCACACCCAGCTATTTTTTTTGTATTTTTTGTAGAGGCAGGGTTTTGCCATGTTGCCCAGGCTGGGCTTGAACTCCTAAGATCAAGCGATCTGCCTACTTCAGCCTCCCAAAGTGCTAGGAGTGCTGGCATAAGCCATCGTGCCCAGCCAGAGCTCTCTCTTCTTATGGCCTGCTCTCCCTGGGCAAAACCTCTGTACCACTGCTCCGGAGCTGAGGGTGGGGACAGTGGAACACTTCTTTCAAAATGACACCCTTGTTTTATGAGCAGCATGTTGGACAGGGGCAGTAGCACCTAGTTTTCTTGGCTTGCCTCTTCCAGTGAGCAACATCTGCCCTAAAAGCAAGCCGGGGCAAAAGCAATTGGGGCCTAGTGTTTTCAACCTGTCATGTCTAGGGTAGCAGTAGAGAGCTGAGTGAAGGACAGGAATCCCCAGCTCTTTGGCTGTACTCAGTGAGAATTTAGCCTCTGCCACATGGAGAAGGGGATGAGAGAAACGCTGGCAGCCTGAACTCTGGGAGAGACTGGGAGCTGGGGCTCCATATTCTTGGCCACCCAACCTGCAGTGGATCTTCCATCACATGGAGTTTGAGGGTAGCGGGAGGCAGGGAGCAGATCAAGTGTCGCAGACTCTCACTGTCCAAAATTTAGTAGATTTACTTGAATAAATATTTATTCATTTGCTGTATGCCCTCTGGACAATCTCCAGTGACTCTAAGTGTTGAGGTTTTTTTCCTAATAATTTTCACCAATTACTGATGTTTCACTGGGAAGCAGGTCTGAGAAACTTCTCACACTGCCATTCTGGAATTGGATCTCCAGTACTTGTGTTTGGTATTTTGCACAGAGGCACAGAGGGAAAACACAGTTAAAGTCAGGTTGGGAGCCAGAGAAGAAAAGTGAGGGGATGTGCTTTGGCTCTCCAAGTAAAGATGGCAGAGCACAGGTACAGCTTCTTGCTGACTACACTCAGCCCATCTGGTACACTTGTCCAGACTGAATATGCTTTAGCTGTGGTAGTGGGAGGAGCCCCTTCAGTGGGAATTACAGCTGCAAATGGTGTGGTATTAGCACTGAGAAGACACAGAAATCCATTCTGTATGATGAGCAAAGTGCACACAAAGTAGAACCCATTACCAAGCATAGCGGTTTGGTGCACAGTGGCATGGATCCAGATCAGAGTGCTTGTGCATGGAATTCAAAAACAGCTCAGCAATACTGTAATAGCTGTGTACCAATGATAACGACAGGAAGCAGCCAAATGCCTAGGCAGATAGGGGCGGGTCCCCAATGAAACCCCACCTTCAAACCAAAAACAGCCTGAAGGTTGACAGACCAGACTGCTGGTCCCAGATGAAACCCACAACTCAGACTGAAAACTTCTGTTCTTGTTTGCCTGCCCTTTCCCAATCAATTCTTTCTGAATAATGCCTTTTAACCAATCAAATGTTGCCTTTTCCAATACTACCGATGGCCTGCCCCACCCCTATTCTGAACTCATAAAGGCGTTGGACCTGGCCATGTGGGAAGGAGAGAACCGCCCGACTGCAGGGCTGGGGGCCACCCACCGCATCTCCTCTCCACTGAGAGCTGTTCAGTTGCTCAATATAATTATTCTCCCCTCTCTTTGGGCACAGTACAAGAGCTCAGGAACCGCCAAATGCAGGTACAAGCTATAACACAGGTGAGCTGGGGCATGCCAGCGTGGCCCAGCAAGGCCCGGTTGGGGCATCACCAACCGGGATCCCTGGCTTGCAAACTGACTGAAAAGAAAAATCCTACATCATTTTGGGGAATAACCCAGGATACCTGAAGGGTGAGTAAATGCGGACGTAGACATTTCACTTTTTTCCAAGGCTTCTTGTCCTCAGACTCTTTTCTGAAGGCAGATGAAGCACCAAACCTCTGGTGAGCCAATTAAGAGCAATGGCGCAACTAAGAGGACAGGATGCTGGAGAGGACCCCGACACCCCCACCTCCGTCATCTCTGGGGTTGGGAATGTCAGCCTCATTCCAATCCAGTCTTTCCTATAGCATTTTCCTTCTTTTTTTTTTTCAAAGATGTCATGGCACTCCCTTACAATGTTAAGGGTGTTGTTGCAAACTACAGAGATATTACTAGGTGGAAAGAGCATTTGGCCCAGCCATCAGATATGCAATTCAGAACAATGCAGTTTCTATCTATTCTTAGAGGCAAAGAGGAAGCACAGATTAAGAATTTCTCTCCCTTTTGGAGGAACCCAATTGCATAGATCAAGAGGCTTTTTCCCCCAGGCACCTTCCCCACCCTGCACTTAAGCTGTTTTTTTCTTTTCTCCACCATGTCAGGAGTTAACACGGTCCTGCAAATACAGGGAGCTTTTTCTATGCTAAAGGATTTTTTTCCTTTTGAAAGGCATCTTACTAGGCCAGGACCCCAATTCTCCCTTTCACTCCCTTGTTTGAGGAAGACCCAGTTCCACGCTTTACCTTAGCATTGGGCTTATGATAAAGAAGCAGTGAAGGAGCAGCCCCACTGGCTGCTGGCTGCAATCTGGTGAGGGCCATGTAGGACTTAATGCATCCATGAACCCTCCTAAGGCACCTTCTTGCCCCAAACTCAATTCAGAGCTTCAGGTTGAATTGCTAGAAAGGAAAACTACATCAGAGTGATCCAAAGGCAGGAGATAACAGAAGTCAAGGGGCACAGCGCAGGTGAGCATGACTAATTCCTGCTGGTTAGCTCCCCCCACCCATTTCATGGATAAAGGTCATGCTAGCATCCATGGAATAGATGAGGTTACCAAGAGGAGGGAGGACAGGACAACGTGTAGGTGAATGCGGATAATTCCTACCCACTAGGCCTCCCTGTTAACATGGGTAAAAGCCACATTGGCACCAATGGGTGGTACCCTGCCGAGGTCACCAGGACCTGGGGATACAATAAAATCCCACCTTCAAGCCAAAAACAGCCTGAAGGCTGAAAGACCAGACTGCTGGCCCTGGATTAAACCTGAGACTGAGTGAGAACTTTTGTTCCTGTTTGCCTGCCCTTCCCAATTGATTATTTCTGAGTAATGCCTTTTAACCAATTGAATGTTGCCTTTTCCAGTACTACCTACAGTGTGCCCCACCCCTATTCTGAGCCCATAAAAAGCCCTGGACCCAGCCACGCAGGGAGGAAAGAACCACCCAACTGTGAGGTGGGGGACCACCCCCTGCATCCCCTCTCCACTGGGAGCTGTTCCATCATTCAATAAAATTCTTTTCCACCCTCCTCACCCTTCAATATCCAGCATATCCTCATTCTTCTTGGGCGCAGTACAAGACCTCGAGAACTGCTGAACACAGGTACAAGCTATAATACACGCAAGCTGGGGCATGCCAGTGTGGCCGAGTGAGGGCCGGGAGGGGTGTCACCAGCTGAGGATCCCCTGGCCTGCAAAGTGACCAAGAAGAAAAATCCTACATCACCAAGAACCCATTTCCATAGCTTGGCTGGTACTGAGAGTAGTTTCTGTAACCCAAGAATACACTCACTCAAGTGGTGTTTGTCCATTTGGAGTTGATTTATCTGTGGTTGGAATGAGGGATGACCATGTTTATTTCAGTCAGATCCATCCAGAGCTTACTTTGCTGGAAAACCACAGCAAAGAACTATGTGAATGGGAAAATGCTGAGAAAAAATATAATGAAGACCTGGAACTTGAAGATGCATTCATATAACTGTAAACCAAAAATAAAATTTTGAGCCCCCCTCCAACCATCTGAATGGACTTCTTCCTCTGTGAGGGCACTCCTAACCTGAAAGACTTCTTCAGGCCATGATGGAAAGTCAGGGTCGGACAGGCCTCATTATACCTTTGTGGCATTAACATCAATACAGACCCTAAGTTTGATAAGAAGCATTTAGAGTCTATTCTCTCTGAAGCCTACTACCTGGAGGCTTCATCTGCATGATAAAACTTTGGTCTCCACAACCTCTTCTACAACCCAGACACTTCGTTTCTATTGATCCCAGGTCTTTAGATAAACTCAACCAATTGTCAACCAGAAAATTTTAAATCTACCTATAACTGGAAGTCCATCACCCCAACCTTCAAGTTGTCCTGCCTTTCTGGACCAAACCAATGTATTTCTTAAATGTATTTGACTGAAGTCTCATGTCTCCCTAAAAGGTATAAAACCAAGCCGCACCATGAGCACATGTTCTCAGGACCTCCTAGGGCTGTGTCATGGGTCCTGGTCACTCATATTTGGCCCAGAATAAATCTCTTCAAATATTTTACTATTTTAACGTTTGATTCTTTTTTTCAATACAGCCATCTTAATACCTCAAGGAAAGCTTTGAAGGGCAAATGACAGAGGATAACATAGAAATTGGAATCTGCAATGAAGCTGATTTGGGAGGATTACTCCAACTGAAGTTAAGGATTACTTGGCTGTCATAGCACAACAATGAAATGACTGAACAATCTGGAATTTCAGATAATCTATCTACTTAAACATGTTTATGGCCGGGCACGGTGGCTCATGCCTGTAATCCTAGCATTTTGGGAGGTCAAGGCGGGTGGATCACCTGAGGTCAAGAGTTCGAGACCAGCCTGACCAGCATGGTGAAACCCTGTCCCTACTAAAAATACAAAAATTAGCTGGGCTTGGTGGCAGATGCTTGTAATCCTAGCTACTTGGGACGCTGAGGCAGGAGAATTGCTTGAACCCGGGAGGCAGAGGTTGCAGTGAGCCGAGATCGCACCATTGTACTACAGCCTGGGCGACAGTGAGACTCCGTCTCAAAAAAAACAAAAACAAAAATCATGTTTAAAATATGTTTTGTTTTTCAGACTTTTCAAAAACTTATTTCTATGTGGTTTAAATGGACTAATGTTTTTAAAATGACACTTGTAAATCATAATAAACTATAAACCCCTTCCCAACAAAAAACAAAGAAGTGAGAACTTGGCAGCCCAAATGAATCTGTTGGTCATGGTTACTTACCTCTGGGGGACTTTGTGGTTCAGCTCACTCTGGAATTAGATCACTTCTTGGCTGAACTTGCACTGGCAAAGCTGTGAGCAGTGATGTATGACAGCCTAGCCCCACTGGGAAGCATGTGATGGCATAACCAACTTATTCTTTGGACCAGAGATAAGAAAGGCAGTGGGCTAGCAAGAGACAGCCAAAGTGGGGTGGGACGGAGCTGGGAGAGAGTCTTGGCAGGGCAGGAAGCTCAGCAATAGATGAACTAGGAAGGGTCAGGGGCTAGGTCTCAGGCTGGTAGTTTTTGTTTGTAAAGTATTAATCTGCCTACTTAAAGACTCTATAAAGCGGAAGTATCACATAGTCATATTCTGTAAATTTCCACTAAAAAATGGAAATTCTCTCTGCTACTAAGAAAAAGAGCAAAAAGCATTAAAAAAAATCAAAATCCAGTCACTTAAATTATTACTACTTTTTTAAATATTAAAACTAATTCAGTAAAAAAGAAACCCAACAACTAAATATTAACTCAGGTTATTAACATAAAAACATTGAAAAAATAAGATATGGCTGGGCACGGTGGCTTGCACCTGTAATCTCAGCACTCTGGGAGGGTGAGGCAGGCGGATCATGAGGTCAGGAGATTGAGACCATCCTGGCTTACCTGGTGAAACCCCATCTCTACTAAAAATACAAAAAATTAGCTGGGTGTGGTGGCGGGTGCCTGTAGTCCCAGCTACTTGGGAGGCTGAGGCAGGAGAATGGCGTGAACCCAGGAGGCAGAGCTTGCAGTGAGCCGAGATCATGCCATTGCATTCCAGCCTAGGCGACACAGCAAGACTCCATCTCAAAAAAAAAAAAAATGGAAGTATAATAGTAAAAAGAGCTTCTAGAGCATTTTTGTCTGTTGCCAAGCCTTTCATATATACATTATTCCATGTAATCCTCACAAAAAGCCCATGAAGAAAGTACCATTGTTAGCCCCATTTTATAGATGAGGAATCTGAGGCAACAAAAGGTAAAAATGTTTTCAGGAAGTGGTCTACTTGAGACACAAATCCAGGTAAACTTGTGGGTAAGCCACTGTTAATTCCACTGTCCTACACTGTCTCCTGATATACATGGAATTGTACACAATTGTCATCACTAGATAGCAAGATAATTGTTGACTCTGATTATCTATTAATTATGTTTGCTTACATGTATTTTCTAATTTTCTGCAATCAACACTTAGAGTCTGTCTACATGATAGAAATAAAGCCTAAAATTTCTTTTTTAAACAGGCTGAGAATAATCAATCACATTCCACCTGGAAATTAAAATAACATTCATGCCCAAATCTAGACTTTATTTTGAGCAATCAAAAAGACGGACTCTTATGCCTCTCTTTTTAACATAAAAATCTCCATTGCTGGAAATGTTGACAATTTAAACTTATTTACTTAAATTTAAAGAGGAGAGACTTTACTTCCAGGAGAAGTAAAGTCATTATTTACTTCTGGAAAGAAAGAACAATTAATACTGAAACTATTTTAAAAATTAGATACTTGCTGGATCATACCTTTAAGAAATTGTAGGGAGGGAATATCCATTAGGAAAAATGTTAATAAAACTGGAAAGTCTTTCAATTTGGTAGGCGTGTTCTGCAGCCCAATTAGAGCTCAGCGTATAGAGCACCTTGGACATAATTATGTAACTCCAGTAACTCCATCAATTTGCTTTTTTTTTTTTTTTTTGAGATGGAGTCTTGCTCTGTCATCCAGGCTGGAATGCAATGGTATGATCTCAGCTCACTGCAACCTCCACCTTCTGGGTTCAAGCGATTCTCCTGCTTCAGCCTCCCGAGTGGCTGGGATTACAGGCGTGTACCACCAGGCCCAGCTAATTTTTGTATTTTTAGTAAAGACAGGGTTTCACCATGTTGGCCAGGCTGGTCTCGAACTCCTGACCTCAGGTGATCTGCCCACCTTGGCCTCCCAAAGTGCTGGGATTACAAGCGTGAGCCACCGCGCCTGGCCTCAATTTGCTATTTCATAGGCGACTTTGTCAACAAGGATAAGATGTTTTGCTTAATAAACAGAAAATAAAAACTACATTCAACCAGATAAGGACATAACCAAGCATACTGTTCCACTATCAGTCCTCACTAGAGGACTCTGGTCATAAAAAGAGCAGGCCTTCAGCAGCTTCAAATGGCCATCTTAACTGACACTGTCTTGCTGTCACTCATAAGAACTCAGAATCTGCCACTGAAGCCTCTGCCACATGAAAGATTCTTCCTTGAAAGTCCTATCAACCACCCAACCCAAACCAGGAGATTCTTTGCAACTTCCTAGCGCTCCTGGAGTGGTTTGTTAACCAGACCTATTCTTTTCCAGTCCTAGTTCTCCTACTTCTTTTCTCTTGATTTTAAAAAATACTTTGTGGAATGTTTAATCTATTCATTTATATATTGATTAAGTGTACGATTATGTACGGTCTGCAGTGTTGACTGACTTGTGAAGTGGCTTGAGCCTGTGTGCCCACAGCTCTGATTCATGAGTGAACAGGAAATACTAAGGAGACTCACCTCTTTGGGAACTCCATGCCGCTTGTGGCTTTTGTGATTGAAATAGCATCAATAAAAGTCTTACACTGTGGGAAGACACAAATGTGCGTGAACCTGGTTGTTTCTGACCTTGCACCACTCACGAAACTCAGGCACTGGGCTAAGTGCCAAGAAATGGAGAGAGAGAGAGGAAAAAAAAAAAAATCTAGTGCCTGACCACAGGTGCTTCTGATCTGTGGCTATTATCTACTGACTACAGAAAGCCGAATTAGTAGCTTCAATTCCATTACCTGTTACCAGATATTTCCAGGACAGGAAGTCGTAGAAAGCTTATTAAATGAGTAATTAAAACTAGATTTAAAAAGATTAAGACTTTTTTTCTTTCATGGAAAACTTTCTTTCAGTGGAGGCCTTTGAAACTGGATAGATGCCCATATTTCTGGGATGCAATTCATCCTACGTAAGTTGTTACTTTTAGGTTGTGTCTTCCTAACACTGATTTTAATTTGCCTTTCAAAGAAAGTAAAAGAAAAACTAATGACTCAAACAACTGTCATACATATAATGTGATGAAACAAGTTAAATCGGGGTTGGTGATGATAGGTAACCTAGTAGCTGGGGAAATGAAGAAGGAAAAATGAGGAAGCTTGGAGTCCATTCTGATGCAGTGGAAACTACAGTGTGCTTTAGTTTCCCAAATTACCAGGGAGACGGAACAGATCCCTGTAACCAGGCAACAGATGACGCACTCACATCCCACCCAACCCCCACTCCCGCCTACCCCACCCCATTTATAGGCACAGAACCCTGCCTACCCCACCCCATTTATAGGCACAGAACCCATAATGGGAAACATCAAAGAGGACATAAGGAGCCTTGAATGTTAAGGAGCCTGGGGAATAAAGGGAAAGGTTGACTCGCACCCACTGACTGGCTTGTGGGAACCTGTGAGGTATTGCCTGCATCCGGCCAGAAAGAACTGGAAGACACCAGTAGAAAGAGAGCTAATTTGCAGCACTCAAGTTCAAATCATCACACTTCAGGTATAAAAATGACACATGAGAAAATGTGCCCAACACCTTTGGTTGTCACAATGAGATACCACTTTATACCCACCAGAGTGGCTGAAATAAACAACACGAATACCACCCAACGTGAATGAGGATGTGGAGCAATGGTAAACTCTCATATATTACTGGTGGTGTTGTAAAATGGCTCATACATTTGGGAGAATTGCAGTTTCTTTAAAGTTCCACATACAACTACCCTATGACCCAGTAATTCCACTTGTAGGTATTTAGCCAGGAGAAATGAAAACATATGCCCACAAAATGACTTATGCAAGAATATTATAGCAGCCTTATTCATAATAGCCAACAACTGGACAACCCAAATGTTATCCAGAGGTGAGTGGATAAACAAAGTTAGTATAGCCAAACAATGGAATATAACTCAACAACAAAAGGAACAAATTATTAAGATACACATGTATAAATCTCAAAAACATGATGCTGACATAAGATTCCATTTATACGAAATCTAATTTCTATGGTGGTAAAAATCAGCATGTGTTTGCAGTTGCAGGGAAATGCAGTGACTGGAAAGGGGCACAAGGGAACTTTCTGGGACCATGAAAATGTCCTGGATACTCTGGGCACACTGCCTGTTGAGAGAGCCCTGCTCTACAAGGAGCAGTACATAAAAAAGAAAACAAGAAATTGTCTTATATATTATTTTGATGGTGGTTATATAGGTGTATGACATTGTTGGAACTTATCAGTCCTCTAAGATCTGGGCTTTTTATTGCATGTTAATCTTACCTCAATTTAAAAAATTATAATGACATATGACCTTATTTTACAGTCACAGGCCAGTGAGGCCTGATACATTTACATTATATATCATTTATTTACTAACCATACTATTAATTCCTGTAACAAAACTTTAGCCTAAAATGATTTTGAACAGTGTTAAACAGATGTGTTTTCAAATATCGAATTTTAATGTGTAAATATACCTGCTGAGAATCTCAAGGATTAGTAATAGCAAATTAGCAGAAATTACCCAAAGTGAAAGTGATTTGCGGGGGGTCATGGGTTGGCCTGTCAGCTGCTCCTCCCCCAGTGGAATTCCCTTTCATTGACAATCTAGAAAACTGGAGATGTTTTTTTAAAAAACATAAATAAGACCACAGGGCCAGGTGCGGTGGTTCACACCTGTAATCTAGCACTTTGAGGGTACGGGACGATCACTTGAGGTCAGGAGATCAAGACCAGCCTGGTCAACATGACGAAACTCTATCTCTACTAAAAATATAAAAATTAGCCAGGCATGGCGGTGCACACTGTTATCCCAGCTACTCAGGAGGCTGAGGCATGAGAATCACTTGAACCTGGGAGATGGAGGTTGCAGTGAGCCAAGACTACACCACTACACTCCAGCCTGGGTGACAGGACTGTCTCAAAAAAAATAAATATAATAAAAATAAATAAAGACCATATTATACAATTTGACTTGTTCTACTAAATATGTCTCAGAGGTCTTTTCATGAGAGTATATATAGATCTACCTCCATTTCTTTGAACCCAAGTGACCTTTAAATATGTGACTTATTTGGTCATTGCACATCTTGTTTACCAGGTAATCCAAGTTGGAGACACAGTCAAATAATCAGTGTCTGTGTGACCAAACTGTAAAATTCTCAAAAGTGTAACAAATTAACTCAAATCTTAGCATCTAAAACAACAAAGTTATTTCTCACACAGTTTCTGAGGGTTTAGAACCTGAGAGCAGCTTTTCTAGCTCAAGGTCATTCATGAGGTCACAGTCATGCTGTTGACTAAGGGTGCAGCCACGAAGACGTCACTGGGACTGCAAAATCTGCTTCCAAGTTCACTCATGTGATTGTTGGAAGAAGGATTCAGTCCCTTTCTCCATGGGCCTCTCTAGAAGGCTGCGCACAGCATGGCTCTTCCTAGAGTCAGTTATCCAAGAGCAAAGCAGTGTCCAAGACAGAAGCTGCAGTGTCTTTTTATAATCTAATATCAGGAGAGCCATCCCATTGCATCTGCTATACTCTAGCCCAACCCTAGGAGTGTACTGACTACACAGGATGTAAATACCAGGAGGCAGGGGTCACTGAGAGCCATCCTGAAGGCTGGTTACCACGTATCCCTAGTACCTAAAACAATGAAGCAACCCAATACACACTTGCTAGATTGGACTGAACCAGCCTGTGGCTGGTAATTCAATCCAGCTATCATGGTCCAAGACTGATGGATGGCTGGTAGGTTACTCAAGTTCAGTGGCTTTTAAGTTGCACAATACCTGAGTAGTGTTCAGTAAGTGTACTATCGTAGCCAAGGAACTGAGGGGAACAAAAATATGACTATGTTTGAATTAAACACCAGGTTACTAAATTTGACTGCAGACCCACGAATGACTAATGACAATATGCAAATCACACAGATGTTCTCTTGTTTAACCATTAACACTTCCTCACTTAAATCAGTCTAGGCTCCTACCTGTGAGTGGCTAGAAGCCAGATCTCAGCCTGGCACGGGTCCAGCTGACCTTCCTCTGTCCTTCTTCCTCCCACGCCTGCCCCCACCAACTCTTGCATCCCATGCTTGTCTTGGTTGGCCTCTGCCTTCTCAAGCAGTTCTGTCTCTAAAGTTTTGCTGGCTGCAAAAGTGCTCCAGAGTGACTGTGTATTTGCTTAGGGCTCTTCTGTGCTGTTCCTACCTTTCCACCTCATCACCCACCACAGCTCCCCACCAGTGCATGTTCTACCCATATGAAAGGCACTCAGAGCTCTTCAAACACGAGTTCTGCCTTCTTCCAAGAAAGTCATCCCTCAATTCTTCTCTTTTTTTTTAATTGTTGTTTGTTTGTTTGCTTTTTTGAGACACAGTCTTGCTCTGTCACCCAGGCTGGAGTGCAATGGCACAATCTCGGCTCACTGCAACCTCTGCCTCCTGGGTTTAAGCAATTCTCCTGCCTCAGCCTCCCAAGTAACTGGGATTACAGGCATGTGCCACCACACCCGGCTAATTTTTGTATTCTCAGTAGAGAGGGGTTTTCACCATGTTGGCCAGGCTGGTCTGAAACTCCTGACCTCAGCTGATCCACCCACCTCGGCCTCTCAAAGTGCTGGGATTACAGGCGTGAGCCACCAAGCCTGGCCCCTGGATTCTTTTCTGCCTGGCAAACCCCTTTTCCCCTTTAAAATCTCTGCTCAAGCACTGTCCCTTCTAATGAAACTTCCCTGACTCTCTAGGGCCTGCCTTGTCACTATGGCACACCAGGACAGAGTCACTCTTTTTTCTGGATTATTGTTGAAATTTTGTATTTGTCTCAGTTTCTGAATCATCCTTAATTACCAAGGGTAATTATTATTTTATGCAATGGTAATTTTCACTTCAAACTGTGAGCTCCTTGAAAGCAGACCCTACCTTTTAACCACCTTTCACCCCTAACACCTATCCTCAGTGCCTGGACAATTGAAACAAGGCACTAAGAAACATATACCTGTGTATGCAATGCACTGCTAAGTGAGAAACAACTGGTTCTAACCTATAAAACCATAATTCTGTTTTTTCTGCACCCAGCTCACTCCTTCCATCTGTGGGGGGCTCCATTCCTTGTGTGCTATGTTAACTGCTGGGCTATGTCAATCTTGGTTTCTGCTTCTCAAGGAATCACTTGCTTATTGGCCACTTAGGCCTCAGGCTTTCTCGATTCCAAAGGAATCATTCTGGTTACATGGAGAGGCCAGGCAGCATGCTGTGTTGATTAAACATGCCGGCTTTGAAATACACAGACGTGAATTTGGTGTGTGATGCTGGACGTGTTACCTAGCCTCTTTGTGCTGGCTAAAATAGAGGATATAATCACTCATGTGATTGTTGGAAGAAGGATTCAGTCCCTTTCTCCATGGGCCTCTCTAGAAGGCTGCGCACAGCATGGCTCTTCCTAGAGTCAGTTATCCAAGAGCAAAGCAGTGTCCAAGACAGAAGCTGCAGTGTCTTCCTTGTGTGCTATGTTAACTGCTGGGCTATGTCAATCTTGGTTTCTGCTTCTCAAGGAATCACTTGCTTATTGGCCACTTAGGCCTCAGGCTTTCTCGATTCCAAAGGAATCATTCTGGTTACATGGAGAGGCCAGGCAGCATGCTGTGTTGATTAAACATGCCGGCTTTGAAATACACAGACGTGAATTTGTTTGGTGTGTGATGCTGGACGTGTTACCTAGCCTCTTTGTGCTGGCTAAAATAGAGGATATAATACTTCAGCTTGCTTTGAAGCTTATGTTGGTCAGGTCTCAGCAGGCAACTGACTTCACCCTAGATGTTTCAAATGAATGGATTTCTTACAGAGATTTGAACAAGAGTAAAGGAACAAACAAAGGATGGTGGGGCAACACGAGACTAGCAACAGTAGAAGTCATTACCCTCCCTAAGGCTGAAAGGACAAAGGAAGAAAATAATGTTACCTGGGCCCACTGAGGCTTGGAATCATGGAAGACGAGCAGTACAGTGTGAGGGTTACAGCTAAGGCTGGAGATGCAGCCCACAGCATGGAGGGAATAAGGAAGAAATATCCCGGCCTCTCTCTCATCCCACCCTCTGATCATCTGCTGGTGTTACCTGTTGGTTGAACCGAAATGGCAATCAGGAGGCAAATGAGCCCTGGGAGCTACAGCCTGTAGGGTCTGGCTTCCTGGTCCGCAGAGCAGGGCAGGGACAGCCAGAGAAGGGACTGAAGGGCCAGACACTAGCTGGCACAAGGATAAAATGAGAACATGTACACAGTGTACTTTTCACAGAACCAGGCACATAGTAGGTACACAAGAAACAATCGCTGTGGTTACTGTTAGTATTAGTATGGCTGCAACATCAGTGTGTTTTCTGGTTATGCCCGGAGCCACAGGGCTCTGACATCATGGTCAACAAGGCCCTGCTTTAATAACCCTCATTCTCTCTGGCCTGCTCAGTCTCACAGCTCTGTCTCTACTGACACCAGGGCCTTAATGATCCCATCTCTGTTTTCATCAGGCTAAATTAGGCTATTTAACTTATCTACAGGTTTGGAGCAAAGAAAAATAATTTCTAAGCAAAGTTCTTTGGAGAAAACTATCCTTCTGGGTACCACAGATCCCCTTCCATATGGTCAGTTTCAAAGACTTTCCTTTTTGCTTATCTAATGGACCAGGACTAAATGGCCATGCTAATGTCAATTGCTGCTGCCCTACCATAAAATATGTGCACATAAGAGTTTAAAAATGATTTTTTTTTTTTTTTGAGACAGAGTCTTGCTCTGTCACCCAGGCTGGAGTGCAGTGGCGTGATCTCAGCTCACTGCAAGCTCCGCCTCCTGGGGTCATGCCATTCTCCTGCCTCAGCCTCCCCAGCAGCTGGAACTACAGGCACACGCCGCCACGCCTGGCTAATTTTTTTGTATTTTTAGTAGAGACAGGGTTTCACTGTGTTAGCCAGGATGGCCTCAATCTCCTGACCTTGTGATCTGCCCACCTCGGCCTCCCAAAGTGCTGGGATTAAAGGCGTGAGCCACCGTGCCCGGCCTTTTTTTTTTTTTTTTGAGATGGAGCCTTGCTCTGTCACCAGGCTGGAGTGCAGTGGCACAATCTTGGCTCACTGCAGCCTCCGCCTCCCAGGTTCAAGTGAGTCTCCTGTCTCAGCCTCCCAAGTAGCTGGGATTACAGGTATGCGCCACCATGCCCAACTAATTTTTTTGTATTTTTAGTAGAGATGGGGTTTCGCCACGTTAGCCAGGGGGCTCTTGAACTCCTGACCTCAGGTGATTCACCCACCTCAGCCTCCCAAAGTGCTGAGATTACAGACATGAGCCACCGTGCCCGGCCAAAAATGATTTTTAAAGTCCTTTACCTTGCTACTGTTTAGCTCACTGCTGTCTTTCCGGTGCTTTGCTCTCATCCTTGTCACTGGTCCAAAGTATTAGGATCTGGTGCTCCCTGACTCCATTACTGCCTCTGTAATCACTACAGCAATTGCCAATACCATTCTTTCCCTTCCCTCACTTTTCTTGTTTTTCCCAGCTTAGGTCTCTTGTCACATTTCCCATTCTTCTCAGTGTTCACGCTGGAAGGCTGGTCTCTGAGGCAACACTGCCAGCAAACAAAACAGTTTCTGGCCTTCAAAAAGACAATCTGGTTCATCGCCACAGATTAGATAAAATCTTTAGTTGACTCTTCTTGACTGCTTGTTGTTAATGCCCAGGGTTTAAAGTTTCTGAAAGGCTGAATGTGATCACTAACCTCACACTTTAGTATTTGTGCACTTTGAGCATCTGTTACAAGCAGAAAGTCAGTGAACTGGGTATGTTTTAGAAAAGCAGAGAACTAGCTGGGCACAGTGGCTCACGTCTGTAATCCCAGCACTTTGGGAGACCGAGGCAGGCAGATCATCTGAAGTCGGAAGTTCGAGACCAGCCTGACCAACATGGAGAAACCCTGTCTCTACTAAAAATACAAAATTAGCTGGGTGTAGTGGCGCATGCTTGTAATCCCAGCTACTCGGAAGGCTGAGGCAGGAGAATCGCTTGAACCCAGGAGGCGGTTATAGTGAGCCTAGATTGCACCATTGCACTCCCGCCTAGGCAAGAAGAGTGAAGCTCTGTCTCAAAAAGAAAAAAAAAAAAAAGAAAAGAAAGAAAAGCAGGGAACTCATGAGTTTGGGCAGGATCCTGGATGGAAAACTGTCTCCTCCACCCGCCTTTGGGTAAGGGTAGTAAGATAAACCAAGATGAAATATCCAGTCCTTTTGGATCTGGGTAACTGATACTCACAAATAGCAGCTACAGTTCCTGGTGGACCCTCAAAGGAATGCTTCTCTCATTCTGTGCATAGGGAGCTTCTGGGAGTCAAGGGTTGGATGGGGACCATTTATGAACCTAAATATTGGCTAAATAACTGAGCCTAAATTGTGTGGACCTTAATATACATGCATTGGATAACCTTTTTTTTTTTTGAGATGGAGTGTTGCTCTGTCGCCCAGGCTGGAGTTTGTTTTGAAGACTTGTAATTTGAGAGCTATTTAGAAAACAATGCTATGCATTATGATTCAATCCAGGGTTATAAACTGCATTGTCGTAAGAACTGGACAGATAGGATTTAATAGGATTAAGCTTGGCTTTTAAAGTACATTCTGAAAGGAAAAAAGGAAATGATTTTCATACTGTAATAAGCCAATTCTGATGCCATTAAAACGTCTTCATTTATTCAGCTTGTTTAGGTAGTAAAGGCACCACTGCATCAATTTTAACAGAACGTAGCTTTTGAAGGTCTGAAAAACTCTACAATGAATAGCTATTGCTCTAGTATTTATGAAAAAAGTCAGAATTAAATATGTCAACCTACAGAGAGGATAACAGTTACCTAGATCCTCTTGCTATACCCAAAGACAAATGAACAACCCACATTCAGGTATGTGTTTGACTAGTGAACATGGAAGCTCATTCTAAGCAATGTTAACTTTGTTTAATGAAAGCAGAAATACTCAAGTCAGTCACCCCATCCCCAACAGTCAGCACTTCATCCTCTTCCTTCCTCATCCCTAGTCATAGCTATGGTCAATGCAGTGATAAACCCAAACCATCAAAAACCAAGCTATATGAGCTTAGGAGGTTGAGGTTGCAATAAGCTGTGATCACACAACTACACGTCAGTCTAGGTGACAGAGTGAGACTCTGTCTCTTAAAAAAAAAACAAAAAACCCACCGAGGTATAATTTGCCATTTTCTCAATTTGTCATTAACACAATCATCTACCAAGCTTAATGAACTCAACAAAATTCTCAGTGGGAGAGGAACAGAGAGGCCAATAGCAAAGGGCCACGCCTTAATCCCACCGAACTTTTCACCATGAAAAATTCCCACCATTTATTTTAAGGGCATTAAGGGTCCTATCATCAAAGCTTTAACATAAAACTTACCTGTAATCATTATTTGCAAAGTTAAAGCTACACCTTAACCAAACAGCATTTCTGAGAATTATTAACCTAAAAATTATCTTTAAAGGGGGGCAGGGGGAGACTGACAACATCCATCAATAGAGAATGGATAAATTGTGATACATTCAAACACTGGAATGCTACTCAATAATAAGGAACAGACTGTGAATACAATCAACAACATAAGTGAATCTCCAAAAATTGAGCAAAAGTAAAACATAAAAAGCACATATGTGAGCCAGGTGCAGTGGCTTATGCCTGTGATCCCAGTACTTTGGGAGGCTGATGTGGGCAGATCACTTGAGGTCAGGAGTTTGAGACCAGTCTGGCTAACATGGTGAAATCCCGTCTCCACCAAAAATACAAAAGTTAGCCAGGTGTGGTGGCACATGCTTGTAGTCCCAGCTACTCAGGAGGCTGAGGCAGGAGGATTGCTCGAACCCAGGAGGCAGAGGCTGCAGTGAGCCAAGATCATGCACTCCAGCCAGGGCAACAGAGCAAGACCATCTGGAAAAAAAAAAAAGTACATGTATGATTTATACAAATTTCTAGAAGCAAAATTATAGTGAGAGAAGTGGAACGATAGTTATGAGGGGAGGGATTAACTGGAAAGGGGCATAGGGAATTTTCTGAAGGAAAAGTTTTATATATTTATTGGGGTGTTACCAAATGTTACATCGCAAATTTTAAATCTATGCATTTTGTTTAAATTATACCTCAATTTTGGCCGGGCGTGGTGGCTCACGCCTGTAATCCAAACACTTTGGGAGGCCGAGGTGGGTAGATCACAAGGTCAGGAGTTCAAGACCAGCCTGGCCAACATGGTGAAACCCCATCTCTACTAAAAATACAAAAATTAGCCAGGCGTGGTGGCCCGCACCTGTAGTCCCAGCTACTTGGGAGGCTGAGGCAGAAGAACTGCTTGAACCTAGGAGGCAGAGGCTGCAGTAAGATGAGATCACACCACTGCACTCCAGCCTGGGTGACAGAGCGAGACTCCATCTCGAAAAAAAAAAAAAAAAATTTTACCTCAATTTTTACAAATTTGAAGTACTATGTATCTACTGGGTCCTAAAGTTAAGTATCATCTACCACGCATAGGAAGCATCTAATCAATCTTGTTATTAAAAACCAACACAGGACATTCAGAAAGCAGATATGAAGCTTTAATTCACCATGGGCATTTCTCCAACCATTCTGTACATTAAACTTTCATGTCTTCACACATATACATCTTTTATAAGACAGTTTTCTTACCAATATGGTACTCTGTACCATACCAACATTCCATTTAACTAGTTAAGGGTGTATTATATAACATGAACCACTGATTAAATATAAATACAGAAGCTGAATACATAGGTTAGAAAGTTTAAATTTTAAAAAAATTTAAGAAAGGCCAAATACCATGAAAGTTTACATGTATTCTTTAATGCTAGAGACCGTATAACTGTGACAACCAATTACAATAAAATCACAATTGCTTTTAGATGACAGTACTTTCAGATTTCTAATACCCAATTACTTTCATTTCCACAATGTCAACTCCATGCTGCATTTTCATTTCTATAGAGTAGACCAGCTTCCAGACTGCAGACCAAGTTTCTTGTGTAATAATACTACTATCTTGATCATGACCACAGGAAACCAATTTTATATTCCCTGTACTATAGAGATGAGACATTATTTGGTGTATAATATGACACTCTTCAGTGGTGGTGTTCAAGAACATTCAAATAGTAGCTGAAAATAGGGTTTGCTAGAGCAGTCCACATATTTCATTAAAAGAAAAAGGTCCAGTCAAAACATTTAGAAATAAATATACAGTACAACCTTTCCCTCTCCCAAATACTGCCCGGGAAAGAAGTTCCAAGCTGACTTAAAAAAAAAAAAAAAACACACAAATAAAAACAAAAACACCTCAAAAAATAAACATTATATGATATTCTGAGCAGCAATCTTCCTGAGTCTATTTTCAATTGAAACAAATTCTGCAGCCAATAGTACACTGATTCAGTATCCACAGTCCAGAAGGAGTTCTTGAACATCTAGTTCATATCTCCCAAAAATGTGAAAAGACTCCTAAACACCCAAGTTATTACACAATGGGAAGCTGATATTGGCTTGTATTAAAATCCAGGTGAATATCAAACATAATCACAGCCATTTTTTTAACAGTGATGCTAGAATAAGTGATGAAAATATGTGCACAGCTGTATACAGATCACTATTAAACACAGGAACAAAATGCCATTTGATGCATATCAAATAAGCTCCCAAAAAGCCAATTTGAATATATTTATTTCATTTACATTGATACAGTATTAGAAGGGACTGAATATAATTATGGAGACTGCTGCAAACATTTGATGCCACTAAGTGTTCTATTAAGCATCAGGCATGCACAGTAGTTACCTTTTAAAGTTTCTCATGTATATATCTTAACACATATATCTTAAGCTAAAATATGTTTAAAGCATTTAGTCATTTTAAACCCAAATATTTTAATTGACCTATGTCTAAATGGAGAAAAACAGAAACTTCCTCCTGTCTCAACACCCGATGGCAATATTAAACCTTACTCCCCAAATTGATATTTAAGCTTATTTTATTTATGTCATCTTTAAAATTCCAAAAATAATGAAAAGTCTTATCACTACTAAATAAGAAGTACAATTCCCCGGCAGCAGTCTACCCACCACACACTTACGGCATGCCAAGCCTTTGGGGATTACATAAGAGTGATGTGCTGGTGGCTACAGATGACAATAATTGAAGAGATCAGTCTCTTCTTTTTATTCTGGATCTCCTTATTTTAAACTAAAGCTTTTCATTAATACAAATAAAAAAATCTTTTTTTCTTTATTTAACTTCAATAGAAGAATAGATAAAACTAAAAACCCTTATTGTCTCCAAGTGTGTGGCAAAATAGAAAATGTTTCAATTACATTAGGAAATCGGGTGGATAACAGAGTATAGTTATTCCACTTAAGAAGCATTCCAGTCAAATAATCACAAAAACAAATTCAGATTGCTTGGATCTTGGTCATTTATGGCTTGAAGAACTGGATTTGAAAACCACTTCAGGCTAAAATAAATGTATATGAATAATGCATAGACTGTGTACCTAGAAAATCATGCAATAAATATATGTTCTCATGTACACTGGAATCTCAGTGAAGAAAGGGGTCTGCAGGTGTGAACAGTACTGTTTCTTCACTTTAACCAAGAGACTACACACAGCAAGATACTTGCTTTTGGCCTATTCAAGATCTTATTTGCCAGGTCATCCTAATTTTCTCAGGTTGGTAAAAGAAGCCAATGCTTCAAGACACCTGTGATAAAGAAGTGACTTGCTTCAAGTGTAGGTGCCATGAAATCTGAGCTAGGCAGAACCAGACTCTCCTGATCCTGCCACCCTGCTGCAAAGTCAATTTGGAGTACCTGACTAGCTAGAGTATCAAAAGGGTAAATGCTTAGAATGACCAACTGGAAATGTGTATTATAGTAGTATCTTTTTAAAAAATCTGCCCTTTAAATGTATATCATTTGAGAATTGCCAGTGAAAGAGCCACTCACTATTCTTGGTTTTGATACGCCCCTACGACATGAGAATTGAACTGAACTACAATGATTGTAATGTCATCTCTGTACATTCGAGCAAGCTCTTCAGGAAGACTAAGCATTTTAGAGAGGCGCTCATGATCAACAGTCCCAAACTCGTTGTTGCCCACAGCGTGGCGAATGAGATGGGTTGCTGCGTTCTGATCCTCAAATACCGAGGACATTTTGGTTCTCCTTTCTGTTAAAAGGCCGTGCATCTGTCCCAGAGTCACCTTGTAGCCACCAACAGCTATTGGCTGTTGGTGATGCATGCCAGTTAGGTACTCACCCACAATCCTAACCACATCCTGCCTATGCATAGTCTCCCACAACCCATCAGTAGCCAACACCAGAAACTTATCCTGTGGCCTTAATCGGTGGTAAGTTACCTCTGGCTCAGCAGTGAGATAAGGAGGTGTGTGATAATTAGGAGGAATAAACTTGGTATATTCATTGTCATTCAACTGGTCTGGGCCAGATTCTATCACTCTCTTTTGAAGGTCAATGCTCCATTTGAACTTTACATCACCAAATGCCCTAAATGGCATCAGCAAGCCAAGCAGCCGATCCTGTTTCACGACACTCTTGGCCTCACTCTTTGGATGTTCCAATTTCAGCCGTTCTAGTTCTCTTTCATTTTGAGCATTGTGGTCATTAGACAGCGTGAGCGCTGACCATGAGCCGTCCTCTTCCTGCACACCCAGCATGGCTCTGCTGTCGCCAGTATTGGCCACATGAAGGTCAACACCATCCACATGGGCCACACAAGCAGTGGCTCCGGAAAATGCCACTCGAAGCACCAGGTAGTTGAGAAAGGAATTAGGATCACCAACTTGTGCCTCCAAGGAGATGTCATTATCAAGCCTCTTGAAGGCATTAATTAGAGCCTCCTTAACATCAATGTCAGTTGACTCACCAGTGTTGAGGTCTATAAGCTCTTGCCAGTAAGTCCTCAAGCTGTTAAAGTACAATTTGGATGCCTCCTTACTAAAGTAATCATTGGGGTGCTTGTGCCACTGGAGAATGGGTAGCAGTGCCCGGCCACTCTCCACTGCATTTTCAATCTCTAGCAAAGTTTCATGGGGTAACAAAGAGACAGCAATATAATAAAAGAGTCTTTCACTGACTGCCTGGGAACAAGCACAACCTGCATGGCCATCAAAAACCCCCAAAAGCATCCCTCTGGTCTGCAAGCAGGTTGCTGCACTTCTCCGGTCCTCAATGGGTGCATTTGCAGGCAGCTGATTGCTGTCAAATCCAAGGATAGAACTGACATTTTTGCCATCAAATTCTGGCACTTTGAAACTGTATTCATTAGCTTTAAGGATGCTATTGACTTGTGGAGGTGTGAGGTAAAATTTCTGTGGTGTGGAAGCATATCTCCTTCCTTGGGTGTAGTGCCACCAGTTCTCCTTTGGCCTGCAAAAGGTAGCATATGCTGGATGAGGTGTGTATCTCAGTCGACTCTGAGGAATGTACGATGAGGAACAACAGAGATGTTTGTGGTGGCAGTAACATGCAGTGCCATAGATCCTGCTCAGTTCACAGTTACGGATGAGAGGAAAAAACAGTTGAGTTGGTGCTGGCATGGCATCAGAGAACAGTGGCAGGCTGGAACTTCTGACTGGGATTCCTAGACAGCAAATTAGACAGATGCACACAAAGAAAAGAGTTACATTTCAGGATACTTAATCTAGCTTTGCCTTTATAACAAATATTAAGCAAGTCAATCTACATGTTAAGCCTTTGCTAGAAGGTACTACATTTTATACACACATCATGTACTATTTCTACAGGGTATATTCTGGCAGGCACAACTCCCAGTCATTCGTGGAACCATGACTGAACTCCTGGCTCCTATACTCAAACTTCAATTTTCTCTTTTCTTTGTCGTCCTTTGTGCAGTACAAACTGCAGAATGCACAACAGATTTGGCTGGGGAAAGCTGAGGAGATGAAGGTTATATAACATTATGCAGTAGCCGTCTACCTGACCAATCATCCTTCTCCCTCCCTATTCTTAAAAAATGCCTTGAAATCTCCCATTTTACACAGGGACTTCTTCCATTTATGAAGACCCTTTACATAGACCTGTGGTCGATTTTTGGCACGATTACACATGGCTATGACCAAAAGTGTTAAGATGCAGCCAAACATATGTGTATTTATGAATTACTTGTACATCATATACATATATGACTACAGTAATATGCATTGTAACATATACAGAAAAATTTCTACATAATTAAATAAAAAAAGAAATTCCAGTATTTCTCTCCTGTACCCCAGTAGATGGTCTTGCAAAACTTGCTTCTCTAGACCACTGTGGCAATTTGCCAGGCTAACGGGCATAGGTCTGCCACCAACTCCCAAATAATCTTGGAAAAGTCAGCTCACATCTTTGAGTCTCACTCTTCTAACCTGTAAAGGAACACCAACAGAGCAGATGCTATCTAAGGCTCTTCTAGGATTCATGCCTTTATGCTTATGGAAGTGAGGCTTTTAAATAAAATTCAGGTTTCATTTATTCACTGTTGAATTCTACCGTGCTCTTCGTGATTTAAAAAAAAAAAAAAAGTTTTAAGTATTGTAGTAGCTCTAAAGCTTTGTTAGTAACATAAATGGTTTCAGTCCTAGAACTTAATTTACCTACTAACAATGTTCCCTGCTTAGCAGCTATAAGGAAAACCCATAGAAGTATTTTCATCTACTATGGATCCAAAGTAGAATTAACCCCTAGAAAAATGTTTTCTTGGATATGGTAATCACTCTGATTTGATCATTACACAATGTCTACCAATATATACATGCACTGAAACATCACATTGTACCCCATAAATATATAATATTATGTGTCAATTGTAAATTAAAAATAAATTTAGAAAGACCAAAAATGTTTTCTCTCACATTAAAAAAAAAAAAGGTATTTACTTGCTCCAGGGAAGCAGTACAGTCAAATAATAGTCTAAGGTTTGGATTGAAAAGGTACAGCAATATAATTACAAACTTAAAAAAAATCCTATCACTCACTATATTCGCTGAAAATAATTTCTGGGCATTCATTTGGGAAATTTAATGAATATATCATTAATCTAGATAATTTAGGCAAGAAAAAAATCCCTCTTCTTCCTCAATAACATATATTTTCCCTGAATTCTTGAGATACTGCTTCAAAATAGTCATTTGTACTATAAAGAAACACTTTGGAAATACTTTAAATAAACAAATGCAATAAACAAAAAGGAACACGGAAAATAAAACCATCTGAGTTAATAGCAACTATTCCTTCCCACGGCTAAACAAATATCATGGCAAGTGTTAGCTATATATTATTTTCATGTACCTTTTTTGAAGAGTAATTTGAGAAAAAGTAATAAATCGGGGTAGAGGGAAGCAAAGAAAACTAAACACTGAATAATCACTGATTCTTGTTGGTTTCTGTAATAAGCACTGCATAAGCCAGCCACACAGATTCTCTTCTGCAAGTAGTAGTAGAAAGTACCATCATTTTAACTGCACTATCTAAGAAGGGATTTGTTTACGAAAATGAAGACAAGATCAGGCAATAGAAAGTAATGGCTAAAATTTTGGAAATAAGAATCCGTAACTAAAAAAGCATTCTGAAATGCACTAATGAAAAACAGAAATTTCAGAAAAACGGGAATCCATCAGGAGTAACCATTTAAATAAAAGCAATTCAAACTGAATACCTGAAAGTCATCCAGAAGTTAAGTGTACATGACTGAGCCAGAAGATGTGCTCAAATGTTGGGCCACATGACAGTGGCTTCCATACTTAAACCATATCTCTTTTTAGGTTTGCATGCAGAAAGCATATCAACTCATTTTGTGCTTTGTATAAAGGTTTTCTATCATTAAAATTGTAAACTAATGTAATCTTAATGAATTTTTCTTCATAATTTTATGACTGCATTTGCTCTTTCTTTAAAAATTAAGAATCTTACAGAAAAAAACAATGAAAATGTGCCCGTATGGAACGTAAATTGACTCAAAATACTATTTGTGTGTGGGGGAGGGAGGGTTGATAGACGCATAACAGGGTTTGATTGTTTAATTAAGGAATAACAAGTCCAGGAAACCTGCACTTTCCTTAAATTCCTTTGCTTCGACATTTTTTTTGCGGGGCGGGGGGGGGGGGGGGGAGCGGCGGGGGGAGGAGTTTTGCTCTTGTTGCCCAGGCTGAAGTGCAATGGTGTGATCTCAGCTCATGGCAACCTCCGCCTCCCAGGTTCAAGCGATTCTCCTGCCCGGCTATTTTTGTATTTTTAGTAGAGATAGGGTTTCACCATGTTGGTCAGGTTGGTCTCGAACTCCTGACCTCAGGCCATCCATCCGCCTCAGCCTCCCAAAGTGCTGGGATTACAGGCATGAGCCACTGCACCCGGCTTGGTTTGACATCTTTTCTACTTTTGTAATTGACGGCAAAATGAATGAAATCTAGTGACAAAAAGCAAATGATTGACACAGCAGGTGCTTTTAACAATACATACGTTCAAACATCAAACAAATTCTCCACTACATTTTTCCTTCAAGGCAAAAGTTCTTGAGATTAAAAACAAAAAAATGAGAGAGTGAATTTTATTGACTCTATCTTTCAGTTATGCAGAGGCTTAGCACATGGACTGAGATTATATCCTAATGCCCCAACTTCCAACATGCCTTCAAAAGACAAAATTCCCAGGGAAGTTGGAATTTATGAAAACTGTGCTGTAATTAATAAGCGTTCTATCCGCATCGGTACAAGTGATACATTCTCTCCATCAGATCAGATACCCTTGGGAGTCAAAGTACTTTCAAATGCTTTCATAAATAAGTAAGCAATGAAAAACTCTTAATATCCTTCAGATTATCCACTGATTCAACAACAAGAAAACCCTCTACATCATAACTTTTGCTGACAAGCTTGTTAAATTAGTGTAGAAGGCTCTTGATCAGGCAATAAGAACACCATCCAGGTACAACTGTTGGTAAAACAGAGCAGTGTCAAATTTGCAAGTTATTCTTGATCACAATTTTCACGGAAAAGTTCCTATTCCATGATCTAGACTCAGCCACGTTGTATGCAGCATCTTCATCCCAGGCAGATTTGGCTGATTTTGCCAATGACTAATAAAGAAAGATGCACTGCAACCAGAAACAGGAAAGAGACCCATCCATTCTTACTGATGTGCTTAGCAGAGCCTGTGCCAAGACATTTTTTCCACTCCATCAATAGACCCACGGACCAAAGTAATTAGCAAATGTTATTAAGGCACCGATTCCAGAGCCCTTTAGTTTTGCAAAGCTTCTGATGTAAATGATAAAGAAAACCTATGCTAATCATTTAACGTGTCGGAACCCCAGTTTATGTAATCCGATTGCATTAAACACTCTACATAAAGACCATCCGTGATTTTTCAACATTTTTCTGGAAATGCCTAGCCATTTCACAGCTCCTGCTATCTTTCTACATAAATGAAGAAAGATACGAAGCACCACATGCCAGTACTTGTTTGATTAGTTTCCTTTGTCGCTACCTGAAAAATTGCACTCACAAAGGCATCAAAGCTATCCCAATCCAAGACGCCTTTGTCCCTTTTTCCAATCTATCTCATCCCTTAATACCACACTGATCCATCTAAAACCATACACAAAAATCTGTCACCATCCTTCCTGGGTACCCAACGCAGGTAGTTAAGTAAATACCTACCAATTCGTCTGGGCCCGGGACACACACACATTCTCCTGTCATCACAACACGGAGCCGACAACATCCACAACCCGCGCGGGCAGCAGCAGCGACAGCAGCACCGGCCCATTGAAAGCAAGGCAGAGATGCTCATTAGAGGAGGCGGCGGCGGGGAGGCGGGAGCGGAGGAGGGGCGAGGTCTCGCTCCAGCCCGGTGAATGGGCTGGGAGGTGGGGGGAAGAGCATGGAGGAGGGATAAAGGGGTGGAGAGAACAAGGAAGCCAACCAAACCAACCCACCCCG
This sequence comes from Pongo pygmaeus, assembly GCF_028885625.2. Lineage (NCBI taxonomy): Eukaryota > Metazoa > Chordata > Mammalia > Primates > Hominidae > Pongo > Pongo pygmaeus. The sequence goes on along the minus strand of NC_072380.2, from coordinate 106,278,978 downwards.
CCGGGGAGGCAGAGCCACAGCCCAAGGCAGCGGTGGCCAGGAGCGAGCAGGGGCGCGCCCGGAGGGCCAACCCCTCCATCCAGCCGGGGCGCTAAGCCCATGGACTGCAGCCCCGCCCGCTGCCCGCCCCGCCCTGCCCGTCCCGGCCCCACGGGTGCCCGTTTCAGTCCAGACGAACAGGGGCCGGCCGGCGTCAGGCTGCCAGCGGGGCCAGCCCGGACCCGGGGTGCGTCAGGGAGACCCTCAGGCAGTGCCGCAGCCCTACAGCCTCCCTGGAGCTCACTCTGCCGCCGGCCACGCGGCGCCCTTTGCGCTGACAGCCGGAGCGCAGGGGCCGGAAGACACTAGGGCTGCACCGCGGCCCCGCCCCCGCCCCCAGCCCCCGACGGCCCCCAGCGCCGCCGCGACCTCCCCACAGCCCCGCCGCCCGGCGCGCACCTGGCGCTCCAGGGCTCGTCCTGCCCTCCGCACGCCCGCGGCCGCCGATCCGCGAGCACGCCTGGCGCCCCCTCACAACTTTGGATGGGTGGAGGATCCTGGACGGGGCGACTCGTGGCAAGGAGTAGGGAATACGAACCGGGCACGGCAGGAGACCAAACGATTCTTCCCGACGAGGAGGGGGCGACAACGACGCCACCGCTTGGCGCTCTTCCCACGCAGCACTGTGCAGCTGCCGGAGCGCGAGCCCTCACCCCCGGCCGGCCCACTCTGCTTCCCTACCCTGCGGGGCCGCCACCCTGCCCCGCCCGCACGTTCGGGCCGGAGTGCTTCCCGCCTCCCGATTGGCTGCGCAGTGACGAGTGGGAGGGGAGGCGGAGAGGGCTGCGGCCGGGGGTGGGGCGGGGGCGGAAGAGGAGCGCGGTCCCCGCCAGCTTTGTGACGTCACGGGGGTCAGACAATCCCTTCCATTCGGCGCGAGCCGCCCATTGGTTCCCCGGGCCCGCCTCACGTGACCCCTCCCTCTAACGAGTGGAAGGTGTGGCTGCGCGGCGCTAGGGGGCGGTGGTCGGTGGAGCTGGGCGGCGTTGGCGGAGCAGGCTGCGGGGTCGGGAGAGGGGAGGCGCCTGGGCCGGCTCCAATGTCTTCGCGTGCGTGGGGCCCGAGGAACGGGCTGCTCCCCTGCCGTGCAGGCTTCCTCGAATCCCTGGCACCTCTGCCGGGATGCGGTGGTGTGGGTGGCCGGCCCAGCGGCCAAGCCTCCCCTGCGCCTCGCGGTTGGGTGCGGGCTTCCCAGGGTAGGCTGCGGGAGCGGCTTCCAGCCTCACGGGAACCTCAACTCCCTGCGGCTCACCCCAGCCTGCGGTACAAGGCGTAGCAAAGAACCTCGAGAGTAGCTGTTGCTTCGTTCGTTTGATACCTTGCAGATTTTAGGAGCATTAACGCCCATCATGTTTTCTATCGCCCCAGGGAAAGGAAGCAGGTGTAGACAGCAGCAAGAGGGAATTGTGATGAGGGAATTCTCTGTAGCGTAGATGTGTGCTCACGTTCTCTGAGGAGTTTTGAAATCAGTATTGTTTCCGTTACCCTGAATGGTTACAAGGAGAGAACACTGGACTTGGAGTCAGAAGACCTTCATCCAAGTCATTCCCTGCTCTTAAGTCCCATTTCTGCTCCGTGAGATTGTTTCCACCTCAGATGAGATTAGACTTAAGGTGGCATTGGTATTGGCTGTGGTAAAACAAGATATCTTCGAGGACTCTTCAGTGACTTACATCCATACATCCCTTTTATGGGACAGTGGCTTCTGAAAGCTTCCTTGGAGATGGCAGATAGAGCATTGCACTTATCTTCCCTAGCGTTCACCAATAAGTTGACTTACACATAACTTCTTACTAGCCAGTCAGGTTCACAAAATGATGTGGAGTGAATTACTTTTTATGTAATAAAAAACGTTGCATACCCAAACTGGTCCTTTATAACTCCTGGATCTTTCAAGTTGCTGTATTCTCTGTTCTCTAAATAAACTAGAGGAGACTCTTTTTGCCCATCCCCAGGTTGCCCATGGAACTTTTGTGGCTAGTCTATCTGGCCTTCATCCCAGTTTTTACAGGTCCATCTGCCTCCCTTCATCCTCTCCTTTTTGCTTCTCATATGGGCTTCCCATAAATTGCAAATATTCTCCACTGCCCTTTTCCTATTATTTAATTTATGTATCTGGTTTCTTCTTCATAGATGCATAGGATGGTGTAGCCTAGTGATTAAGAGTGCAGCTGGAGCCAAGCTGGCTGGGTTCCATTCCCAGCTCTGCAGCTTTCTATGAGGCAACTCTGCATGCCTCAGTTCTCTCACATGTAAGATAAAATGTAAAAAGTAATAACAGGGCTGTATTAAGAGAGTTGACATATATAGCTTGCTAAGAAAGTACATAGCATGTAGTGTTATATAAGTGTTAGCTATTCTTGATATTATCGACATGTCCAGGTCAGTGTTTTAGATTAAGAACTCCTAGCAAGTAGGAGACCCAGGCCCCCAAGTGCATTATATTCTATAGTTAGGTACTAATAAGTTATAAATAGAGTGGAGTTATTTATAGAATATCAGTTTAAATTCATTTATATGGAGGATCTCTGCCTCTTAACCCTTACTTTGTGGACATGGAGACTACTTAACTGAAGCTATGAGTGGAATTTTAAGAGTTTCTGCTTTATGACCCAGAAATGAAGTACATACTAGACTTCTCTGTTGACTTATCAACTATTTCCTGGCCAGGCTTGGTGGGATCATGCCTGTAATCCCAGCACTTTGGGAGGCCGGGGCGGAAGAATTGCTTGAGCCCAGAGACCAGCCTGAGCAACATAGACCTCATCTCTACAAAAAATCTAAAAAAAAATTATCTGGGTGTGGTGGCGCGTGCCTATAGTCTCAGCTACTCAGGAGGCTTGCTTGATCCCAGGAAGCTGAGGCTGCTATAAGCAATGATGCATCACTGCACTCCAGCCTAGGCGAGTAAACAAGTTCCTGTCTCAAAAAAAAAAAAAAAAGCTTTTTTTTTAATGGTTGTGAAATACAGTAGTAAGAATCCAACATCCAGGCCGGGTGTGGTGGCTCATGCCTGTAATCCCAGCACTTTGGGAGGCCAAGGTGGGTGGATTGCTTGAGGACAGGAGTTTGAGACCAGCCTGGCCAACATGGTGAAACCCTATCTCTACTAAAAATACAAAAAATTAGCCGGGTGTGATGGTGGGCATCTGTAATCCCAGCTACTCGGGAGGCTGAGGCAGAAGAATTGCTTGAATCTGGGAAGTGGAGGTTGCAGTGAGCTGAGATTGCAGCACTGCACTCCAGCCTGGGCAACAGAGTGAGACTCCACCTCCAAAAAAAAACGGAGTCCAACATCCATATCAAATGACCTCTTCAAAGCTGTTACCTTAGTAGCAACCCTTATTCCACACTGACATTGCCATTATTCAGAGCACTTTTAAAACTCCCTTTTCAAATTGTTTTCAGATCTGCACAGGAAACTCCAACTTGTTTTACTATAACCAACACTTTGGTTTTATACCAGAATAGTATTGATTCCCATCTTATTCTTAGCTCTGAATGTCCTGGATATTTCTAAAAATAACACCCACTCTCAAAAAAACTGGTATTTGCCACCACTAAATATAGTCAAAAGAATTTTGACATAAGTATTGAATGCCTAGGTGTTTTTGAAATCAGAATAAAGCCTTTCTAAAGTGATGGCTTTGAAATAATCTCATTTACAGGTATAAGTTTTGTCCTCTGGTTGTAAAGTTGTATGGTTCAGTGAGAGGTGTATTATAAATAAGCTACCCTTCTGCAAAGGTACCAACTGCTGGTACAACTGGAGGAGATTCTTTAGTATCTCAACCTTGATTCTCCTCTGGCCTGGCTTTGTTCCTGTTTCTAGATGGAGCTCCATTTAGCCACCCACTGGGCTTGCTTCAAAAGTGCTGTTTGTTATCACATGGCCAACTGGCCAGGGCCAGGACAGGTCCTTGGGTTTACTGCATTGACCCCAGACTGTCTTAGCCACCAGAGCACTTGTTGATACTTCAACATTGGAAAGTGTTGAAAAGCAGCACTGAAACAACCCAGGATCGTTGTTGAGAAGGTAGGGAAGGAGAGAGGAAGGGGCTTCAAAAATAGTATGGTACTAAGAAAGCACTGTGCAAAATCACCTGTTTACACAAATGCTTTCTGTGATAATCAAAAATGCAATGACATTTCCTGAATGTGAACCTTAACATTTAGTCATCCATTTGCCCTAGGACAGATTTGAAAATGAGCAATGTTTGATCAGATTGGCCTGATGTTCTTGGGGGCAGGTGATAAGACCCTTAGACCCTTAGGGGTATTGGAGGTTAGCTTTGACAACATGAGTTGTCAAATACTGAATAAAAAATTAATACCAGCAGTCTCAGTGGTGCCAGCCAAGAAGCTTAAAATAGACCTGCATGTGGGTCTGAGATGCCCTCACCCTGATGGTTACTGATTTACTGTGGCCTTTGCCAAAATCAGCAGTCACAGGGAAAAGAGGCTGGTTTACCATACTCCTCTAGCACCTGTTTTCCTACAGGTCTTGGCTAGGAAATCAGCAAGAAATTGCTAAGTAACTAAAGAATGGCTACCTGTTTTATTACCATGTCAGTGTCGGGAGTTGCTTCTTTGAAATTAAGTTGTTTGGAGTTAGCAGTGAGATTGACAAATCATCTATACAAAAGAAACAACATGTACTGTGGTTCATCTCCTTTGGACCAGAGACTATTCTAAATGCTTTCACATTTGTCTGATTTTATATTTGAAAAGGAATCCATTCTCATCAGAATTCATGAGACAATAGAATGTTCAAGGGCGGAAAAGCTTTATTCTCTTGCAAAATGAGGGACCAAAGGCTCTTGGCTGGCAGGCAGGAAGTTTCTGTGTACTAATTGAACATGACACAGAATACAAAAAGTAGGTGTCAGGGGTTGCTTAATGGTAGAATTCAAGTGCTTTACCAAGAGTATTGCATGCCTGTGGACCTGAGATTGGCACATACTTCAAAAATTCCTGTTAGTTAGGCTATCTTCAAATACTAAAGATGACATGTATGGGCAAGAGGGGAGAGATGAAAAGGGAGGTGTAGGTGTTAGTATCTGGCCATCAGGCAATTTGGCAAGATTAATTTTTTATTCAGTATAATTCTGTAGGTGGATTCCCCAAAGCACAGAGGGTATGAGGTGGAGGACAGGCTTCCGGGGAACTGAGACATTGGGGTGTGTCTAGAGCATTTCTTACAATAGGTGCCGGTCATGGCTGCCCTGAATCAGGTCCTGCCAATCTACAGACTTCAGTAGGAGTCCCCAAGCTGTGAACTCAAAAATAGTAGTGACTGATTTGCATACTTTTTAAAAGCTATAATTATTTGCTTATCTGAACTACTTAGAGTATAAGTTTTTCAAGAACAGGGAACATGTCTTTTTACCCACCAATACAAACCCATGGCCTGGCATATAGTGAAAACTAACAGGTAGCAGATGCTTCCTTTCTACCGTTCTCTATTCTAAGTGCACTGACTCCTTATGAGGCAGGCATTTTTCTTATATCCATTTCACAGGAGAGGAAACTGAATCTCAATGAGGGTAATTTGCCCTAGGATCACATAAGTAAGAAGTTGTGGAGCCATCTACTCCAGAGCTTGCACGCTAAGGCACTATGTTATAGTATAGTGATCACTACGCATAATAGGAGCTCGATGATGAGTAAATGGACTTGTTTTAAATGAAGGAAAAGAAAATGACATGTTTCAACAGCTGAATGAAAATATTTCATGAATGAATAAATAAATATTTCATGAATGAATAAATGAATATGTCACCTTTTATTATATTCCTTAGGTTTCAAAAGGGCTTATGTCAGGATTAGGATTTAGTTAATTCTAGCTTTGTGAAAACTAAAGAAAGTTTTATGTTTTCATTATGGGTTTGAGGGCAAACTGCATCCTTATAATTGGAGAATTTCCACCCATGCTTATTGTGTCTATAACCAGCAGTAAAGTTTGCACAGCTAAGTGTATCACCACTGAATAGCCACTCTTGTTAGAGAGCTGCAGGGTTTGAATATAGTTTATCAGGAGAACCAATCATACCTTATAAAAGCATATTTTCCTTAGAAAACAGATACTGTATTTGTAGGTGAATACCTACTTTATTCAACTCACATTCTAATATAACTATACTTGATAATATGATTTGAAGTGAACAGTTTGATTTGTTAAAAGCAGTAAATTAATATTCAGTTCAAAATGTTACTTTTATGTTTAAGCAGTATCAACTGGAGAGAGAAAAGTTCAAGGAGAGAAAAAAAGCAATGCATTAAAGAAGAACAATAGATACTGAATTATACATCTAGTTTCTGCCAGAAACGATGGGCTCTGGGATTCTAATCAGAACATTCAGAGAAATACTCAGGTGCAATATCTGCATTTTGATTTTATCCCTCTTTAAGGCATACTGGTTTTGTGGAATGAGTATGAGTTGGAATCAGAGACACTTGAGTTCAAACCCTAGCTCTGCTTCTTATTTTCTGGGTTTATCCTTCAAAATTTAACCCAATAACTTCAACTTTTTAAAAAATCTAACCTGTGTTGTAAGGATTAGGAATTAGCCAAATGATAACTGGCAAATAATGCCAAATGTTAGTACTTAAAAATGAATTTCCTATTGCTGCTGTAACAAATGACCACAAATTCAGTAGCTTAAAATAACACACATATTATCTTTCAGTTCTGAAGGTCAGAAGTCTGAAATGGGTCTCACTGGGCTCAAATCAAGGCGTCAGCAGGGCTGTGTTTCCTTCTGGGGGCTCTAAGGGAGAATCCATTTTCTTTCCTTTCTCAGCTTTGAGAAGCTGCCCACATTCCTTGGCTCATAGCTCCTTTCTCCATCTTGAATGTTAGCAGAGTAGCACCTTCCAGCCACTCTCTGACTTTGACTTCCTCCTCTGTCTTCATTTTAAAAAGATCCTGATGATTACATTGGGTACACGATGATAATTGAGAATAATCTCTTTATTTTAAAATCAGCTAACTAGCAACCTTAATTCCATGTGCAACCTTAATTGTCCTTTGCCATGTAACATAGCATATTCACAGGTTCTGGGATTATGATGTGCACATCTTTTTTTTGGGAGAGAGGGGGCATTATTCTGCATACCACGGCATTTTTCTCCCTTAACACTCATGTATTTATTAATATATTTATTAAAGGAAAATGAATAATAAAAAATATTTTTATCCTCAAGAAACCTAGTATTTAGGTGGAGAACTTAAATATATGCAAAAGACATTAACCAACAGTACAAGGCAGCAAGCAACAAGCTCCAATATGAGCCATTCAAATTTGTGTCACAGGCCGGACCTGGTGGCTCATGCCTGTAATCCTGGCACTTTGAGAGGCCAAGGTGGGAGGACTGCTTGAGCCTAGGAGTTCAAGACCAGCCTATGCAACATACTGAGACTTTGTCTCTACAACAAAATTTTAAAAATTAGCCAGGCAAGGTGACACACATCTGTAGTCTCTGTTACTTGGGAGGCAGAGGTGGGAGGATCACTTGAGCCCAGGAGCTCGAGGCTGCAGTGAGCTGTGATTGTGCCAGTGCACTCTAAAACAAACAAAAAGAAAAAAAAACAACAAATTTTTGCAACAGGATTTTAGAGATCACTTAGGTGTGTGAGAGAGGGAGAAAAGAGTCACTAGAAATTTTGATTGTCTAAAAGCAGCAATGTAATGAGAATGCCCCCTTCCCTCTTCAAAACCTAAATGTGATTTTAGGTTGAGTTAGGAACAAAGGAGGTGATAGACTCCCTCCATTCCGCCTTGTTGAGTCCCCACCAAACTTTGAAGGGCATAAAAAATCAACAGTGTAGCCAGAGGAGGGCTACCAGCAGGATAAAAAGTTTAGAATCAGAACATATGAGAAGTTTGGAGATATTCATGGCATGCTCTTCAAATACTTTAATGATAGTCATATGAAAAGACAGCTAGCTTGTCTTTGAAAACACCAGAGTTTGAAAAAGCTAGGCCAGGTGCGGTGGCTCAACACCTGTAATCCCGGCACTTTGGAAGGCCGAGGCAAACGGATCACTTGAGGTCAGGAGTTCGAGACCAGCTTGGCCAACATGGCAAAACCCCATCTCTACCAAAAATACAAAAATTAGCCAGATATGGTGGTGTGTACCTGTAATCCCAGCTACTTAGGAGGCTGAGGCACGAGAATCACTTGAACCTGAGAGGCAGTGGTTGTAGTGAGCTGAGATCGGCCACTGCACTCTAGCCTGGGCAACAGAGTAAGACTCTTTCTCAAAAAACAACAACAACAACAAAACGCCCAGGCGTGGTGGTTCATGCCTATAATCCCAGCACTTTGGGAGGCCGAGGCAGGTGAATCACCTGAGGTCAGGGGTTCGAGACCAGCCTGACCAACATGGAGAAACCCCATCTCTAATAAAAATACAAAATTAGCCAGGCATGATGGCCCACGCCTGTAATCCCAGCTACTGGGGAGGTTGAGGCAAGAGAATTGCTTGAACCTGAGAGGCGGAGATTGTGGTGAGCTGAGATCACACCGATGCACTCCAGCCTGGGCAACAAGAGTGAAACTCCACCTCAAAAAAAAAAAAAAAGAAAAGAAAAAAGAAAAAGTTAGAATTAAGTGTGTGGAAGTTAGATTTAAACTCAATATGATAACTTTAAAGTGGTTACAGTTTTCTGAAAATGAATGAGCTTACCCCCTGAGACAATGAGTTTCCTGTTACTGAAGGTATTCAAATAGACTGTTGTTGTGGGAAGTCAGGGACCCCGAACGGAGGGACTGGCTGAAGCCATGGCAGAAGTACATAAATTGTGAAGATTTCATGGACATTTATTAGTTCCCCAAATTAATACTTTTATAATTTCTTACTCCTGTCTTTACTGCAATCTCTGAACATAAATTGTGAAGATTTCATGGACATTTATCACTTCCCTAATCAATACTCTTGTGATTTCCTATGCCTGTCTTTAATCTCTTAATCCTGTCATCGTAAGCTGAGGATGTATGTCACCTCAGGACCCTGTGATGATTGCATTAACTGCACAGATTGTTCATAAATCATGTGTGTTTAAACAATATGAAATCTGGGCACCTTGAAAAAAGAACAGGATAACAGTGATGTTCAGGGAACAAGGGAGATAACCATTAGGTCTGGCTGCCTGAGAGCCGGGCGGAATAGAGCCATATTTCTCTTCTTTCAAAAGCAAATAGGAGAAATATTGCTGAATTCTTTTTCTCAGCAAGGAACAGCCCTGAGAAAGAGAATGCATTCCCAGGGGCAGGTCTCTAAAATGGCTGCTCTGGGAATGTCTGTCTTACACAGTTGTAGATAAGGGATGAAATAAGCCCCGGTCTCCTGTAGCACTTCCAGGCCTATTAGGACGATGAAATTCCCGCCTAATAAATTTTGGTCAGACTGGTTGTCTGCTCTCAAACCCTGTCTCCTGATAAGATTTATCAATGACAATGCATGCCCAGTGGGACATGAAACTTCATTAGCATTTTTAATTTCACCCTGGTCCTGTGATCTCCCTCTGCCTCCATTCGCCTTGTGATATCTTATTATCTTGTGAAGCATGTGATCTCTGTGACCCACGCCCTATTTGTACACTCCCTCCCCTTTGAAAATCACTAATAAAAACTTGCTGATTTTGTGGCTTGGGGGGCATCACGGAACCTGCCGACATGTGATGTCTCCCCAGGACACCCATCTTTAAAATTTCTCTCTTTTGTACTCTTTCCCTTTATTTCTCAGACCAGCTGACACTTAGGGAAATAGAAAAGAACCTATGTTGAATTATTGGGGGTGATTCCCCCAATAGAATGTAGACAACAAATGACAAAGAATGTGCTCTCAAAGCACTTTGTTTGAACTTTATACTCACATTATCATCATTTGCAGGCCAGTCTCCCTGTGTAGATGTGTAGATGTGACCTCTTCCTAGGCTGAATCTATCATATATGTTTTTAACTTGGCTTAGGAGGTAGCTAACAAATGTTGGCTAGGTAAATGGATGATGCATGGGTGAGGTTGAGAGTTGGAGAGAGTGACTGTCAGAGTCCCTCCAACTCTGGGACTCAATTCTCTGAGCTGGGATCTAAGCTAGGTTTAGTGAATTTAATTGAGATCCAGAAAGGGGGTGAGGGTGGTGGCGCATTCTAGGTGGGAACCACAGTGCAGAAAGGTCAAGAGGAGAGCAAATCTGAGTCGAGGAGCTATGTTGGGTGAAGAGCAGGAGTTAGAGTTGGGCAGAGTCTGGGTCTTGATTCTTGAAGGTCTTTAATTTCAAGGATGTTGGACTTCCTCATTCTGCAGTTGGGATGCAGATTGACACTTGACTGAATTGTGATCAAAGAAGAGAAAATTGCCCTGACAATGATATGCATCTTAGCTGATTGGCATAACTGGAAGTGATTGCCTAAACGTGGGTGTAAAGAGTTAAAATGCAGAGCTAGACGATGGCAGCAAGGATGTAAAGGAGGCAACAGATAGGAAGATATGTTACTAAAAAATCAGGACTTGTTGGCGAGGTAAATGAGAAACGGTGAAAAGAGAGAAGGTATCAAAGAGGCTCAAAGCTTTGTGCATGGGTGGCCATGAGGATTGACATATATGTCAAACTTTCTTATTGAGATGGAAGTAATATGGAAAAATATTCAAAATATCCAGGATTTTTCCCAAACTGTTTCCATTAAGTTCATGGCTGAAGTGGGCTGTTTTGAATAAGTATGAGGATAGAAAGTCAAGAGTATTGCCAAGTGCAGTGGCTCACACCTGTAATCCCAGCACTTTGGGAGGCCAAGGCAGGCGGATCACGAGGTCAGGAGATCAAGATCATCCTGGCTAACACGGTGAAACCCTGTCTCTACTAAAAATACAAAAATATTAGCCAGGCATGGTGGTGGGTGCCTGTAATCCCAGCTACTTGGGAGGCTGAGGCAGGAGAATGGCGTGAACCCGGGAGGCAGACCTTGCAGTGAGCTGAGATCGCACCACTGCACTCCAGCCTGGGTGACAGAGCGAGACTCTGTCTCAAAAAAAAAAGTCAAGAGCATTAGCCTGTGAAGGGCAAACATTTTTAACAGGGGAGCTGTTATACTGGCAAAACCTGATACTGAATAGTAATAGTTATAGTAGCACCTTGTATGAGCCCATTATGAGCCTGCATGATATGAGACACTTTGTATGTATCATCCCATTTCATGCAGTTACCCATGAGTATGAAGGCATCAGCTGGTACTCCACACAGTGTCTGCTTTAGGGCAGCTCCCAAGGAAAATTCCCACCCATCTTAGTACTAAGGATAATTATAAGTCTCAGAAGTGATTGGATTCTTTTAAAAATTCTTGGACTCTGAACTGAATAAATAATTCTATCTCTGTGTGTTTGAAGGGGTGGAGGAGGTAAAAACAATTATTCAAAGTTTTAGAGCCAGAATTGTGACTCAGTAATGGAATGTGTGCAATATATTGTTTTTTAAACCTATTTCCTGTTTCTGTTTCATGTCCCCACCCTTGTTTTTCTGCCTCTCTTCTCACTTCTCATTTAACTTATGCTATCTTTTATTTTATATATCCCTAAAAGTAGTCATAAATTCATTCTGCAATAAAGGAGAGTAATATAAATGTATTTTTATTTATATTAGTCCTCGCTTCATAGATGAGGAACAGGGGCTTAATTTATCTGACTTGCCCAAGATTACGGCGGGTGTATTATCTATTGCTGGATAACAAATCACCACCAAAATTAGCTTGAAACAACAAATATTTCTGATCTCACTCTGTTTCTGAGGGTCAAGAATATGGGAGCAGCTTCCCTGGGTGTTTCTAGCTCAGGGTCTCATGAGTTTGCAGTCAAGCCATCAGCCAGGGCTGCAGAGTCACCTGAAGGCTTGGCTGAGGCTGAAGAATATGCTTCCAGCTCACTCACATAGCTGAACATTTTCATTTCTTGCCACATGGGCCTTTCTATAGGGCTGCTCACAACATGGCAGCTGGCTTTCCCCAGAGTGAGTAATCTGAGAGAGACAGACAATGAGAGAGAGACAAAGACGGAAGCTACAGCATCTTTTACAACAATCTTGGAAGTGACATACAATTACTTCTGTACCCTGGTAAAATTTGAGAAAGCATTCCACAGGGGTATGAATTCCAGCAGAAATCACTAGAGGCCATCTTGGAGGCTGCCAACCACAGTAAGTACATGATGTAGCGGAACCTACATGATGCTGGTTTTGCAGAAGTGTTGGATTAGAAAAGCCTCAGGTTTGGTTCTCAGAGCTGTTCCCATTCCTTTCATCTTGAAAACTAGGGAAATAAGCACCAGCAAGTGGTGATGTTCTAAGTTTCTAGTTTTCTTCTTCTGACCCTGGTTACAATTGCCAGTGCTGCCACAGTTTCATCCATAAAGTTTTGTGTAGCCTCACATCTCTGTTTAATCACTACTAAAAGTAAGTCCAAATTTGAACCTCCAGTCAACACTAAACATTTAATGTTTGGATACCACTAAGGAGTTAAAATAATAGCTAATGGACCAGGTACAGTGGTTCATGCCTGTAATCCCAGCACTTTGGGGGGCCAAGGTAGGAATATGCCTTGAGTCCAGGAGTCTGAGACTTCAATGAGCTATGATCGTACCACTGTACTCCAGCCTGGGTGACAGAGCAAGACTCTATCTCTTAAAAAAAATAAAAAATAAAAAATAACATAACACTATGTATGCTTACATTCTCTGAATTTAGTAGTGTATGAAACGATTGATTATAATTTTATTCCTTGTACTTTTTATGTTCATGGGAAATGTATGCATATAGAGGATACAAGTTTTTGGTGATTCCACCCCCCATGAGGGGAAATTGTCAATGTAATGAGAAAATCCATAAAGATATTTTTATGGAGCATATTTTTTACTGCATTGCTGAACTGTAGCCAGATTTTGTCAGGGAAATAAGAACTTATTGTTTTCCTAGTTTCAGGGAACTGCTGGCTCAGTGTTCAGTTTTCATTCCACAAATCCATGACTCACGAATAAATGACCTGGATAAATGAACACTGAGGATGTCAGTTGCAGCTGGCAATTACCCTACCTTTTGATGGCACTTATTCTATTCTGCATCTGGAAATTCCATTTCCACTTGAAATATGTATAAATGGATGTCACCCTTAAGGTTTAAACACAACCCCTATTAGCCAAGACTGTTCTGAACAATGATGTTTACTAATTAGCTCAATTTCAATTTCAGTTTCAATTCTCGAACCATTACTATGTGCCTGTGGTATTTGAATGTTCTTATAACTTTCTTTACATCTTGGGGCTTCCCTTCGGGGCCTGTTGTGGTATGCCAGTTTGCAAAAAAGGTGATCAGTTTTGTCTAGGGAGAGAAACTTCTTTTTACATTTGACTTAGTTATATGCAGATTAATTGGATAAACACTCTTCGAATGTTTGTGTTCTAGGGTTTTTGCTGTGTTCTGCAAATGGAGAAAAGAGTAAGACATAGTCTTTATGCCTTTAAAAATTTGGCTGGGCATGATACCTCACACTTATAATCCCAGCACTTTGGGAGGCCAAGGTGGGCGGATCACTTGAGGACAGGAGTTCAAGACCAGCCTGGCCAACATGATGAAACCCTGTCTCTAATAAAAATACAAAACAGTTAGCCAGGCATGGTGGTGGGCGCCTATAATCCCAGCTACTCAGGAGGCTGAGGCAGGAGAATCGCTCTAACCAAGGAGACAGAAGGTGCAGTGAGCCGAGATCATGCCATTGCAATCCAGCCTGGGTAACAAGAGCGAAACTCTGTCTCAAAAAAAAAAAAAAGCAGGTAGTTTTTTTTTATTTCTTGCAAACTAATTTCCCCTTAACTCAGATGTGGTGAAGCCACTGACAAGCAAATTGCAGGAACTCCTTTATATAGGAGTGTGTCTCCCAACTCCAGCTTAAATGTAATCGTTTATAACACAGCTCCTAACTTTTTGGATTTCAGGGACCTGCCTTAGCCTCCCAAAGTGCTGGGATTACAGGCGTGAGCCACCATGCCTAGCCTATGCTTGCTTTTTAAAACTGGTTTTCGATGCTTTTCTTGTATGTGTCTGGAGGAGTGAGGGGGAAGGTGAGTAGTAGGAAAGAAAACTTGTACCCACAGTGGTAGAGAATGTGAACTGTAGTTGTGGAAAGCAGCTGTTGCCTACATGGAAATGAAACTGGTTTGGGAAGGATTCCCCCCCGCCCCGCGTAAAATCTTATACAGTTTATGTAGAATTAGGCCTGATGAATATAAACCTTCTACTTATTTCTAGGTGTTAGGCTAAAAAATAAAAAGGACCTTTGTATATATGGGTCTTTTTTCCCCTGATATTTTGCAAGTGGAAGAGAGAAGGGATGAGCCATTGGATTCGGGTATCTAAGCAAGTCAGCAGTAATAGAATCTTTAACTTGGCCGTGATGAAGGCTGACTGTGCCCAGTGTCCTTCATTCAATGCACCTACAATAGCAGAGCTTTTCATGGATTTGCACATAAATGCCTCTCTGGAATTGAACTATATCCATACTTTTCTGGAATGTGTCATCTTTGAAGTGTGATTCAAGGAGAACCACAAAGATGATAAAAGGACTAAATAATCAAAAAATGCTTATGAAGAGTATAGGGATTCCTCTATCTGAACTCTTGAAAACTTGCCAGACCACAATAGTAAATAACAGGCTTCTGTCTCTACCATGCGCTTGGACACATTCCTCATGTGTATGGTGAAGCAAGGGCTCTGAGATCAGACCTGCTCCATCAAATACTTGCTCCACCCCTTGCTACTGTCAAGTCACAGCCTTGCTAAGCCTCAGTTTCCTGCTCTCTGTAATGGGAATAATGATTCTTATTTCACAGGGCTCTTGTAAACAGAAGCATTATACATGCACTAGCACTAGCACATGATATTACTTTTTATATTTTAAGTGATATTATTGCTATTTCTTCTGGAAGGAGGGCTTCTCTCCTGCCCCCTCTGTCCTCTACTGTTCACTGGCTACCTACCATCTCTGAGTCTGGAGGGTCCTGATTCATATGCACTGGTTGGTTCTTTCAGGTTCCTTGAAACAAAGACATCTACACATGAATGATAAATATGCTAATCGTCAAAAGGCAGATAATTTATTTTGGTTAACTGTCACATATTTAAGCAAATTAAAATTTGATATTGGACTATTTCTAGACAAAGTCATGCTGAGAAATAATATGAAGTTTTAAACAAATTACACATTCTATCAACAATGCTCAGGCTGCCCTCTCCTCATGACTTTTAGCAACTCAGCAATGAAAATATTGGAAGGAGGTGAGCTCACCAGTGAGGATGGGTGAGTCCTTCCTGGTTCCAGCTTTGCAAAGAAAAGAAGATACATGGCCTCTAGGAGAGCAATCCTAACCTGATCTGGCACACAGGGCTGTGCCTTGAAGCCTGTCTTGCCTGAAATGACTAGCTGAGCTGTTGGAGGTTGAGAGAGAGAAACTGAAAAGGGCTCCTTTATTCCCCTTTACACACTCCCCAGAAACAAATTTTGTAATTAAGTTAAAAGGGAGTGGAGGAGACAGAAGGTTACATCTCTTGCTTAGAAAGTCTAGGGAAAGGTTGAGCTGACCTAACTTTGAAGAGCACTACTTTTAGTCACTAATTCATCCAGCCAATAATTATTTGACACCCAATGTGTGCCAGACAGTGTTCTTGACACTGGAGATAAAACAGGACAAAGATCCCATTCTCATGGAACTTGCAACCTAGTGGGGAAAATGATACAAAAAGAATTCCACAGGAATCTCGCAGCAAATGCAGCCCCACAGTGGCATAGGAATGCTCTGAGGGTGGGCTTGGTGCATTTTCTACTCTGAGCACTGTGTTTGAGACTCACTCAGAAACAGGTGCGCGTTTTTAATGTTGTTACACTGATTACCAAAGCAGTAACTTCCATTTAAAGCAGAGAATATTTTCGACCTCTCAAAAATGATTGACATGGCTTTGGAGATCTATTTTTGTTCTGCATTCTCAAGTTCACGTCCTTTGTGGTAGCCAGCAAGGAAAATATCACCCTGCTGCTAGTGTCACAGAATAAGCTCTATGTTATCCGTGATACTTCGGCCTTGACATGCTGAGAAGCAAAACTTTGATTTACATAATGTCATTTTATGCTTTAAGCCTTGGGGTTACCTATCTAACATTTTGCTCTTTGATGTACTTACCTTTTTATATACATAACTTACCTTTAAAGATACACTTTACCTTTTATGACTTCTTAAGTTTCCACACAAATTTTAATAGGGGTCAGAAAGCTTAGATGAGGCCAAAACCTGGATAATATTATACATGTACTGATAAAGACATGAGAATGACCTTCAGATGTCTGTAGGCTGGTGGTTTATAAAAGAGGAAAGTTAGTTTTAACCTTAACCCAACCTCCACCCCTGGTAAAACACACACACACAGTAAAAGGACATGTTAGGGGTTGCATTTCAGCTATGGAGAGATATCTAATATCAAGTCAATATTGCTTTTAACCCTGGATGTACTGTATTAAATGAGTAAGAACAAGTCTTCTCTCAAATATCTCACACAGATTATTGATTAATTACAACAAGGAAAAAGATACCTTTACAATGGGAATATCTGACAGGTCCCACCATAACCAATGAATCTAACATCATTAATAAGGGTGATGATTGACTGACACCCTGTTCTTCCCAGTGAGATGCAATCGCCTAGGTAATCAGCATCGCCTAGGTAATCAGCATCACCTAGGTAAAATTCTTACCAAAGAATATCTAATCCACATCTAATTACAAGGAAACAAGCAGACAAATTCAGATTGTGGGACATCATGTAGGGCAGTCTTGGACCCTTCAAAAATGTCAATATTGTAAAAGACAAAAAAATAGATAAATAAACATAAGGTGGGAGAATGCTCCACATTAAAAGAGACTAAAGAGGCATGATGGCTGGGTGGTTTGGGTGGTGGGTCTAAAAATGAAGGAAAGGAAAGTAGAGGGGAAGAAATGGAAGAAAGGAAGAAAATATCTACAAAGGGTATTTAGGGGACAATTGGAGAAATGTGAATATGGTAATTTTATTAGATAATGATTTTGAATTGGTGTTAAATTTTCTGAATCTGATTGTTATGAGAGTGTCTTTGTCCTTAGGAGATGCATGCTGAAATATTTTAGATATGAAATGTCATGAGATCTACAACTTTCAAATGGTTCCAGAAAAAAGTAAATACACATGGGAGAAAGTAAAAGAGAGGGAAACAGACATGGCACGATGTGAATCAGTGAATCAGGGTGAAGGGAGTGTGTTCATTGACTTATTCTCTCAATTTATCTTAGGTTTTAAATTTTTCCAGATAAAAAGTTGTATGCATCAGGGGTCAGAAGACAAGAAAAGTCTATTTGAAGGAAATTATTATAGAAATCCAGAACAAAAATAAAAGATGGAGAAAACTTACACAGACAACACAGACAACTGATGCATGAAGCCTCAGAGGAAGAAAGCCCTGGACAAAGGACAGAGCTCTGGAATGGGGATGGCAGGGCCTACACTCGCCCGTCTCCTCCGTCATCACAGGCTGTGTGATCGTGGACATTTGCCTAAGCTCTCTGTCTTCATTTCTTAGGGCTGCCATCACCAAAACAACAGGCATTTATTAGGCCGGGCGCAGTGGCTCATGCCTGTAATCCCAGCACTTTGGGAAGCTGAGACGGGTGGATCACCTGAGGTCAGGAGTTCCAGACCAGCCTGACCAACATGGAGAAACCCTGTCTCTACTAAAAACACGCACACACATACACAAATTAGACAGGCGTGGTGGCGCATGCTTGTAGTCCCAGCTACTCAGGAGACTGAGGGAGGCAGGAGAATCACTTGAACCGGGGAGGCAGAGGTTGCAGTGAGCCGAGATCGCGCCATTGCACTCCAGCCTGGGCAACAAGAGCAGAACTTCACCTCAAGGAAAAAAAAACAACGACAACAAAAACAAAAACAATAGGTATTTATTGTCTCACAGTTCTGTTGGCCAAAAGCCCAACATGAAGGTGTCCGATGGCCCTTCCCTCTCTCAAACCTATAGCACAAGATCCTTCCTTGCCTCTTCCTAGCTGCTGGTAGTTTTCCCACAATTCTTGGCACACCCTGGCCTGCAACTGCAATATTCAGCCTCTTTTTCTGTCATTACATGGAATTCTTCCCTCATGCATTTCTGTTCCAGTGTATCTTCTCCTCTTTTAAGGACACCAGTCACATTAGTTCCCACCCTAATGATCTCATCTTAACCTTGATTACCTCTGCAAAGACCCTATTTCCAAAGAAAGTCACATTCGTGGGTACTCGGTGTTAGGACTTTAACATACCCTTTTGGAGGGCACAATTCAACCCATTCCACTCTACACCAATTTTTCCAACTCCCAGACCAGCATGGGGAATCCGGTAGATGTGGTGAACTAAAATGAACCCTGAGGTCCCTTCAGCTGTGAGTCTGAGGTTCTGTGTATCCACCTGTTCTAAGTCCATACATCTGTTAACCTTGGGCTACTAAGGAGCCCAAGAGAGACTTGATGAGGAGGAGGTTCCAGGTTATTATAGAACAGATAAGCAATGTGGCCTTTGGAAAGCATGATTCATGTTAAGTTCTTGGCATAGCAGGCTGTTCTATTTTGCTTGTCACAGTCATCCTTTTTGTCCTCATTTTTATTTGTCTGAATGATCGTTGGTCAAAATGTTTTCTAAGCTAAATTGCCATCCTGCTATCCCATAAAATTACATAAAATGGGATGTTAGTGTTTTAAAAAAATAATTGTTACATCACAGATGATTTCAAATGTTGGACAGGCTGCCAGCTGGAGCAGATTAACAAGGAAAATTGAGACTCCTCTCTCTTTCTTTGTCCTTCAGGCTAAAAAAAGGCAAGATAAGAAGAGAGGACATTCTGTAATGAATAAGGGTGACTGCACCTTCAAACTTTCCCAGGCCCCTCCTGCTGGGTCAGCTCTCAGTATCTGGAGGAGGATACCCTTTGAGGTCCTCGGGGGACTTGCAAGCAGAGCAGGGGTATAGGGAGAGCACAAATGGAGATGAGACTCTATTCACACTCTTTCCTGATATCCCTGTGTTTTCAAAGAGAAAACTGTGTCAAAACCAGGGAAGGGGAGGAGAGAGGTGAAAACGGACATTTTCCAAGAACTCCAGGCCTACAGTCCTTAGTGCGACACTACCTGTTGTTTACAAAGATTCATCTGCCTCTGTCCTGCATTTCCCTCCGTGGACACCACGTATGTAAACCAGGACAGGGTGGTGTCTTATCTGAGAAATCTCTCACTTGGGAGCAGGACGCAAAAACCTCGGCAAAATGAAATCTTATCCCAAATTAAATACAGCACTGTTTTTCTTGACTTTCAGAAATTATTTAGACAAACAATTTGTAATTTAATTATCATGTTATTATGAAAGCCCATTCCATCACTTGCTGCCAACACTAGGTAAAAATACTGGGGATTCACAATGTGTCATTATTATTCTAGTCTTTCTTTGCCATTCCTTAAGCAGTGGGAGTTATGGATATGTCAGCATTTCCATTATTGCCGCCCATTTTCAAGGCCTCTGCTTAGTCCTTGAAAATTGCCTCGTACTGGATGGAAGCCTAGAGGTAATTTCCTTTAATGTTATGGCAGCTGCATTCTTTATGGTTGTGTGTGACTTTGCAAGTGATCTCAATATCTTTTTATTTAAAAAATTAATTCATACATAAGTCTCAACTCTTTTTATGTATGTAGCTCTTATTCAAGATTAGGATATGAATCATGCAAAGTTAAATTTTACAAACAGTGCACACTTAAGAAAGGTTGTGTACTTGGGGTACTTGGTGGCAACAGAACAAGGCATGCCAAGAAGTAATAAGGTCCCGGTGTAGATAATCAGTCACATATCTCTGAGATTTTAAATGTAAAAGAGAGGAGAAGAGAAGAAAAGTTCTTAAATTATAAATTTAAATTACATGCATTACACTTATTGCAGACATTGGGATTTTCTCATCAAATCATATAATTTCAGAATCTGAAGAGGACCTTAGGTCTTATCTCCTCAATCAATTATGGATGCTTATTCCATCAATTCCTCTTCTGCCTACCCAACAGTGTATCATTTATCTGTTTCTGCCTTACAAACCAATCCAGAATTTAGTGACTTAAAACAACAATTACTGAGCAGCTCATGATTCCAGGTGTTGGCAATTTGAACTGAGCTTAGCTAGGTGGTTATTTTGTTGGTACCGCCTGGGCTCACACATGTGGCTGCAGTCAGCTGGCAGGTCAGCCAGAAGCTGATTGATAGAGATGGCCCCACTCACACATCTGGTGGTTGGCTATGGTGCAAAAGCAACTGGGCCCTGTGTCTGTAGCATCTAGCACCTACCTCAGGCTACTGGCTACTGTCTTCCAAAAGAAGAAAAGAAGGCAGCTCCCATTCTAGAATTGTTTCCAAGATATTGGCCAGAGCAAATCACACGGCCAAGCTCATAAGCAAGGAGTTGAAGATATAAGACTCTCTCTCAGTGGAATGCAGTAATGTAACTTGAAGTCTGCATCCATTTATTTTTATTCAGAAACTAGTGTCCAATCCTGATAGCTTCAGCTGGGAGCTCCTCGTAATTCAGTCTTGCCTCAAAAGAAACAGAAGGGGAAACAGTTATGGGTGGTCTACTTACATGAAGGAACAAAAAGCCTTAGTTCTTGGACTATCTTGCAACTCTCTTCTCTTTCCTCAGGATGAACTGAGAATTCATCCTGAGGAAAGAGAAGAGAGTTGCAAGATAGTCCAAGAACACTGAGTCAGTGATAAGGGGTGGCTCTATCAGTACAGCCTTAGTCTGTCCCACAGGTGGCCCCAGTCTTGCCCCCATGAGCTGTACCCAAGCCTTGAAGAGAAGAGGCTGCAACTGAAAATACAAAACAGGAGGCCGGGTGCAGTGGCTCATGCCTATAATCCCAGCACTTTGGGAGGCCAAGGCAGGCGGATCACAAGGTCAGAAGTTCGAGACCAGCCTGGCCAACATAGTGAAACCCCGTCTCTACTAAAAATACAAAAAAATTAGCCATGTGTGGTGGCATGTGCCTGTGGTCCCACCTACTCAGGAGGCTGAGGCAGGAGGCTTGAACCCAGGAGGCAGAGGTTGCAGTGAGCCGAGACCATGCCATTGTACTCCAGCCTGGGTGACAGAGTGAGACTCTGTCTAAAAAAAAAAAATATATATGTATATATATATATAAAAAACAGGGTTTCAGTGAAGTTTCTAGGGGAAACATGGGGATTTAGAGGACAAAGGGAACATTTCTCATTCGGGTCTTAGAACTCAGAAGGGGCAAAGCAGCTGAGCAGAGGCATGGGCTGAACCAAGCCTAGTTCTGGACCAGATGGCATGGGAGAGGAAATCAGCTCCAGGCAGGCATCCAGACCTTTGGCACAGGCCTTGGGGGCATGCCCAGGAGAAACTCACAGCCTCAGCAGGTCAAGACATCGTCTAATGCCTCCCAGAATGAAGTGGAGGAAATTGAGGAACTTCAGTTTTATAGAGCAAACAAGCCTGGGACCAGAGAATTGTGTTTTGATGACCATGATCTTGACTCTATTTCTAGGTTCGGGCTGTTATCCCTTGAGGAATGGGGATTAGAGTTGTTCCCTATAGATAAACCGTACTTTTTTAAGGTTTAAGCCAGGTCTCAAACTCCTGGCTCTAGGCAAAACTGTATATTGTGGTTTGGCTTTGACATGTCTTAGCCTCCTACATAGATTCTCTCTTTCTCTTTCTTGTCCGTATATTTTATTTACTGTCACAAAAGA
Organism: Pongo pygmaeus; assembly: GCF_028885625.2. NCBI lineage: Eukaryota > Metazoa > Chordata > Mammalia > Primates > Hominidae > Pongo > Pongo pygmaeus. The sequence goes on along the minus strand of NC_072380.2, from coordinate 106,257,079 downwards.
CTCTGCTTTCCTTTATTTGACAAGTAAGTCCCCCCAGGTTTAAATTACTTCCCTGACCTGGGAATATTTGCATATCGATAGGAGATTTGTGATGACCTAAACTCCCTCTATATCTAAAGAAATAAATGCTTAGTAGAAACCTTCTGTTGTGGCCGGGCACGGTGGCTCACGCCTGTAATCCCAGCACTTTGGGAGGCCGAGGCGGGTGGATCACGAGGTCAGGAGATCGAGACCATCCTGGCTAACATGGTGAAACCCCGTCTCTCCTAAAAATACAAAAAAATTAGCCAGGCATGGTGGTGGGCGCCTGTAGTCCCAGCTACTTGGGAGGCTGAGGCAGGAGAATGGCATGAACCCGGGAGGCGGAGCTTGCAGTGAGCAGAGATCGTGCCACTGCACTCCAGCCTGGGTGACAGAGCGAGACTCCGTCTCAAAAAAAAAAAGAAAAGAAACCTTCTGTTGTGACTGGTAGGAGAAGGAGGTGAGGGGGGATGCTGAGTAGAGAAGCCTTCTGGAGTCCCTCAAATAGCACTGCATGGGTAGCTGTAGTCGCAAGGCTGTCTCTGCCTCCAGAAACCGTGAGAACCAAAGGAAGTGTGAAGAGGAGGATGTACCAATTTTGGAAGATGAAAGAAGCTAATGAACTTATATCCAATATAAGTTATGAAAATTTTCAGAAACACAGGGTTTCAGTGGAAGAAAATATGGAAGAATTTAATACTAAACATTCATATACCCACCACCTGGATTCTATCACAGCATGTTACTATACTTGCTTTATCACATATTTACCTATCTATTCATCCCTATCCATCCATCAATCCATCTAATTTATTGATACATTTCAAAATGAGTTGCAGACATCACTTCTCCCTAAATACTTCAGCATACATTGCATTAAAGTTTAATTTTATTTATAGTTATTGCTAAGGTATGCATAACGATATGTACAAATTTTAAGTGAACATTCTCTTTTTGACAAATCCATACACTTATGTAACTAAGACCCTTATCAAAATAACAATGATCACCCCAAAATGTCTCATGACCTGTCTCAGTCAGTCTCCATTCTAACTATCCAAGAAAGAACCACTGTTCTGGCTGGGCGCGGTGGCTCACGCCTGTAATCCCAGCACTTTGGGAGGCTGAGGCGGGTGGATCACCTGAGGTCAGAAGTTCGAGACCATCCTGGCCAATATGGTGAAACCCCATCTCTACTAAAAATACAAAAAAGTTACATGGGCGTGGTGACACATGCCTGTAGTCCCTGCTACTCAGGAGGCTGAGGCAAGAGAATTGCTTGAACCCAGGAGGCAGAGGTTGCAGTGAGCCAAGATTGTGCCACTGCACTCCAACCTGGGAGACAGAGTGAGACTTCATCTCAAAAAAAAGAACCACTGTTCTAATTTTATTCACTATAGATTAGTTTTGCCTGTTCTAAAACTTCATGTAGTTGGAATCATACAGTGCAGACTCTGCTCATTATGCAAGACTTCTTTCACATTGCACAATTTAGACATTTGTTTATGTTATTGCATATGTCTCTGGTTTGCTCCCTTTTTGTTGCTAAACTGCATTCCAATTGTTAAAGTTGCCACAATTGGTGTATCTATTTTCCCACTGACAATATCTGGGCTATCTCCACATTTTGGCTATTATGAATAAACTGCTATGAATATTCTTATATGTCTTTTGCGGACATATGTTGTTATTTTCTTGGGTAAATACCTAGTGATAGAATTGTTGGATCATAGGATAGCTGTATCTTTAATTTTAAAAGAAATTGCCAGGCCTTTTTCAAAAGTGGCTGTATCATTTTACCCCACCAACAATGGACATTCCAGTGGCTCTATATCCTCATCCACATTAAGTATTTGCAGTTTGTCTTATTTTAGTCATTTTGGCAGATTAATAATGTAAAAATTAATGAACATTTAAAAATCAATTTTAAGAAAACCTTAGGAGGACAATGAAATAAGCCATTATGGTTTTTTTTTGTTTTTTCTGGTTTGGATTTTTTTTTTTTTTTGCAGAGACAGAGATTTTGCGATGTTGTCCAGGCTGGTCTCAAACTCGTGGTCTCTAGCATATGTGATTAACATATGCTAATTTGTTACTCCCAAAGAGTAATCAAAGGAAAACCCATGAGGGTAGACTAATGCTTTACTGAGAAACCTGCTCCTTTACTTTTGCTGGGCACTCATGCTTGTTTTACCAACACTTTGTGAGGCTGAGGTGGGCAGATCACTTGAGTCCAGGAGTTCAAGACTGGCCTGACCATCATGGCAAAACCCTGTCTCTGCAAAAAATACAAAAATTAGCTGGGGGTGGTGGTGTGCACCTATAATCCCAGCTACTTGGGAGGCTGAGGCAGGAGAATTGCTTGGGCCCAGGAGGTCGAGGCTGCAGTGAGCCAATATGACACCACTGCACTCCAGCCTGGGTGACAGTGAGACCCTGTTTAGTAAAAAACAAAAACAAAAACAAGCTACTTTGTCTTAGATCACTGTGGTTGAGACATAAGAGAAATTGTAGGATCACAAGAACTTGGAGAGGAGAATGTTCCCATGTGCCCCTAGAATCTAAATATTCAGAATCACTAGAGAAATCAAGCTACTTTAGCAATGGCATTGGTGAGTTGTTGTCAGAAAGTTCATGAGGGGATACGTGTGTGTGTGTGTGTGTGTGTGTGTGTCTGAAATGGGGGTAACAAAAAGCGAAAGAAGATGAAGTCTCGAATACAACAATGTATGATGTGTAACATTTATTGATATGTGTTTATACATACTCTATCTTGTAGAGACAAGATTGGATGACTTAAATGGATGCATGTAATACAACTAGAAAGCATCACTTTAAGGGTAAAACAATTTTTCCATGAGTTTTTTTTAATGCAGCACTATATTAATAGCTTTGCACTTGTAGGGACAGTTGGATGACACATCCTTCTACCTGTATAAAAGAAGCAGGTGTCTGTTGTGTAAATTGGGTCCCTTCCGAGTCACCACCTGGTGTGCAGCCATTGAGTTCTACAAGCTCACCTAGTTTGGGTTAAGAAATAGGCTTTACTGGGGAAAGGGTAAACCTATAAGGTAAGTTACAGTGCTCTGCAAGACATGTAGTGTGAGTCCTTATTCTAACAGAGGAACGATATCCCCCCAATTCTACCTTTTCTATAAAGCAAACTTGAGAAAGCTGCCTTGTCAGTGAAGGGATACCTAGGCATCTTGGTCCAGGCAGTCTAGATTTGGGGGCTTGGCTGCTTACAGGGGTACCTTGGAAAGCCAGCTGCCTAGCATCTGGGGACCTTGGGGTCCAAAGGATGCTACAGTCCTGCAGTGGGAAGGACACCACCAGTCCTTTGGAATATTGCACTTGAGTGCAGCCCCTTCTGCTGGGAGAAGAAGGTCTTTCATCTCTTCTAGCTCATGGCACTGGTAATCAGAGTGAGTTGCCAGGGTTGTTTTCAGGTCATTATGCAAGACTTCTTTCTTGTATAATGAGCTGTTTTGCTCATCACACTACACTTAGTGAGAAGTCGGCAGCTAGGAAGCCTAAAACTTGCTATGTGGCCTTAGGAAAGTTACTTTACTTCTCTGACCTTAGTTAGAAGTTCTAGTACTTATCCTACTTTGTAGATTGTTATGGAATCAAATGGAAGTGACCAATAGCCAAACAACTAAAACAGGAGGCTGGCAGTACAGTCAGCAACATTTTTCAGCACTCTGCTTTTGGAATTAAACAGTAAATCATAGCCAAAGAAACAAATGTTGATCATTTGCCCAAAATGCACCTTCCAAAACACGTCAGTAGCCAAAAAAAATTCAGCCCATTATTCCAAACCTCCTAATCCTACAGCCCATTATAATGAAAAATTGATGCTCACAGTTTAGTGAGCTGAGGTTATTTCAACATTTCCAGTTATCAGAAAGGCAGAATGTTGACCATCACACATGAAAGGAAGATTATCCAAACATTTGAACCAAAAAAACAAAAAAAATAAAGGATGCTTTTGACAGATATTTTTGGTTGACCACCCACCAGCCAGCCCCCTTTGTTCTTGCTAATAGAACCCGAATTTTGCTTAATCTTCGTGGGTTTAGGACACGGCCACTCTGAGCCTAAGGAATAATTCTTGGTTATTCTAAGTCAATCATGGCTTGTGATGTGATTCTGGCCAAAGAGACCTGAGAGGTCTATGGGGACTTCTGGTGGAAGCATCTCCTTGTTCTAGATAGAGGATGACTGCATAAATGCCTTGAGACTTGCTGCGTGATGAGGGGATACCTGGGCTTGTGTCACATTTTGGCAACTCAGGAAGCTGCCACTGCTGCTGAAGCCAACTTTCTGAGGATGTTACAGTAAAAAGATACAAAATCATTTGGATCTAGGTGATAACACTGAACTGCTGAAACTGTGACACCACCCAACTCTGGGCTCACTATTATGTGGAACAATAGTCTTTATTTTTTTAAGTCAGTTGAGTCAGGGTTTCTCTTACTTATAGCCAAATATATTTCTAAGTGATGCACTGGTTCAAGTTTGTTTACTTTTTAACCAGATAATGTGAGTAAAATATTCATTCTAGTTAAATAAAGGTTTTATTGTAATAGATATGAAAGAATCTTTTTAAAAGTTAAAGAGATACTCTAAGATTTAATTTACTATGATTATCTTTTTGAAAATCTGGCTATTGATATATTGCCATTTTTTTGGAAATTATTTTTAAGCACTCCTTTTTGCAATATATTGCCAAATTAATTCAGTTAGGTGAGCAACAGAAAAATATTAAACATAGATTAAATTGGAGCATTTTGCTAGACTCCAAGTAGGTTCTGCTACAGTAGAAGTATATTCAATTATGCATGTTCAGAATTCTTGAGATATCCCCCCATGCCAATGGGTGTAGTGTAGCCTAAACTCGTTGAGAGGAAACCCAAAGTGAAGGTCATCTGTGTTGTACTTCATTTATTTCTTATAGTTTAGAGGTGACCTCAAAAGCACATCTGGGAGGTATGTGTAAATGGTTCACCACAAACTCTAAGACAGAGAAGATGCCGAACATGGTAGGAGAATATAACTGAGATAGTACATGAGAGCATGAGCAGCAGCAAGAGCCACGAGCTTTGAAATAGGTATGACTACCACGGGGCCACAGCTTGAATGTTTTGGAAGAGGGGCCTATGGAAACAATGGAGTCCTCTGCTAGATTAAAGGGAAAGCCAAAGGCAGAAGGGGCCTGTGCCTCACTTACAGTTTGGAAATCTGAGAGGAGCCCTCCTCACCAGGGAAGGCTGCAAAAGAGCAGAAAGGGCGACGTGGCATGGTCAGGCAGAGAAAGGACCTGCAAGTGGTGTGCAGATGGTCCAGAGATTGCCATACGTCCTGCTGGGACTACACAGAAGTCCCAATGGGCAACAAGTGGATTTGGGATGAGGAGAAGGCTCAGTACATAGGTAGATGATATTGGTGCACATTCAAAGGCTAGATGGGAACAGCTGTAACACCACTGACCCAGAGGATGTACATAGACCAGTGATCTCCCTTCTATGGATGGGTTAGGCTTTTCTAATACCTCACTAGCCAAGACTATGTCATTCCATTTGTGCATTGCTGCCCAAAACAAATTGAGAGGTTACTAAGAGAGGTGGAAGGGAGGGATATCAGAGGGCAACCCACCACCATGACGTCAACGCAAGCTTCCTATGCTTCCGGAGTAAAGAAGTAGGGGAGGAGGAAGGACCAGGGGAGTAGGAAGAATATTGAAAGACCCTTTTCCCCAAATATAGTTCTGCTTTAAATAGGACAGTGGCTGAAACAATCACAGTTGAATGGTACTGGGAAAAAACAAAAACACTAGTTTGGAATGATAATAGCAGAATGAGATAGGCTTAGTAGTCTGTCTTAGACCTGCATTGTGCATTCGGGTGGTCACTAGCCACATGTGGCCATTGAGTACCTGAAATGTGTCTAGTGCAATTTAAATTTTGTTTAATTTTAATTAAAACAAAAATTTAAGCACTGATACTTGATTCCATTACTGGAAAACTTTGAAGCATGCTTGAGACAACTTAGGTTTGTGAGTCTACTTTTTTCATTGTAAATTTTATGAAATCTAAATACAATATTTCAGAAGAAAATGTAGCATTCAAATTGAGATGTGCTGTAAGTATAAAATATACATGGAATTTCAAAGACTTAGCATGGGAAAACTGTAAATTACCTCATTAATAACTTTTTATATCAATTACATGTTAAAATGATACAGGTTGATTATTCTTTATTTTAAAGGGATACTTTAGAAACACTCCAGAAGTGTTTCAGGTTTTGAATTTTCTCTGATTTTGGAATATTTGCATTACCAGCTGAGGATCCGTAATCTGAAAACACAAAATGCAAAATGCTCCATTGAGTATTTCCTTTGAGTATCATGTTGGTATGTTGGTGCTCAGAAAGTTTCAGATTTTGGAGAATTTTGGATTTTGGATTTTCAGATTAGAGATAGTCAACCTGTAATATATTAGATAAATTGGTTTTAATAAAACCTAAGATATAATTCACATAATATAAAATTTCACACTATATAAAAATCACCCTTTAAAAATGTTAAATGCAGTGGTTTTTAGTGTATTCACAAAGTTGTGAAACTATCACCACTGTGGAATTCCGGGACATTTCTGTTTTGTTTTGTTCCCCGCCCCCAAGGTGGAGTCTGGCTCTGTAGCCCACGCTGGAGTGCAGTGTGTGATCTCGGCTCACTGCAACCTCCCACTCCCGGATTCAAGTGATTCTCTTGCCCCAGACTCCCAAGTAGCTGGGATTACAGGCGCATCCCACCACTCCCAGGAATTTTTGTATTTTTAGTAGAGACGGGGTTTCACCATGTTGGCCAGGCTTGTCTCGAACTCCTGACCTCATGATCTGCCTGCCTCGGGCTCCTAAAGTGCTGAGATTACAGGCGTGAGCCACCGCGCTCAGTCTCCAGGACATTTCTATGGCTCCAAAAAGAAACCCCATTGCAGGTTAGCAGTTACTCCCAGTTTGAGCCTCCCCTCAAACACTGGCAACCACTAGTCTACTTTCTGTCTCTATAGATTTTTCTATTTTGGATATTTCATATAAATAGAATCATACAATATGTGGACTATTGTGTCTGGCTTATTTCAATCAACATAATGTTTTCAAGGTTTTTCCATGTTGTAATATATATTCGTACTTCATTCTTTTTTATAGCTGAATAATATTTCCTTTTATGGATATACCATATTTTGTTTATCAGTTCATCAGTTAACATTTAGGTTGCTTCTGCTTTTTCACTACCATGAGTAATGCTGCTATGAATTAGTGTAAAATTTTTTTTTTTTTTTTTTTTTTTGAGACAGTCTCTTTCTGTTTCCAGGCTGGAATGCAGTGGCGCAATCCCGGCTCACTGCAACCTCTGCCTCCCGGTCTCAAGCAATTCTCCTGCCTCAGCCTCTTGAGCAGCTGGGATTATAGGAATGCACCACTGTGCCCAGCTAATTGTTGTATTTTTAATAGAGATGGAGTTTCACCATGTTGCCCAGGCTGGTTTTGAACTCCTGACCTCAGGTGATCCACCCACCTTGGCCTCCCAAAGTGCTGGGATTACAGGTGTGAGCCACCATGCTTGGCCAAGTATACAAGTTTTTGTATGTACATATGTTTTCAATTCTCTTGGGTGTAAACCTAGGAGTGGACTTGCTGGAATATATGATAACTCTATGTTTAACTTTTTGAGGAACTACCAAATCATTTTTCACAGCATTTTACATTCCCACCACCAATGTGTAAGGATTCCAATTTCTCTACATCCTCATCAACACTTGTGATTTTCTTTCTTTTTCTGTTTTTAAATTATAGCCATCCTAATGGGTATAAAGTGCTAGCTCATGTGGTTTTTGACTTGCATTTCCCTAAGGACTCATGACGTGGAGCACCTTTTCACGCAAGTATTGGCCATTGGTCTATCTTCTTTGGAGAAGTGTCTCAAATCCTTTGCCCATTTTAAAAATTGGGTTGTTTTTATTGTTTATTTGTAAGTGTTCCTAACATATTCTAGATACAAATACTTTTTCAGTTATATAATTTGTTAGTATTTTCTGTGGGTTGTCTTTTCGCTTTCTTGACAGTATTCTTTAGCATACAAATGTTTTAAATTTTGATGAAATCCAATTTATTTTTCCTTTTTTATGCTTTTTGTGTCATCTCAAATAACCTGTTGCTTCATCCATGGTCATGAAAATTTACACCCATGTTTCCTCCTAAGTGTTTTATAGTATTGGCTCTTACATTTAGGTCTTTGAACTGTTACAAGCTAATATTTTTAAATATAGTATGAGGTAAGAGTGTAATATAAAAAATATTCCCCAAATTACTTTTACCTAATCTTTTAACTATTTTTTAATGTGGTTACTACAAAATTGAAAATTATACATTTCAATATAGCTTAATTACTTTTCTATTGCACAGATCTGAAATAGGCCAGTGACAATATTGGAATCATAGCTATAAAGTCTATAAAAATGTATTAACCACTTATCATGTGCCAGCTACCATTCTGGGCACTTGGGATTTGAGACAATGAGGCACAAACTCTCCTCTCAAGGACTTGCAAATGTTTAATGGGAAACAGACAAGCAAACAAATTCATCATAGTAAAGGATCAAGTTCTCAGGTTGTTTTTCTTTTTTTTTTGAGACAGAGTCTCACTGTCACCAGGCTGGAGTGCAGTGGCATGATCTCGGCTCACTGCAGCCTCCACCTCCCGGGTTCAAGCAATTCTCCTGCCTCAGCCTGCCGAGTAGCTGGGATTACAGGCATGTGCCACCACGCCCGGATAATTTTTTTGTATTTTTAGTAGAGACAGGGTTTTGCCATGTTGGCCAGGCTGGTCTTGAACTTCTGACCTCAGGTGATCCACCCACCTTGGCTCCCCAAAGTGTTGGGATTACAGGCATAAGCCACTACGCCTGGCCCAGAAACTCAATCTTATCAGTCTCATAGGAAAGCACACCCTTGAAGACCGACTCACACTTACCATCCTCATGAGAGACTGATGTTTTATATAACCACAATGCCACCATTTATCAGTTGGCAATGAGATCTGTAATAACAACATTCATCATTTATTGAGCATCTACTACTTGCAGGCACTCTTCCAGGTGTCTACATGCATTTTGTCATTTGAGTCTTACAATGACCCTTTGAGAGGGTACTATTAACATCCTTATTTTACAGACAGGGAAATTGAGTTGCAGAGCTTTGAAATAACTTGTCCAAAGCCACACAACTGGAAAGTTTCAAACTCAAGCATGTTGGCCCATGCTCTTCACTGCCACACTCTACTGCCTTTTGCCAAATGTGCTGGACATTCATGTTGGCTGCTCAGAGGTTTCTGTTCCTCTGCAGGAGGATCTATATAAAAAGGAGAATTATAATCAATAGATGGCTTGGTGAGTATTAAGTCAGAGCAAGGAGAGACAGTGATATAAATTAAAAGGCTAATGACATCAAGACCCACACTTGGGTCAAAATGCCCTCACTTCAGGGATGAGACTGTTGAATTTGGGGGTCATGGGGCCCCTTCCCCTGGAGCTGCCTACTTCTGCATCTCTGTGCTTGTGTTTATTTCCTTTTTAATTGTTTCTGCAATGGCAGTTCCCCTTCCACAATACATTCCTTCTTTTGACAATGCAATACCTACAGTCATGTTCTTGCTCTTCCTGTTTTGGGCCTAGGAAATATTTTGTGTTCAAGTTGACTGTGATTTACTGTACTCCTCCACTGAGTGCTGGCTTGATTAGTCAACATAGCAGAGCTCTGACTGGACCCTCTTAATCTCCCCATTCCTTCTCGTATCTAACCTATGTCCTGAGAATTTTATACCACCACTACCATCTCTGTCATAGTAACTGAGACTGACCTGGATTAAAATGTTAGACTTAGTGTCTGGACACAGTGGCTTATGCCTGTAATCCCAGTGCTTTGGGAGGCTGAGGTCAGGAGTTTGAGACCAGCCTGGATAACATAGCAAGACCCCATCTCTACAAAAGATTTAAAAATTAGCTGGGCATGGTGGCATGTGCCTGTAGTCCCAGCTAATCAGTAGGCTGAGGTGGGAAGATTGCTTGAGCCCAGGATTTCAAGGCTGTAGTGAATCCCATCTCTTTAAAAAAAAATAATTATGGACCTTCTTGGTTTTCCTGCCTGAAACTTTCCTCTCTCCTGTCCAGCCTCCACACACATGCTGCCACCCAAAATAGCTTCAATCTTGACCTAACTTTTAGGTGGTTCTATTTTTACCTTCAAAATGAAGCCCAAGCTGCTTACCATGGCATTCTGGGCTTTTCATGTTCTGGCCCACCATGAATCCTACGTCCTTCAGTCCCTCTGCCTTTGTTCATGTTAGTCTCACCACCTAGAAATGCCTTTTCCTACCTTCTCTACCTATGTCTCTTCCTCCAAAATCTGACTCTAATAAGGCCACCTACTCTTATGTGGCCTTCTCCATTGCTACCCCATCCCCTACCCTGTATCAGAATTACTCTTTCTCTCCTTAAACGTGTCCCATAATCTAGCAGGAAATAATCTAGCTTGAGTTGTGATCAGTACAATAGTGGTGGAAAAAACATGGGCTCTGGAGACCTGCCCCCAGGGGGGTCCCAGGACCCTGCCTGCCTTTATCCCACTATTCTGTAATTATCTGTTTACCTGCCTGTTTCTCCTTTTGTCTGTGCCCCATCTGCAGGGCACTGTCTGATCACCTGGTCTTCTCAGTCCCTGGCAAAGTTCACAGACCCTGACGCACCCTGCAGCTGTCTCCTGAAGGAGTCAGAGTGGACCACTGAATCCCAGCTGCTCTTGTTTCAAACAATGTGAACTTGGGAAAGTTACATAACCTGTCCGTGGCTTTGTTTTCTTCCTTATAAATCGGGGTAATAACACCTACATGTAAAGGTTATTCAAATACATGTAAAGGTTATTCAGGTAATGTATGTTTAAAAGAAAAAAATGTAAAAGGAGGAAGTGAAAATGAGGCAGAGTTCGTGTCCTGTGAAAGGTAAGGAACAAGTCACATCATACTGATAATATTAATAGCTAGAATTCTCTCTGTAGCTGCCCCTGCCGAGTGTTTTATACCATTATCTCATTCGCTTCTCCCAACACTTTGAGGAAGGGACTGTTGTACCCATCATATCGTCATACAAATTGCTATACCCATCATACACATAAGAAAACTGAGACTCAGGAAGTGAAGTACTGGTCCGAGTGGCAGAGCTGGAATTCAAAGCAAACCTTAGAGGATAAGCACTGGCATTTCTGTACCCATCTTGGGGGAGAGCTGGTAGCTGGCTCCAGGGAAGCATCCAGTGGAAGACCTGGTCTTGGCTGTCCTCGTTTGACACCTACTCTTAGTAACCCGGAAGAGTACAGGCACAGTGGGTACTGCAAAGGCCGGAGGAGGAAACCAACACAGACATCTGAAAAAGCTGGTGCCGAGCAGGAGAGAGGAAATGGGATTCAATTTGGGGAAGTACAGACCAAGCTAGCCACACGGAGCTAATCCACAGCAAGGATAGAGAGGTCAGGAGAGAAAAAAAACAGGAGAGCTGGGAGCTGAAAGCAGCGAGGCGGGGTGGCGGGCTGCTCTGTAAGGTGATGAGGCCGGGGAGGCCACAGCTGCTCTGGGCAGCACTCGCAGAGCTGTTGCAGCACAGAGGGGTCTTGCTCTCCTCTTCACGTGCACAGTGGGGAGGCCGCATTCGAGGCTCAGTGCGTGTGCGTGCGTGCAACACACACACATGCTTTGATACTGAGCCCCATGAAACCCCCATGAGTCTTTTTTTTAACTTTCCTCCTTTCTAAGTTTGACCTATATATTTCCAGATGCCTCTAAGAGAAATTATGGGCTATTGCATTTATCAAATATGGATTATAGATCAGAGTGGATGTGGAGGCAGCAAGGAAGGAACTGAAAAAAGCAGCACTCAGCCATGCTGATGAGCTAGTCCCAAGTTCCAGATCTCTCTTTAGCCTGAAGCTCCGTTCCTTCCTGTCCATCTAGAAGGCAATGTTGCCTAAAGGCAAGAGCCTGGGTTTATGTACGGTCCTGCTTTTACTACCTATGTGAACTTAATTATTCTACCTTATCTGGTTCAATGTCCTCAACTTTGAAGTGAGAACAGTAGTAATACCTACCTCCTGGGGTTTCTGAGAAGATGAAAGACCAAAGTGCCGCTCCTATGCAAAGCCTATCCTTGGGAAGTGGAGATCATTATTGCCTTTAAATCTGTCCAAGGGTTTACTAGGAGTGCATTCACAGTTTGTCTGTAGACCTTTTATTCAGATGCCTTTAGATTTTGCTAAATCAGACATTGTACAGATTGACAGATTGAAATCCACAGTGGAAAAAAAGCTAGTTTGAGGGCTTTCTTCTGGAGCTGAAATAAAGCAGTCCTAACCTTTGGGAAGCTGGTTAAATGGGTTCAGAGTAGAGCATTTCTATGTACCTCTGGGGCATTTCAGGCCTGGCAGCATCAGGAGGGTTCTCACACGTGGCACGGCCAGCAAAGCTATGTGGGATTCTGTCTTTCCCAAGCCTCGCCGCCTGCCATGTCTCCTAAGGCTTGGTAGGATATTCAAATACGACACAGCTGTCTCTCCCAGCACAGAGATTATAGCTGTAGGTCTTCCCATGACAAGGTGAGGGGGAAATCAAGTGAGGGATTCAGGGAGTTTTATCTTTCCCTTGATTTGGGGGGCACAGTGCCTGTGGGGAGTAGAAGGATGGATTTGGACACTCTCAGCTGGCTGATTCCTGGGAGGGGAAAAGGATATCTCTGGCCTTCTAGCCAGAAGGGGCCTCTGGATCATCCAGTCCTGCTTCTAGAAGGCTCGAGAACTAGCATTGTGTGTTTGTGCTCCCTTGTCAGAGTAAGTGATAGGAGGGCCTACTCAACACCCCAAGACTCCTCAGTGAGTGCACTCCCACTACATCATACTGAGTGAACAGGATGCCTCCAGGAATGTGGGAGAGAGAAGCCACAGCGGATTCTTTTTTCAAACCCAAGCAAGGAAAATCAGAGAGAAGCAAGTCAAATGCCATTATCTTCTCTCTGCAGAGCTGACTAAGCAAAATTATGAATAGGCCAAGAATGATTTTTCTACTGACGATGAACTTGAATCTGTTCTTCTAGGATTTGGTTTATTCAATTAATAAAATATTTACATGCTCTGTTTTTTTCTTTACAATAAACAGATATGTTTCTCCTTAAAATGTCTTAAATAACTGTACTTTTGAATTGAATGTTGCCCTTCATAGGTGATTTTTTAATGCATATTTGGATGACTATAACTTAACAGCCCTTTTAAAAGTGTTTATTGATAAGGATTATATGGAGCCTCTTGATAGGGAATGAGGATGACATCTCCCCTCTCCTTAGCCTTTCTGCTTATTTGGCCAGCCTACTGCCCTCACAGACCCTTCTTTGAATTTTTTTCTTTGCTTAGTGTTATCTGATGGAGATGCTGAGACATTATGCCAGTTTCCAGGGAAACCAGTGGAGAAGGCAGAGTTCCTGCTCTTCAGACACGGTGTTAGGAGGTGTGTAGGTGCCCCACATAGCCAGAAAGCCCAGCATCTCTGGCTTAGCACATTCCCTTATGAGCTGTGCAACCCCAGGCAAGTCACCAACCTCTCTGAAGATCCACTTCCTTATTGAAGCAATAGGGATATTCATAGCTGCCCTCCCTACCTTGCACAGTTGTTGTGGGGATGGAATGGCATAATGTATGACAAAGGGATTTGTAGAGGCAACAAACTATACAGATGCAAGTGGTAATTATTATGCTGTTATGGTTGCCTGCTCTTAACTGGAGCCAGTCTGGGGAATTCTATCTCCCCAGGTGAAAACATCTTTGTTGTCAAATTAAAATGGTTAAATTCCATCAAGGCATATGGGACAAAGCCATCGATCTTCGCTCTCACAATGGAACAGTATCTCCTGGAAACGAGTCTGAACTTTATCTGTGTACCCACTAGTACCAAAAGACACTTTCTAGACATTATGTCCTTGGACTTAGAATTCATTCCCCAAAAAAGTCCTTCCTTCCGCAGTGCAGAGCTATTCTGCACCCACACAAAGCTGGCCAGTGTGCAGCTCAAGCTCTCCTCCCGGAACGCCGGACACAAGACTTGCTGTGGTTGAAGAATCTTATTTCAGGAAAGATGCAGGGACTTGAAGGGGTGCAGCAGAGAGGACTTCGCCATACTGACCACCAGTTATTCATAGAATCATAAATACTAAAGTTAGAAAGTTATCTGGGCCAAACTCCTTCTTTTAAGATGAGAAAAATTATGGCTCAAAATAGATTCAGTAAGCAAAACAGGTTAGGCAATGGGTTAAATAATTACTTAGAGAAAACTGAGCCTTTTGATTTCTAGGCCAATGTTTTTCCCATTGCATTATTAATAACACTAACTACATCAACATTCAAAACAGCTACTGTTTATTGAACAATGAGTATGTGTCAGACATTGTACTAAGCTATTCACATATATTCACTTATGTAATTCCCACAACAAACCAGCCAGGCAGATACTATTCAAATTTTACAAATGAGGAAAATAAAACTCAGCAATAATCATTGCTTCCCAATATCAGGGCACTGATCTTTACAGTCAGCCAGATCTTTATAATCAGTATAGAAAGCAAGAAGGGGAGTGTGTGTTGTGGTTACTGCTATTGTTTGCATATGACATTATATCTACTTTTTCTTTTTGAGACAGAGTTTCGTTCTTGTCACCCAGGCTGGAGTGCATTGGCAGTGATCTCGGTTCACTGCAATCCCACCTCCCGGGTTCAAGCGATTCTCCTGCCTCAGCCTCCTGAGTAGCTGGAACTACAGGCGTCTGCCACCATGCCCAGCTAATTTTTGTATTTTTAGTAGAGATGGGGTTTCACCACATTGGCCAGGCTGGTCTCGAACTCCTGACCTCAGGTCATCTGCATGCCTCAGCCTCCAAAAGTGCTGGGATTACAGGCATAGCCATCACATCCAGACTATGTCTACTTTTAAAAAACATTTAGAGATGAGAAATCATTCCTTATTCCAAATACCAAACAGTCCTAGAAAATATACTTTGAGTTGAATTGTCACACAATTTCATCCTAAAGTGCAGCCCAACTTTATACTGACAGGGGTTAACTGGAAATGAAGATGTAAGGCTTTCATGCCCTTCCGCATGCCAAACTTTCATAATTCAGACATGAGATGAGTCATAAAAGAAATACGCAGGCTTTTGGCCACAATAGAAACACTCATTTCCGCAATTGCTCAGCAGCAAAACATCAAGACCAACTATTTTTGTGTGCTAGGAATGTTAAAAGCTTTTTCCGGTCTTAGGGTTGCTTTTAACATAATTAAACCAACCTTTGCTGCTCCTGCTGTGGCTTCATTCTAAAGATCCTACACTCAGGCTTTTTCTCCTCTTGCTTAATGGGTTGTGATGGGAAATTCACTAGGCCTAGGATCGTCAGCTGCCAAAATAAATCTGCCTGCTCTTTAATCTTGACATCATATTCTGCCAACTTCTGTTAAAAAGCATAACATCTCTATACTCTTTCCACACTCTGGTACAAGCTATAGTGCTTGAATTTTTAACACCCTGAACATGTATTTAATTATAATTCCAAAGATCCAAGAACATTGTTCAGAAATTCTATCATCCCTAAAATGTTAATTTTACATTAAATGATGCTATGAACAAATGTCCTGGAAGCACCAGAATAATTTCCTGAAATTTCTCCAATACAAAATAAAAGACAGATGACAGCAGTCTCTGAAATCAGCCAAGGCTCTTCAAGCCCAAATAGAAATGAAACCATCCCCATGGGGTTGACAAAAATTGCATGCCTGATTCTGGATAGAAATATTGTTATGATTAAGCATTAGTAGGCTGCTGTCCACGCCACTTCCTTGTTGCTAAAAGTCAGGTAGCAATAGATATTGACCATTTGCATCCCCATTCTTCCTGTAGGTAGGATTCCTGACATCAGGGTCATAAGACTGCTTAAGAATTGGTTTGCATCCCCATTGCTCCTCTCTTTTGATACAGGACTTGCTCCAGCTTTCATTTCCCATCCTCTGCCTGCTTCAAGCTATAAGCAAGGCTTTGTTTAAGGATCTTAAGATAGTTTTCAGACCCCCAAATTCTAGCAACAGTTTGAAGAGCCCCACAGAGGAATGGAATCAGCATGAGAATCCAGCTTCTTTCTCTCCCTTTCACATGACTCCACCCTGCACTCTTCAACCAGTCAATCATCTCCACACTTTGGCCCACTTCAAAACCCTTCAAAACTCTATCCCCAGACCCCTCTGGAAGATGGGTTTGAGGCTCCCTCCCATCTCCTCATTTAGTGGCCCTCTTTCTCTGCTGCAACCTGGTGTCTCTGCATATTGACTTGCTGTGTGCATCGGGTGATGAACCTATTACTGTTACAGAAACTGAATGAAACTTCACAAGACTAAAAGAAAAAAAACTTTTGTAAACAATTCCATAGTTGATTATTGCCTATTATTGGAATGCAATGTTTACCATTGCTGGGGAAGAGAATCATAATGTTCATTTAAGAGGACATTTAAAGAGGAGCATGAGCTGTGACCAGTGGGGTCTAACCACCACTCCTGCTTTCTTTGTCTCTTCC
Organism: Pongo pygmaeus; assembly: GCF_028885625.2. Taxonomy (NCBI): domain Eukaryota; kingdom Metazoa; phylum Chordata; class Mammalia; order Primates; family Hominidae; genus Pongo; species Pongo pygmaeus. The sequence continues at coordinate 106,240,352 of NC_072380.2, read as the reverse complement.
ATCCTTCTGTCCATGTTTTTGTATATCTGTTTATGCTCAGCATTTCAGCACTTAGGACTTGAGTCCCTATTATATGGTAGGCCCTTAGGATCCAAAATGGAAACAGCAAGACTCATTTTAGGCCATTCTCCTATTCTAGAAAAACCTTCCCTGAAATCACTTCCCTGCCTGGTCTAGGTTAAGAACCATGCCCATGTGTTCCAAAGCATCCCCTGCACCTGCCTATTTGACTCTTATCCCCCTGTATGTGGTGGTAACAGTGACTGCTCACCATCACTGACCATTCACAATCTGCCAGGGTCTGTGCTAAATGCATTAGAGGCCTCTCCTATAATCCTTGTAATGACCATTGGTGGTAGGTACTGTCAGGCCTCTAAGCCCAAGCCTGCACGTATACATCCAGATGGCCCGAAGCAACTGAAGAATCACAAAAGAAGTGAAAATGGTCAGTTCCTGCCTTAACTGATGACATTACCTTGTGAAATTCCTTCTCCTGGCTCAGAAGCTCCCCCACTGAGCACTTTGTGACCCCCGTCCCTGCCCCCAAGAGAACAACCCCCTTTGATTGTAATTTTCCACTACCTACCCAAATCCTATGAAACTGCCCCACCCCTAATTCCCTTTGCTGACTCTCTTTTCGGACTCAGCCCACCTGCACCCAGGTGATTAAAAAGCTTTATTGCTCACACAAAGCCTGTTTGGTGGTCTCTTCACATGGATGCGAGTGACAGGTACTATGAGGAACTCCATTGTGCTGATAAGAAAACTATAGCGGGAAGAGGTAATTTGCCCAAGGGCACAATTAGTAAGTAGCTGAGCGAAGATTCAAAGCCAAGTGTTTGGACTTTTAAGTCTGTGCTCCTAACCACTGTCATATACAACTTGAATTTCTTTCCCTAAGACCATGTGCATTATAAGAATAGGAAGTACCTTATCTTTGTATCCATAGAACCTAGCAGAATGCCCAGTATATATATATATATATACATATATATATATATATGTGTATGTATATACACATATATGTGTGTATATATATATGTATATATATGTGTATATATGTATATGTATATATATAAAGTTTGCTGAATGAATGCAAATAAATGAATGAGTGGTAGAGGCAAGGAGCGAATGGGAGGTGAGAAAGTAGGCACAGCCATCCCAGAAGAACCTCATGAATTTTGGCTAAGTAGAGAGGAAGAGAGAAAAGGAACCATGTTTTCCATGATCAGCCTTCTGCAAACTCCCCACTGGGGACAGGGGCAGTCTGAGGAGGGACAACGGGAGGGCACAGTGAGCCCATGTGCTTGTGAGCCCAAGTAGGAGAAACTGGGGCTTCAGTAACTTAAGAGATTTGGGCATATGATTTTTCAGGTCTTCTGGGCCCTAATATTGCATGGTCTAAAGACTCCCTATGTTCCCTTCTTCTCTCACAGGCACTGTTTGTTCATTGTGCTCGTTATATTCCTGCCCTGCCCTTGCCCAGGGTCATGGGAGAATGTACAAAGCCACTGTGGCTGTATTTCCTCTCTTGTGATACAGGATTTGCTCCAGGTTTCATTTCCCAACCTCTGCCTGCTTCAAACCTTCTCTTGTCCGGAACTTCCCAGCCTCCACCCTATTGACAGCACTCCCAGATTCTTCTTCCTTTTTGGCTTTCATTTAACTTCTTCTCAGTGCAGTATTTTTGAATCAACCTCTTTAGCACCAGGCTCAACAGCCAAGGGCAACTAAAGGCCTAGTCTTGGGAACAACCCAATGGCCAGACCTAGGTCAAACTTAGTGCCCATGCTTTGGGGGAGGTAGAAGGCTTTTTCAATAATATCTAAGTTTTGTTTCTGCAGCAGCCAGTGTCAATGTCTTCAGTCCTCCCCCTTGCCACCCGCCCCCACCACTGCCTATCCTTTGTACCCTAAACTTTCAGTATCTGCATCTTCTGTGCCTGAGAATTTTTGGGCCCTTTTTTGCTCAGAAGTGCCACAGCCCCCAGAGCAGCTCTTAACAAAAGCTGATGGGGAGGTGGTGTATAAATACCCCAGCTCCCCCATCCCTCAGGTGGTATGATTCTGAGGAGTGTCCTTCACACCAGGGCTTCTCCATGGGTTAAGGTCTAATCACTCCCTAGGGTGACTGGTCTCATAACTCACAAATTGTTGGTTGCCTTCCCTTCTATGTCACTTTCCCACTTTCCTGCCAGCAGCCCTTGCATCTCCCCAATAAACCATCTGTACTCAAGTCTCTACCTCAGAGTCTGCTTCTACAGGATCCCAAACTAAGACAGTTTCAAAGTTTTTTCTTTGGTGGAGACTTGGAAACAGGGCCAGGACTAGGTGCTCACTCTCTGGGTGGTGCAAATGCCAACCATGCATTCACATGGCCCTGAGACTAAGTGCCTCCTTAAATGTGAAGCCTCAGCAACTCACTCACCCTTACCCTAGTCCAGAGATATCCAATTTTTTGGCTTCCCTCAGCCAGATTGGAAGAAGAATTGTCTTAGGCCACACATAGAATATACTAACACTAACATAGCTGATGCACTTTTTTAAAAATTGCAGAAAAATCTCATAATGTTTTAAGAAAGTTTGCGAATTTGTGTTGGGCCACAGGTTGGCCAAGCTTGCCCTAGTCCTATCAGATAACTAACTCTTATTATCTACAATAGTCTCACCAGCCTGGAGTTGTTTGATCATTTTATATCCATGTGTTTGTTGTTTACACGAGTATCTTCCCTTTCTAGTGGTAATCTCTGAGAGGGCTTATGCTAATTTGGATTGTTTTTACATTATGCAGAATAGTATGGTTATGGATCAAATTGTGTCCCCTTCAATGCCCCAAATTCATATATTGAAGCCGTAACCTCCAATGTGACTGTATTTGGAGACAGGACCTTCAAAGAGGTAATTACAGTTAAGTGAAGGCATAAAGGTGGGGCCCTGATCTGATGGGACTGTTGTCTTTATAAAAGGAAGGGACCTCCCCACCCCCAACACCTGCACAAAGAAGTCATGTCAGGACACAGCAAGGTGGTGGCTGTCCACCAGGCAAGAGAAGAGGCCTCAGTTTGAAACCTGCCTTGCCAGCACCACCTTGATCTTGTACTTCCCAGCCTCTGGAACTGTAAGAAATAAGGTTTTGGTTTTTGTTTTCGTTTTTTGTTTTTTTGGGATGGAGTTTCACTCTTGTTGCCCAGGCTGGAATGCAATGGTGTGATCTTGGCTCAGTGCAACCTCTGACTCCCAGATTCAAGCAATTCTCCTGCCTCAGCCTCCCAAGTAGCTGGGATTACAGGCATGAACTACCACGCTTGGCTAGTTTTGTGTTTTTAGTAGAGACAGGGTTTCTCCATGTTAGTCAGGCTGGTCTCGAACTCCCAACCTCAGGTGATCCACCTGCCTTGGCCTCCCAAAGTGCTGGGATTATAGGCGTGAGCCACTGCACCTGGCAGAAATAAGTTTTCATTGTTTAAGTCAGGGGTCCCCAACCCCCGGGTCGCATTCCGATACCAGCCTGTGGCCTGTTATGAACCCAGGCCGCACAGCAGGAGGTAAGCAGTGGGCAAGGGAGCATTACCGCCTGAGCTCCGCCTCCTGTCAGATGGGCAGCATTAGATTCTCATGAGAATCGAATGAGAAGCCAGCTGAAACTGCCAAAACCAAGATGATGACAGTTAGATTCTCATGAGAATCTAATGCTGCTGCTCATCTCATGGGAGGCGGAGCTCAGGTGGTAATGCTATTGTGAAATGCGCATGAGAGGGATCTAGATTGCACACTCCTTATGAGAATCTAATGTGTGATGATCTGAGGTGAAGCAGTTTCATTCCAAAACCATCACCCACCACCATCCCACCTCTACCCCACTACTACCCTCCTTAGAAAAATTGTCTTCCACAAAACTGGTGCCAAAAAGGTTGGAGACCGCTGGTTTGAGCCATCCAGTCTCTGGTATGTTGTTGTGGAAGCCCTAGCAAACTAAAATAGATATGGAAACCACCTTTGCAAAAATTATAACACTGAGAAAATTATGGCAGTGAAAGAGATGGGATTTAACCAACCCTCACCTTTCCTTTAGCTGCCCTTAATTATCTCTGGGCTTGGGCCAAGCTAACTTTGTGCAGTTTAGCCCTTCCCCAAAACTCAACTGCCTTTGTAAACCTAATGAGAGACCACCAGGCTAGGAGGATAGAGGAGCCTGAATTTGGCTAAGCTGTAGACCTAAAGGATTGCCAGCCACTACTCCAGAGGTGACAAGATAGGCAACTTCCTCTGTTGGGAACAGGCCCCCAAAATCTGGCCATAAACTGGCCCCAAAACTGGCCATAAACAAAATCTCTGCAGCACTGTAACATGTTCATAATGGCCCTAACACCCATGCTGGAAGGCTGTGGGTTTACCGGAATGAGGGCAAGGAACACCTGCCCGCCCAGGGCGGAAAACCACTTAAGCCACAAACAATAGCATGAGCAATCTGTGCCTTAAGGACATGCTCCTACTGCAGTTAACTGGCCCAACCTATTCCTTTAATTCGGCCCATCCCTTTGTTTCCCATAAGGGATACTTTTAGTTAACTTAATAGCTATAGAAACAATGCTAATGACTGGTTTGCTGTTAATAAATATGTGGGTAAATCTCTGTTTGGGGGTCTCAGCTCTGAAGGCTGTGAGACCCCTGATTTCCCACTTCACACCTCTATATTTCTGTTTGTGTGTCTTTAATTCCTCTGGCACCACTGAATTAAGATCTCCCCGACCGAGCTGGTCTCGGCATTCCTCAATTACTCCTGCAGATAACATCACTCTTGTAAATCCTAAGATTGGTTTTTTGAGCTATCTTTTCAGGCTTTTTGCATGTCTGATGACTGATGGCTCCACTTGGACCTGCCACCTGCTCCTGTGGCCCCACCCTGAAGTGACTCAACGAGCAAGAGGACCATTTCCCACACCTGTATAATTGCACCCCTCAACCAATCAGCAGCAAGCACCCATTGCCTAGCTACCTCGACCCCTTCCCCTAAACTACCTTCAAAAACCTCTCACCCCCAAATTCTTGGAGAGACTGATTTGAGTAGTAATAAAACTCCAGCTTCCCATTTAGCTGGCTCTACATGTGTAAAACTCGTTCTCTACTGCAGTTCCCCTGCCTTGATAAATCAGCTCTATCTGGGCAGTGGGCAAGAAGAACCCACTGGGTAGTTATGCCAGAGGCATCTGAACTAGAGTGACTCCATCTTAAATAGGGGGTGGATAAAATGAGGCTGAGACCTGCTGGGCTGCATTCCTAGGAGGTTAGGCATTCTTAGTCACAGGGTGAGATACGAGGTCACGAGATACACCTCACAAAGACCTTACTGATAAAACAGAATGCAATAAAGAAGCCAGCTGAAACCACCAAAACCAAGATGATGACGAAAGTGACCTCTGGCTGTCCTCACTGCTCATATACGCTAATTGTAATGTATTAGCATGCTAAAAGACACTCTCACCAGTGCCATGATAGTTTACAAATGCCATGGCAATGTCCAGAAATTACCCTATATGATCTAAAAGGGGGAGGAACCCTCAGTTCTGGGAAATCCCTGCTCCTTTCCCAGAAAACCCATGAATAATCCACCCCTTGTTTAGCATATGATCAAGAAATAACCATAAAAAACATACAACTAGCAGCCCTCAGGGCTGCTCTGTCTATGGAGTAGCCATTCTTTTGTTTCTTCCCTTCTCTAATAAACTTGTTTTCACTTTATTCTGTGGACTCACTCTGCATTTTTTCTTGCACAAACTCCAAGAACGCTTTCTTAGGATCTGGATCAGGACCTCTTTCTGGTAACAGTTACAATATCCTATGTTTAAAAATCCAATACAAGGCCAGGTGCAGTGGCTCATGCCCATAATCCCAGCACTTTGGGAGGCCAAGGTGGATGGATCATGAGGTCAGGAGTTCAAGACCAGCCTGGCTAACATAGTGAAACCCCGTCTCTACTAAAAAATACAAAAAATTAGCTGGGCGTGGTGGTGGTGCCTGTAATCCCAGCTACTTGGGAGGCTGAGGCAGGAGAATCGCTTGAACCCGGGAGGCGGTGGTTGCAGTGAGTGCCACTGCACTCCAGTCTGGGCGACAAAGTGAGACTCCATCTCAAAGAAAAAAGAAATCAAATACTATTATCTTCATTCACATATTCATTCATCCATTCATTTCTTCTCTTTTCTTTTTTCTTTTCTTTTCTTTTCTTTTGTTGAGACAGAGTCTCACTCTGTTGTCCAGGCTGGAGTGCAATGGTGCGATCTCTGCTCACTGCAACCTCCGTCTCCTGGGTTCAAGTGATTCTCCTGACTCAGCCTCCCTAGTAGCTGGGATTACAGGCACCCACCACCACACTCAGCTAATTTTTTCTTTATGTTGTTAGTAGAAACAGGGTTTCACTATGTTGGCCAGGCTGGTCTCAAACTCTTGACCTCAAGTGACCTGCCCAACTCAGCCTCCCAAAGTGCTGGGATTATAGGTGTGAGCCACTGCGCCTGGCCTCATTCATTATAGGTGTGAGCCACTGTGCCTGGCCTCATTCATTTTCATAAATGTTTGAGAAACCTCTACTCTGGATGAGTAAAGGTCTAATGATGCTAAAGATGCTCTCTGAGGAGCACACAAATGAATAAGATACTTTCACAACCCTGACTCAAGGGCCATATCATGGTCAGCATTGTTATTTTAAAATGCACATTTGCACATGCTACTCCACTGATGTAGGAAAGATGATAAGACCTGGCTCCTGGCACCTTTCCAGATTTATCTCCTGTCATTCCTCTTCAAGTACCTTGTATTCTAACCACACAGGATTATTTGTTGAACTCTTTCTTTATTTTGGGACTTTACTTAGTCCCTGTGGAAATCCTACTTATCCTTCCAGATTTAAGAGAAGTAGTGTGACTTCCATTGAAACCTTCTGGATTCTCCCATGCAAAATTAATTACTCTCTTACTAGTTCTGATAGCACTTATATACCTCTATTGTATTACTATTTACTATAGTTCACAGTTTAATTTTTAACACATCTCTTTCTTTTTTTTTTTTTTTTTTCGAGACAGAGTCTTACTCTGTCGCCCAGGCTGGAGTGCAGTGGCACGATCTCCACTTACTGCAAGCTCCGCCTCCTGGGTTCACGCCATTCTCCTGCCTCAGCCTCCCCAGTAGCCGGGACTATAGGCGCCTGCCACTGCGTCCGGCTAATTTTTATGTATTTTTAGTAGAGACGGGGTTTCACCGTGTTAGCCAGGATGGTCTCAATTTCCTGACCTCGTGGATCCACCCGCCTTGGCCTCCCAAAGTGCTGGGATTACAGGCGTGAGCCACTGCGCCCGGCCTAACACATCTCTTTCTAAAACTAGAGTGCAGGTGCCTCCAAAGCGGGGCTTTCTTTCTTTTTTTTTCTTTTGAGATGGAGTCTCCCTCTGTTGCCCAGGCTGGAGTGCAATGGCTCGATCTTGGCTCACTGCAACCTCCACCTCCTGAGTTCAAGTGATTCTCCCACCACAGACTCCTGAGTAGCTGGGATTGCAGGTACCCGCCATCATGCCTGGCTAATTTTTGTATTTTTGTAGAGACGGGGCTTCACATTGTTGGCCAAGCTGGTCTTGAACTCCTGACCTCAGATGATCTGCCCGCTTCGGCCTCCCAAAGTGCTGAGACTACAGGCATGAGCCATCGCACCTGGCTGCTTTCTCTTCTTTAACTTCTTTCTTGCGTCTAGTACAGAGGCCCTCTCAGAGCAGGAACTTAGTAAGTATGAAGAAATGAATATGATGCCTTTGGGAACTTCAGGCCTACTAGAATGAGCCAGTCACAAAATTAGTTCATAAGTCAATCAACCGTCACTCATTTTTTAAATAAATATTTTAAGGGGAAATAGTGCACAAAGAATTTCATTCCTTGGCAGGAGCACAATTTATATAGATTTCTAAGACATATCAGGAATAGTCTTGGATACATAAGAAAACGAAACAAAAATTTCCAAATAACAGAGATTTCAGGAAGGTAGAAGTTTGATTTTTACTCGTATAGAGGAGTTCAGATAAGGGTGTCCACAGCTGATACAGCCAAACCATGATCACCAAGGGCCCCGGCTCTTTTTATCTTGCTTTCTCACCGTCCAACATAGCCATTGCATCTACATTCCAGCTAGCTGGCAGAAGGAAGAGCCAGTGTGGGGCATGTGTGTTCACCCCACCCCAACACTTTCTGGAAGTTGCCCATCACACCTCCATTTCTATTCCATTGGCCGAAACTTAGTCACAGGAGAACACCTTGCTGCAAGGTATAAACTGTAAAATTCTGGGCTGGGTGCGGTGGCTCACGCCTGTAATCCCAGCACTTTGGGAGGCTGAGGCGGGCAGATTGCCTGAGCTCAGGAGTTCACAATGAGCCTGGGCAATAGGGTGAAACCCTGTCTCTACTGAAATACAAAAAAAATTAGCCGGGTGTGGTGGTGGGCACCTGTAGTCCCAGCTACTCGGGAGGCTGAGGTAGGAGAATCGCTTGAACCTGGGAGGCAGAGGTTGCAGTGAGCCAAGGTTGCGCTGCTGCACTCCAGCCTGGGCGACAGAGTAGGACTCTGTTTCAAAACAACAACAACAACAACAAACAAGCAAACAAACAAACAAACAAAACTGTAAAATTCTGGAGTGGGAATATCTAGAATATCAAGTACCAGAACAATGAAAGTTCCATTTCTAAGGAAGAAGGGAGGAAATGAATTTGAGACTGACAGTTAAGTTTCCGCTCTTCTCAACTTACGTATTGCCTGGACCTTGTTTCCTTAGGCAGATAGAAGCTACTGTACAATGTAGGGTACCCAGAGCCCTGTGTGTAGCTAGTTCACCAAAGCGGTAGACTTCATATGAGAACATGTGCTCTGTGTTTCGTCCTCTGGAATGAACTTGACATTTACTAAATAATAATAATTAAGAAGAAACCTTTGAAATTGACTTTGGACACTGCCTTTTCCTCATTCATCTGAAATATCTCCTCCATAAAGGTCAGCTTTGTTATTCAGAAGGTACAACTTGACACACATCTTCCACTAAATGAAATGCCTGGTGCCACGTTGCCAGTGACGTGTGGGGTTTTTGTTTTTGTCACGGGTATTAGACCCACATTTTAGTTCAAAACAATAACTGAATAAACCAGCAAACTCAGATTAGGTAGGAGTATAAATTCCCTGCCCCAGCATTGGTTTCTTATTTGTAAATGGAAGAACGATACCTTCCTCCTAGAGATTTCATGAGAATTAAGTGTGTGTGTGTGTGTGTGTGTGTGTGTGTGTGTGTGTGTGTGGAAAACCTTTCAATTCTCAAAGTATATTACTGTTACAGGGCTTTGAGGGCAGTAAGCAAATACCAACCTATTTGATGTAAAAGATAAAACAGAACACAATATCAACCATACTGGAACTAACAGAGCAGGGGAGCTTCAAAAATAGAAGGGCCTGTTGCATACTGTTTGACTCTCAGGGCTGGACAAGCTTCACAGAGCAGGCACATTTCCAGCATGCCCGGCCACTGGGCAGAACTCCTGGGAGTTCCACACCACTGCAAGTCCTCTCAGAGATGAGCTGCATCTGTTTCTCACCCTGAAGGGAAGAAGGGAGAAGGGGAGGCCGGCAGGGCTGGGCTGGCCAGACACTGGCTGAGTGTCCCAGAGCTGGGCTTGGATTGCGGAAGTTGAGGCTGAGAACATTCCCACCCCAGCCAAGGTGTCAAGCCACAGTACCCAGGAGAAAGCCTCAAGCCCCAAATCAGGAAGTGTGTGAGCCTACAGTAAGTGGAGAGGGGCCGGCAGTGGAGGCATGTGAAGGGGTCGCACAGAAGAGCTGGGAGTTGAAGAGGAATGAGATCAAAGCAAAAGGAGAGGGAGAACAGGACCAGGAAAGAGAAGCAGGGGGGTGGGGGGACAGGCCTGGGAATCTCCTCAAATACCTATAGGGCCTACAGAGTACAAAGGAATGACCTAACTTCAAAAGCCACGTGGCCGGCGTGGAACACATCAAAGCTGACCTGCCTTGAGACCCTCCCCTTCCCACGATTCTATTACTGTCAGCAGGATTTGCTGCTACAGTGGAACAACATGGAGTTTGATTACAGATACCACTGGTTACCAATCTGCGTTCCCTGGACAGGCGGTATAGTTTATGTGCTGCACAAAGGCATCCCAGAGGTAGGGGCATACAGGGGAGGGGAAACCCAGTCCATATCTCGGTCACCTTGCCCAGGTGTGGGGCTGCACCTGCCCAGAGGGAAGAGGAGGTTCACTCTTTGCTCAAAGGCACCTGTAAGGTTGCTCCCCTCACGAAGTCCCAACATGGGACTGTGGGAGTCCTGGTCTGCCCTTGCATGCTGCAAATCCCCAAAAACTGCAATTTAATTTCATTTATAAAATATTTTAAACTAAATTTGAAAGTATACTCCCCAAAATGCACTTAAGGGAAGACCATCAGACCGAATTATCTTGTTTGGGGACATAGACACCTTAGAAAAAAGCTTCTTGCAATCTCTAAGCATATATCTGAACTCACTGTCAATGTGTTATTTACTTTGATCGTCATGGCTCTGCCCTGAACTTAATAACATTCAGGCCTTCACGTAATTGAGTAGTGACCTGGTAGTGGTCTGCACAAAGCTAGAAAAAGGAACCTACGCCTCACGCGGGGGCTTACGCCTGTAATCCCAGCACTTTGGGAGGCCAAGGCAGGACAATTGCTCGAGCCCAGGAGTTCAAGACCAGCCTGAGCAAATGGCGAAACCCCGTCTCTACAAAAAAATACAAAAAATTAGCAGGGCGTGGTGACACATGCCTATGGTCCCAGCCACTCTGGAGGCTGAGGCAGGAGGTAAGACTCAGTGAGCCATGTTCACGCCACTGCACTCCAGCCCAGGCAACAGAGAAAGACCTATCCAAAAAAGAAAAAAAAAAGAAAAGAGAAAGAAACTCATAGGCCAAGATGGGACACTGTGTCTCCGGCCCTGTGGAGATGGGAATGGAGGTGATGGAGTGGTTGCTGATGCACAACTGTCTTGTTCTCAGGAGAAAGGCATTTCTCTCATGGAGGGGAGGGCCTTGGACAGCCAACACCATTTTGGATTTAACTCATACAGTCGTATCTCCTTGCTCTGATTCCACGCTCACTGTATAAGCTTGCTAGGATTGCCATAACAAAATACCACCCACACACGAAAAGTCTACTGAGTGGCTTAAATAACAGAAATTTTTTCTCTGGCAGTTCTGGAGGCCAGAAGTCCAAAATCAAGGTGTCAATAGGTTTGGTTCCTTCTGAGGGCAGTGAAGGAAGGATCTGTTCCAGGACTGTCTAGATAGCTGTGGACAGCTGCCTTCTCTCTGGGTCTCTTAATATCATCTTCCCTCTATGCATGCCTGACCCTGCAACCAAAATCCAAATAAAGACATCAGTTGAGGCCCACACTAATGACCTCACTTAACTTGATTACCTCTGTAAAGAACCTATCTCCACGTAAGTTCATATTCTGAGGTACTGGGGGGGTTAGCACTCTAACATATATTTTTAGAGGAACACAATTCATCCCATAACACCAAGGAATCTTCTAGAGACAATTTGGCTTCCCTGAAGATTCTCCTACATGGAGAGAATCCAGGGACCAAGCAATGAGCACTTCTCATTGTCAATGAATGATTTGTGTTAGTGAAATATTACTAAAAACAAAACTTCCTGCCAACCTAGAAAACCTTTCCACAAAAGTAGAGGAGAAAGGAAACTGTCTTATTATTCAGCAAACATTAAACCAGAATGTAATGCACATCGCACATCACAGGCAAACTGCTAAAAAGACAGCAGAGACAGAAAGAAGCCTTAACCTTTATACAGGTGAGCAGATACAACCTGGTCCATGCGTGTTCTCAAGATGAACAGCAACTAGTCCTCAAGTAAGAGGGCTTGACAGCACCATTTGCCACACAGAGTTCATTGTAAACTCACCTGGGAATTAGGGTGACCACTTTTTTTCTTTCTATCCCACTCTGAGATGTATGTAAACTGCTTTAAAAGCTAAAGAAGCTTGTTGTCAGCTTTTGGCCTTGGAATGACTTTCCCAAGGAACTGGGAGCCATCATTTTAAAATGTAATCACTGTTTTGGCTGGGCACGGTGGCTCACGCCTGTAATCCCAGCACTTTGAGAGGCCAAGGTGGGTGGATCACCTGAGGTCAGGAGTTCAAGGCCAGCCTGGCCAACATGGTGAAACCCCATCTCTACTAAAAATAGAAAAATTAGCTGGGCGTGGTGGTGGGCGCCTGTAATCCCAGTTACTCGGGAGGCTGAGGCAGGAGAATTGCTTGTACCAGGAGGCGGAGGTCGGCAGTGAGTCGAGATCATGCCACTGCACTTTAGCCTGGGCCTCAGAGCAAGACTCTGTCTCAAGAAACAAAAAAAAATGTAATCATTGAGAAAAATAGTGCCCCTATCTCCAAGTTTTTGTGGGAAAGTAGAAGCCTACATTTCTATTGGTTTGTTTTTTTTTCTCTCTCTCTCTAATAATAGAGACAGCATCTTGCTTTGACACCCAGGCTGGAGTGCAGTGGCATGATCATAGCTCACTGCGGCCTTGAACTGCTAGGCTCAAGCGATCATCCTACCTCAGTCTCCCCAGCAGCTGGGGCTACAAGTGTGTGTCATCATGCCCCACTAGTTTTTTCTTTCGTTTTTGATAAAGATGGAGTCTCGCTATGTTGCACAGGTAGATCTCAAACTCCTGGCCTCAAGCAGTCCTCCTGCCTTAGCCTCCCAAAGTGCTGGCATTTCAGGAGTGAACCACCATGCCCTGCTGGCTTATTCACTTTAAATCAATTTTTAGAAGTTTTAAAACGTATTATGAACACTATTCCTTTATATTTTACAAACATTATTTTCTTTGTCTTTTCTACTTCTATTTATATTGCGTTTTTTCCTATACAAACCTTTTTGTTTTTAACTAAACAAGCTTGTTAATCTTTACTAGTTTTTGTATTTTTTGTTTGTTTGTTTGTTTGTTTGTTTGTTTGTTTTCCTTTGCTGAGACAAGTCAGTCTCTGGGTTGGGATTTTGTACTGTACGGCCACAGACAGCAGGAATGCCCAAAGTATTGGCTCCAACAACTGTGACCCAGGATGTTCACTGCCATGGCCTGTGACTGTTTGGTGTCCTTTTTTTTTGATACTAAATCTTGCTCTGTCACTCAGGCTGGAGTGCAGTGGTGCAATCTCAGCTCATTGCAACCTCCGCCTCCCAGGTTCAAAGGATTCTCCTGCTTCAGCCTCCCAAGTAGCTGGGACTACAAGCATGCACCATGATGCCCAGCTAATTTTTGTATTTTTAGTAGAGACGGGGTTTTGCCATGTTGGCCAGGCTGGTCTCAAATTCCGATCTCGATTGATCCACCTGCCTTGGCCTCCCAAAGTGCTGGTATTACAGGCATAAGCCACCGTGCCCACCTGACTGGCCGGTATTCTTGTAGGAAACATGCTGAGTCCCTATGGGTCACAGAAGTAAATTCAGAGATTGAATAAAATGGCCTCCAACTTCCTTTGAGGTTCTCAGATTTAAAGTTCTTTCTCCCAGCTGAGCCCCAGCCTGGGTTTATACTATTAGTCTGGGTTTATACTAAATAAATGATATCATTATCCAAGCCTCTGCTTCTTTGACTCAATTAAGGTATGCTTTTTTCCACCTTGAACTATCTGCATTTCAAAGAAATTCATTGTCAGATTACTGAAGCTGTAATAACATTTAAAGAAAGTTTCTGGACCATGCCTGATGTGATTCAGAAAAAATTCAGGCAATATCCAAAACTACAAAGGAATGAACAATAATAAAACTTGGCAGACCACTCAATGAAATGTAATTTATTATCTTGCAATTTACCTGAAACCCAATGGCACCCTAACCCTTCCTAATACTTCATTCCTCCGCTTCCCACAGTAGATCCTCAAGGTTTTCCAACCTGGCTTATAAAAATTCATCTTTTATTCACCTTCACTGCCCATTTCTAATTCTACTTTCTCTTCTTAGCTTTCCTGGATCCTCACTGTCTTCTCTAGGCCTCAGTTGTACCAATGCCTTTTGTTTTCAGTATGGACTTCCTAACAATTAGGACGTGGCGGTCAGGGGAGACTGGAACACGTTACCTTGGGAAGCATTGAGCTTCCTCCCAGATTGAAAGTGTAAAATAGAGGCTGGATCGACCGGGCGCGGTGGCTCACGCCTGTAATCCCAGCACTTTGGGAGGCTGAAGCAGGCAGATTATCTGAGGTCAGGAGTTCGAGACCAGCCTGGCCTACATGGTGAAACCCCGTCTCCACTAAAAAATACAAAAATTAGCCGGGCATGGTGGCAGGCGCCTTAATCCCAGCTACTTGGGAGCAGAGGCAGGAGAATCATTTGAACCCGGGAGGCGGAGGTTGCAGTGAGCTGAGATAAAGCCATTGCACTCAAACCTGGGGGACAAGAGCGAGATTTCTCTCAAAAAAAAAAAAAAAAAAGAGGCTGAATCCCACTTAGGAGATGGTGGGGCAGGAATTCTAATTATTACTGGAGTTTGGATTATATGATCTGGAATATTCTTTTCGAAATGAAGACATTGTCTCCAGTATGCCTTAGCTCAGGCACACACAGACTCAAAGACTCAAAAACTACTCTGTAGAATAAAGGAATGTCTAGGTTAAAGACATTTCAGCTTAATGATATGGACCAGGCCACCTTCAGTCTCTAGTTTAATTCAGTGTCAGATAGATGTGCTTGTTACATTTGAAAAGCCTAATGATTAAAAAGAAAAGAGGCTGGAAGGAAATATGTGACTTTATATGCATAGAAGAAATCTGGAAGGGCACACATCAAAATGTTTCAATGTTTCATCTCTGAGATTGGCTGCTATGACTGTGATCTAGGATGTCAGATCCAGATGGATGATTTCAATGTTTAATTTTTGTTATTCACTGTGTTTCAGATTTTCTGCATGAAAACAAGAATTATGTTTACAAACTAGTACCCACCCACCCCATCTCTATCTCTATCTTTTTTTTTTTTCTTTTGACAGGCTGGAATACCAGTGGCATCAGGACTGACTGGTGGAGGGCAAGTCAGAGATCCTGTAAGCAGTGTATATCTAGCAGGAAAAGATGCTAAGGAACAGAGAGGGCTACAGACATGCTGACTGACACCCAGGGCTAGACCCACAAGGAGTTGTCTGGGGACATCAGGTATGGCAGAAAGACCCAAGGGGAATCCAGGCATGGTGGCTTACACCTGTGATCCCAGCAGTTTGGGAGGCTGAGACTGAAGGATCACTTGAGCCCAGGAGTTCACGACTAGCCCGGGCAATATGGTGAGACCCCATCCCTACAAAAAATTTTAAAAAATTTAGCCGGGCATGTTGGCACACACCTGTAGTCCCAACTACTTGGGAGGCTGAGATGGGAGGATTGCTTGAGTGCTGGAAAGTGAGGCTGCAGTGAGCCATGTTTGCACCACTACGCTCCAGCCTGGGGAACAGAGAGACACTCTGTCTCAAGAAAAGAAAGAAGGAAAGAAAGAAAAAAGAAAGACCCAAGGCCCATGGAGGTCATGTCAGAGATGGAGCAGACTGGCTGTCTATCATACAACTTGGTTTTAACTCAATGAAAGGAAGAGCTCTCTCACCCTCAGAGCTTGCAGAAAACCAAATGTAGATCCCCGTAAAAAGTGATGTCCTAAGGGAGCCAGGACGTGATGATCCACTGGGGTACACAGGAAGCAAATAGGTCTTTTTGTCCCTTACACACTTGAGGTGTCCCAAGGGAAGAGCAGGGGTTCCACAGTGTGGAGGGTTGACAAAGACTGCTGCACTCCTTGGCTGGCTTTCAGAGTTATTGTGGTGTGTGGCAGGCTAAGTGGACCCAGTGAGGATATTGTCTTGATTTAACTAAAGTAGTTCCAACAAAATGGCTAAATGTCTAAAAACTGATGACTGCAAAACATCTAAGCACAAGAGAGCAGCAAGGAAAAGGCAGAGCTGGCACTTCTCCAGCACTGAGAATTAGCTCTTTGTCAGCCACATTATGAGATAAATTCAAATCTGCTTAGAAGTTGGCCGAACACAGTTGAAGTGAACAGGAAGACTATTTTAACTATGAATTTACATCTGCTATCTTTAACAATAAATCAAGCTGGAAGGGAATATTATGTCTTGAGATATTAGCCTATCATACTATGAGGCCATCATGATTAAGCATTTAGAACATTATTAATAATAGTATAATTATAATGAGGGCAAAGGGGGTGGATAATGTTAACAAAATAAAATTTTATATCATTTCATAAGTATTACATATTTCATCTTTATCTCATCATTTCAAGTCTGGGTTTTGTTGTTGTTGTTGTTGTTGTTGTTGTTGTTGTTATTGTTTTGAGATAGGGTCTCACTCTGTTGCCCAGGCTGGAGTGTAGTGGCATGATCTTGGCTCACTACAGTCTCCACCTCCTGGGTTCAGGTGATTCTCCCACCTCAGCCTCCTAGGTAGTTGAGACAACAGGCACATGCCACCATGCCTGGCTAATTTTTGTATTTTGTGGTAGAGGCAGGGATTCACCGTGATGGCCAGGCTGAAATTCTGTTTTTTTTGTTTTGTTTTGTTTTTTAGTTTTTTGAGATAGAGTTTTGCTCTTATTGCCCAGGCTGGAGTGCAACGTACGATCTCAGCTCACCACAACCTCAGCCTCCCGGGTTCAAGCAGTTCTCCCACCTCAGCCTCCTGAGTAGCTAGGATTACGGGTATGCACCACGTTGCCTGGCTAATTTTGTATTTTTAGTAGAGACAGGGTTTCTCCATGTTGGTCAGGCTGGTCTTGAACTCCTGACCTCAGGTGATCCACCCAGCTCGGCCTCCCAAAGTGTTGGGATTATAGGCATGAGCCACCTCGCCCAGCAAAATTCTGTTTTTGTAAATGTTTTGATATTACTTATATAGAACTCTAGACATATATAGAAGAAGTATTCCTGCATATTAGCATGTAATAGATTACTGACAGGTGTGCCCAGTGCCACATAGGAAAGGACAGTGGATTGCCCCCAGTGATTAGACATGGGATCTCACATGCATCAATTAATGGGAGAAAAATACACAGCTTAGAAATAGGAGGCTTGGAGATAATGAGTTCCTGTCATGGGAGCTGTTCAAACACAAGCTATGATACATGGTCATTTGATGTCATGGTAGAAGGGATTGTAGGAATCGTTGGAGACTTGGACTGGAGGACTTTTAAATACTTTCCACCCTGAATTCTACATTTCTATGATTCTTCTGTGTTCTCAATGTACTTCGGTCAACTTATTTCACAGAATTTATCTCATTCTGCCTTTCATTGTGCTGGATTTATATATTTATTTGTCTCTTCCGGTAGATTAAGTTTTTTGAGAGAAAAGTTTATTTTGTGTGTCTCTTTGTAACCCCAAGTTACCTGAAACCATGCTTTGCACATTGGAGGCATTCAATAAATGCTTGTTAATGTAAATAGTAAAATGTCATTATTTTTAATAAAGCAAATAGTATTGTCTGAGTTCTTGGAGAATAAAATGATATATGAAATACCAGTGAAAACAGTGGAGGAATTGTTCACAGATTACCTTTTAAGATTGTTTTCGGTATTGAATGCAGGTCATTTTCAGTATTGAATGTACCACCGCTTATTAAAATGTTGTTTTTGTGCAAAGATGGTGGGACTGCTCCATCATAAGTAAGTAGTGGCATCACATGAAGTTTTACTCTCCCAGCAAGAATAAATCCACATGTATTTATGGAGCAGTTATCCTGTGTCAAGAGCTGTGTTGCGCACTTTGAGGATTATACAATAAACATCAATATGGCTTCGGTCTTAAAAAGCCCAGGATTCAATTCAGAAGACAACAGAGAAGAAGCACACATGAAGCCAAGAATGTTGAGATACCAGGTATTACAACATCATAAACTGGTTCCAACTGAATGTTCTAGAAATCAAGGGACTAGAGGATCCCTGCAGGTCAGAACAATTGAGGAAGAATGACTTTAGCATGGCAGGACTGTCAGGACGGCATCCCATGTGTGGGGCCACCCCTTTCTTTGTAATCCATTCCAGACATTTGTTGGGATGCTGGGTAGAATCTGAGCCACAAGTCAGAGAGCTTCTTTGTTGTCAGAATCATCAATGATAGCCTTTCGTTTGCTGCCACGATTAAGCCCCTAACCCAATGTTTGTATCTATAAATATAGCAAATTGTGGTTGGGATGATGTTGAAAATTTCTTCCGGCTATTAAAAAAATCTGCAATTATATAAGAAAAGATAATTTCCTGAGAGAGGGGGACAGAACCAGAGATCTTGGCTTGCCAGATAGGTCTGTCAAGGTATTGTCTTCCTTGCCTGAGGAAGGAAACCAAGTATGAGAGCTACGTGGAAGAGAACACAGCCAGGCTGTTTTCAGGACAACTTGAGCTGCTGTGTGACCCTCGTGAGCCCCCTCTGTCCTGTCTGTGCTGTCAGTGTCTCCAGGATGGGTGGCCCTGCTGAGGCTGTCCTTGCTAACTTGGATTTGGTAGCTGGCTCTGCAGTAGCAGCAGTGCTGCAGCCACAGCGAAAATTGATTTTGTTCCATCCTTCAGTCAAATCCATCCCTGCTGCTAAAC